>NC_056555.1:25750304-26057804 GCF_910596095.1 Thunnus maccoyii
TTCATGTTGACAGACTGCAGGAGAGAGAAGTGAGATCCTCACACTGCTTCCTGTTTACAGCTTCAGCTGCATGTCGACTCTGTTTACTGTCTTTGTTCTTATTGGATGAACTGTGTGTGTGTGTGTATGTGTGTGTGTGTATGTGTGTGTGTGTTAGTATGTGTGTGTGTTGGTGTGTGTGTGTGTATTAGTGTGTGTTTCAGTGTGTGTGTGTGTGTGTTAGTGTGTGTGTGTTAGTGTGTTAGTGTTAGTGTGTGTGTGTGTGTGTTAGTGTTAGTGTGTGTGTGTGTGTGTGTTAGTGTGTGTGTTGGTGTGTGTGTGTATTAGTGTGTGTTTCAGTGTGTGTGTGTGTGTGTGTTAGTGTGTTAGTGTGTGTGTTGGTGTGTGTGTGTATTAGTGTGTGTTTCAGTGTGTGTGTGTGTATGTGTGTTGGTGTGTGTGTGTATTAGTGTGTGTTTCAGTGTGTGTGTGTGTGTGTGTGTGTGTGTGTTTCAGTGTGTGTGTGTGTTAGTGTGTGTTTGTGTTAGTGTGTGTGTGTTAGTGTGTGTGTTAGTGTGTGTGTGTTAGTGTGTGTGTTAGTGTGTGAATGTGTGTGTGTGTGTGTGTGTGTGTGTTAGTGTGTGAATGTGTGTGTGTGTGTTAGTGTGTGTGTTAGTGTGTGAATGTGTGTGTGTGTGTGTGTGTGTGTGTGTGTGTGTTAGTGTGTGTGTTAGTGTGTGAATGTGTGTGTGTGTGTGTGTGTGTGTGTGTTAGTGTGTGAATGTGTGTGTGTGTGTGTGTTAGTGTGTGTGTTAGTGTGTGTGTTAGTGTGTGTGTGTGTTAGTGTGTGTGTGTTAGTGTGTGAATGTGTGTTAGTGTGTGTGTGTTAGTGTGTGAATGTGTGTGTGTGTGTGTGTGTGTGTGTGTTAGTGTGTGTGTTAGTGTGTGTGTTAGTGTGTGTGTTAGTGTGTGTGTTATTGGTCGTCTCGCTGACAGAGACGTCCTCACATGGACAGTAACAGTCTGCTGATGATGATGGATACACGGAGCCTTCGTCTCCACGCAAAGCAGAAAAACCATTACTGCAGTCTGATGGAAACCCACAGAGGGTGACCAGCGTGTGTGTGTGTGTGTGTGTGTGTGTGAGTGTGTGTGTGTGTGTGTGTATGAGTGTGTGTGTGTGTGTGTATGAGTGTGTGTGTGTGTGTGTATGAGTGTGTGTGTCTGTGTGTGAATCTTTTTAGGAAAACAAACACTCTGAGGATGTAAAACTCTTTATTTCTTTAATTCTGAGGTCAGTGGTTTTCAACTGGAGGTCTGAGGACCACTGAGGGTCCTCGAGGCGGCTCAGCGGGTCGCTAATGAAATGAGGAATTGATTATAAATTCCAAAAAAAAAGATCACAGAGTCTCCAAAACCACGAGGATCCACCCAGAACGTCCACAGAGAGTTTAATGTTTGTTATCTCACTTCAACTGCTTTCAGTGCTTTAACTTCATACACAAACATCTCAAACTGTCACTTCAACTATAAATAATAAAGATGTTTTATCACCTCATGAATTTGTTGCTGTTTATGTAAAAGCAGGTTTTCTGGTGTTTTCCAGTCTGGTTCAGACTCGTCCGTCCGACTCGTCGATAAACATTCTCCTCAGAAGGACGGGAACAGCCTGTGAGGTCTGACTTCTCTGGTTTTTTTGTAATATTTCTATATTTTGGAGCGCCGCTGTTCCTCTCAGCGAGCTGTCGAGCAGCTGAACTCTATCGATCGGCCTCTCACTGTTTTTCACTGCTTCTAATGAAAGTCAGGAGCAGACTGGAATACTGATGCGGACACACTCACATATCAGAGTGTGTGTTTCCTTCCTGAGGTAAAATAATTATTGTGTTAGAGACTCTCTCCTCCTGCTTCAGGGTTTCTTTTTACTTCATCAGTTTCCTCTCACACTGAGCTGCTGATAACATCTGCCTCTGATTCATTATCTCAAGAGGAAATCAAGGCTGAAAACTCTTCTGTTCTCCTTTTATTCAATTACATTTTGGAGTTTTTATTCATCTCTCAGTCATTTCATTCTCCTGTTTTTTAATCCTCTGTTTGATGTTTCTCTTATTAAATCCTCTTTATGTTGCATTGTGTCTTATGTCAATGTGAATTGCCTTGTTGTTGAACGTCCGGATTGGCAGGTAGAGACGCATTAAACTGGTTCAGGTGTGTCATTGAATAAATACATATTTAATAAATAGTCTTTAGTGAAGACACTAAACTATATACACTATATTATTGATTCTATAATCATTTAGAGAAGTTTGTGTTTGAGCTGAACCGCTGAAAGACGCGTTGATGTCTGTAAATGAGATCAGACGGAGACGTTAGCAGGAAGCTGATGTGTGTTGTTGTTGTTCAGAGTCATGTGTTGAGGAGCAGGATGCGATCAGGCTCAGTGTGACTGTCTGCTGATGGCAACAACACGTCATCACTTTATTATTTATTTAATGTAAATAATATAAAACTAGGGGGCGCCATCATGAAACCAAAGAATGTAAAATGTAAATTTCTCCCTTCTGGTTTCAGCCAAATAATAACAAATATATTGAACAATTCTAAATTACAGTATCCATCTCCTTTGTGGTCGTCCACAGAATAAAATCCTTCTGTCCCCGTTGCTCTTCTCCCTCCTCATCAATGATTTCAGATCGACATCAAACTCCATCAGGAGTCTGAAACACGCAGACGACACCGCGATCGTAGGATTGATCTGTAAAGACAATGAGGCCTGCAGGCTGGAGGTGGAGACATCAGTCAACTGGTGGTCCTGAACAGAAAAAAGACTGAAACGATCATCGACTTCAGAACAAAACAATCAATGAAAACACCTTTTCTCATCGACAGCCAACCAATTACAGTAACTTCAAGTTCCTTGGCACACCCATCAGCTAGCACCTGAAATGGGACCTCAACGCCAACCATGAAGCCCAACAGAGACTCTACTTGTCAGGCGAGTTCTAATTTTACACAGTATAATCCAGAGCTTCCTGTCAATATCGATTACTGTCTGGTACAGAAACACATCTAAACACACAATAAAGAAAATAGACGGAATTATCACCAGAGCATCAAAGATCATAGACTGTAAACTCCCCACACTGGACTCCATGAACACACCACGACCCTCCTCCACCCAGCTCACCATCTGTAGTGACCAGAGCTTCTTCACCAAAGCCGTACAGTTTTATACAGTTATATACAGTTACATACAGTTATATACAGTTACATACGGTTATATACAGTCACATACAGTTATATACAGTTATATACAGTTATATACAGTTACATACAGTTATATACAGTTATATACAGTTATATACAGTTACATACAGTTACATACAGTTATATACAGTTACATACAGTTATATACAGTTATATACAGTCACATACAGTTATATACAGTTATATACAGTTATATACAGTTACATACAGTTACATACAGTTATATACAGTTACATACAGTTATATACAGTTACATACAGTTACATACAGTTATATACAGTTTTATACAGTTACATACAGTTATATACAGTTACATATAGTTATATACAGTTACATACGGTTACATACAGTTTTATACTGTTATATACAGTTACATACAGTTTTATACAGTTACATACAGTTATGTATTGTACGGTATGTGCAGCTGTGTATGTTTTATGTTTGCACTGCTGTATGTGATGTATTGTTACAGTCGTTCCATCTGTACTGACATTAATCCCGCCAGCTGAGCCGAGAGCTAATAAAAGAAACTTAATCTTTAAGTTGAAAATGAAAAAACTGCCTGATGCTCACATCTGTTAATCGGTGTGATTTCAGCCAGAAGTCATGTGACGTCGGTGTGGATGTGTGTGTTGGAGGTGATGATGAAATTCCAGGTAACCTCTCTCCTCTCACATTAATCCCGACTCATTTGTCAGCTGACAGCTCTTACCTGGGGATCAGGTGACTGATTCCTCTCAGCTCCGAGCGGTGTTTTCTAATTATCTCCTCTCTCCTCTCCTTCTTCTTCTTCTCCCCTCTGCCCTCCGTCTCTCTGGCCTCCTTTCCCTTCGGCTGGATGACAGAGGGGGGAGGGCAGAGGGAGGAGGAGGATTAATTAAAAATCTCTGCAGCTTCAGGACCCTCAGAGCGACGCTGATCGATGGCGCTCTGTTTTTGTTTATCTGAAGTGACGGCGGGACGAGTGAGACTGAACCTGAGCTGCTGATTCTGTTTAACACACATTTCCATCTCCACATCGAGCTTGCAGACAGCAGCTCACTTTCAGCTGCAGGAGAAAAACTGCATTGATCCAGTTCTGCTCCAGCTAACGTCTGATTGGACGCCTCGAGCTGCAGCAGCAGATTACTGTTCGACCATTCGGCTGGACTTCATTACCTGGAGGACTGTCATGGCTGATTAACCGTGTAAGGGATCAGTTTATAATCTGGTTTCCTGCACATTATGAGACTGTTCCACTGCAACTAAAGACGTTCATCACTGGACATCAAGTATTTGTTTTCTCTCATTAACACCAGTCTGGAGTTACTGGTTTACTCATTATGTGAATGAATTTTAATTGGTTTTGAAAAGACTTTTGGAAGTTTAAAAACAATTTGAATAATCAGATATTATGTGGTGTATGCAAGATATATAATATGATATCGTTTGCAAATATGATAACTTTGTTCTCAAACTGAGGCCTTTATGCACTCAACTGAAGGATTGCAGAGTTTACACGTTCAAAATGAGCATCTTGGACACTTAAATTACAGATTTTATATTGTAAATTTAAACAGATGTTGTTCATGTGACATTAACAGATATGCAGTTGTAGGTTGATGTAATGTTGTAATATTATGCATTTCTCCAGCATGTATCAATGAGGGAACCCTTTGTTAGCTACAGGGTGATAAATATCTCAAACATCCAGTCCAATAATGGATTTTTCAGCAAACTAATTGAATAAGTATTACTTCAGTAAATGTTCAAGCAATTTCCTAACTGTTAAGTTGAATGGTATCGGTATCGTCTAACAGTTTATTATCATGAATTATGAAGATATGTATTCAATCTGCTCATTTGAGAAAATGAACCCAACTTTAATTTATCTTAATTGCCTGAATAATCCCCAGGAACTGTCTGCCTGGTTGTCAATAGTGATTTGACAGATCGTTATTATTATCAGACTTAACTGGAATGTTTCAAAACCGTTGTCCCCGTCTCGTTATAGTGGGATATATTATCTTATTATACTTCGTTATTTTCTGTTGTTATTGTACAGATTGTTACAGATTGTGCGTGCTCAACTAAAGGATATTGAGGACTGACGTTAACGATCTTGCCTGCTCATATTAAGGGAATTTGCAGAGTGCAGCTCTTGTGAGTACGTTGGGGATCTTGCGTGCACATGTTCAGGATCTTGCACGTTCAAATTAAGAACCTTACGAACTCAAATCAAAGTATATGACGCTAATAATTTGAGGATCTTTAAATTAAGAATCTTTAGTGCTCAAATGAAGTGTAAGACGTGATGTTTTAGATCTTGAACACAAACTGAGGATCATTTTTCTCACATCTTGTGCGCACGTCGTAGATTTTATCCACACAAATGACATGTTGCTCACAATCATTGTTACTCTGTTCAGCACTCAGCTTTGTTTTATTGTCTGTGAATATATTGAGATTTCCCGTCTGACATCTTGTTACTCCTCATATTTATCTCGACAGTCCGGTTTGGGAACCGCAGCGTAGACGGAGGTAGAAGCAGAGTAAACACAGAGATGTTTACATCCACAAGAGCTCAAACACGCTCGAGTGCTTCTGCGGTCGTCCAACATAAACACACTCGGCCGTCCTCGTTACATGCAAACACAGATTATTGTCTGTATGTGAGCTGTGAAGTGTTGATTCAGTCGGCGTTTGACAGATCAGAGCGGGAGCATCTGTCAGACCTGCTGATCTCTTAAATTACAGCCACACTGAGACAAAAGACTCAACAACAACCAGAATGAAAATCGAGTAGTTTAAAGTTTCTCACATGAACCTCATGAAGTTTGTCTGCAGACATCAGATCCGTCTCGCTCTGCTCGTCTGTTGCATCGTTGACAGAAACACATTTCAATTAAGAAGCATTTGGTCCAATATGAGTGGAAACACTTTGGGACCAACAAACCAAGTTACATCATAAAAATATGAAGCCGATCACATGATGAAAGTTCTGAAGTAAACAAACAGTTTAACAGAAGACGTGAAGATTCTGTTTAAATGTTTTGGTTTCAAACGTTCCTGAAAGATGAAAGAAAAACAAAGACAATTTAAAAGAAGGAAGCTTAATACTGGTTATATGTGTGTGTGTGTGTGTGTGTGTGTGTGTGTTTGTTGTTTGCTTTGTTTGTTTGTTTGTTTGTGTCTGCTTCTCTCTCAGGTCTCTAATGTGTCTTCCTGTCAATCACTTCTCCTGCACTTTATATCACATTACACACATTATTGTGTGCAAACCATATTGTCAACAAATCATAATATTCTTGATTTAAATATTATTTATTATATTTATTTATTATATTATTTGTAACTTATGTGATCAGATTGATTTAATATCTTTTTGCAAACAAGACAATCACAAGATAAAAGCGAGATATCGTCCACAGATGATATTCTTTATATAATAATGTCTTTTGTTTTACTGCTTTAGTCGTTTGTTCTCAAGTTGTTTTTCCTGGAAGGAACCAAACCAGAGTTTGATTTACAATCTGATCAAACTGATCAATAATCGTTAATATTTCTAATGCTGCGAGGAATCATATAAGAAATACATCAAATCTCTTTAAAGTCTTTAAACGTCCTGTCGTCTGTCGTTTTAAATGAGTTGAAACATGATTGGTTGACGTGTTTTTGTGTGTAATTAGTTTTTGTTGATTTAGCGTTAGATCAACGTTTCTAAAGAACCTTTAGTGTTACTGCTCTTCATCATCACATCTCCTCTTCCTCTGAACAGATGCAGGAATGATAAATAACTCGTGCAGTAACATCACTGATGAGTTTCATTCTCTCCTCAAACACCTGACGACCTGTTTCCTTCAGGAAATCTTCTCTCGTGGTTGTAAATTCCCGCCGTGTGACCTGAAACATCCATCACACTCGTCTTCTGTTTGCAGTTTCTTTTTTTTTTGGATATTGATCTTCAGTAATCGCAGCAAACAGAAGCGTTCTTGTCAGTTTAAATATGTTTGACTAACGAGCTCATGAATAATGCAGCAGGACGACCCTGCAGCCCACTTCCTGTCCGCACCGCCGTCCGCCGTGGCCAATTAGAGAGCGGCTGTGGGGATGCAGGACAGTGGTGTATGAGTGTGTGTGTGTGTGTGTGTGTGTGTGTGTGTGTGTGTGTGTGTGTGTGTGTGTGTGTGTGCGGCAGTACAAACAGGTGTATCTGTATAAAAAGGTGTTTGAGTGTCTGAAGCAGAGATGAAGGTCAGGATCTCTTCGTCTGACCGACTGAGCCGCCGCCTGCGGCCAAAACAGCCTCATAATGACTGTCAGAGTGTGTGTGTGTGTGTGTGTGTGTGTGTGTGTGTGTGTGTGTGTCTTGACCTCCGTGTTGAGAGGAAGTGTTGATATTCTGTGAAAGACGCAGTGATGCAACAAACAGAGAAATTTCTTCTTTCTTTCTTTTTTCTTTTCCTCACGTCAGATTTTAAATAAACCGAACTAACGAGGGTAATTACTGAGGAGACGTGATGCTTTTTAGACACCAAAGAGCCAAATTGTGTTTCTACTTATTTACTTGAAAGAGCTCAGTGAAGTTTTCTGCCTGTAAAACAGAGAAAAAGAAGGAAAAAAATGAGTAAAAACCTCATGAAGCAGCAGCTCGTTCTCCTGAACGTGATCAATAAATCCATTAGTATATTGTGTGTGTGTGTGTGTGTGTGTGTGTGTGTGTGTGTGAGTGTGTGTGTGTGTGTGTGTGTGTTGAAGGTAACACATCATGTGCGCAGCAGCTCTGAGGGTAAATTTCATCCATAATTCATCCTGACGTCTGCAATTATGCCGTTGTGGTAATGTAATAAAAAATAAATTATGTATCCTGGTTCCAGTGGATTTTAATAATTCAGACAAACAAAAGCAGCAAGTCACTGGTGCATTGTGGGTAGCGAGGCTGAGACGGTTTGAAGTTGATTTTTATTCATACAAAAAACGTTTGATAACACCGCAGGAGATCAAATACCTGCTGTCTGATGGTCAGAGAGGATCAGAGACGAGATGAAACATCCTCCACTGGTTCCAGTGTTCAACTACTAAATGGAGTTTTTTTTGGGGGGGGGGGCTCTGGTCCGTGGAACAGCATCTCAGAGCATTTACTACGTGGTCACGAGGAAACTCATACAAACAGATTTGTTCTTAGAGGACCAGTTCCCAGTGTTCCCAGTGTTCCCAGTGTTTCCAGTGTGTTAAACCAGCAGTCAGGTGTCTGTAATCATTCCTCCTGTTCATACTGGATATTAAAAGATCCTTCAAATGTGCTTTCAATGTATTTCATGTGTGTGTGAAGCCATAAACCAGGCAATCCTCTAGCTGGAAATGCACACACATATTTATGTTTGTGAGGACTCCCATTGGTAAAATACATTTCCCACCCTCCAAACATGAACCTAATCTTAAACTTAAAGCTGCTATAATTAATGATTTTATAGTAATGATGGATCAAATGACGACACACCTCACCTCACTCTGCTATTTACTATTTACAGCGAGTTTCAGCTCATTGTTTAGCTGCAACTTTACTGTTTTGCAACTGCGAAAAAATGCATTTAAAAGTCTGTGTGAAGCTTCTATTCAGCTTCATCAGTCTGAGTTAGTCATATCAAGTGGATATCTGACACATTTACAGTCTTTTTAGCATCAAATTCCCTCTTTGTGTTTCCTCGGACAGTGTTTCCCTGTTGAGCTGCAGGTGGAAGTATAGTAACAAAAAGAGGAACTTTGGCACTAAAAAGACTGTAAAGTTGAAAGATATCTACTTGATTTGACTCATTTGGACGCTGAAGCTTCATATTAGCTTCACCATCACTTCCATTGTAAGGTCATTATGAAGGGATCTTCTAATGGTCAGTATGAACAGGAGGAATGATTACAGCAAGAAACACACTGACTGTTGGTTTAAGATGGACTTGATAAACTGTGAACTCGTCCTTTAAAGTCTCAGTAAACAGACGTGAAGCTGAAAAGAAAATGAAAATGTTCCTTCATGAAGAAACATGTGATTCAGCAAAAAAAAAACAAGCTGACCAATCTGAAGCTTTCAGGCTGTTTTAGTGATAATTATCTTGAAGGCCATCGTAACTTCCTGGATTCAAACTTTCAGCTCAGAGGAGCAGAGACAGGAAGCAGCAACATCTCCAGACCAGCCAGACAGTTTCAAACATAAATCATCTGTTTTCTGTCGACACGACGCTGCGCTGCATAAAACATCTCATCCTCCTCCCACAAAACATCCTGTTTACGCTCCAACTAATCATGTTTTATGGTGCATTTTGTCTTTAATGCAGATTTCACAGCTTTTATTTCAGCCTCCTGCTTCGTTTCCTTGTTGCCGCAGTCCGTCTCCTCCCAGTCCTGCTTTTCAAATCCTGCCGGCCTTCTTCTTCTTCTTCTTTTGCTCCTTTATGACCACATCTCAAAACAATCTTTTTCTATAGCGAGAGGGGAGGTGCAGCTCTATAAATAGAAAGGTGGAGAATGAAGCTGAAGTGAATATGTGGCTCCCGGGGGAGGAGGATGGGGGAGGAGGGGGGAGGAGAGAAGGGGGGAGGGCAGGGAGAAGAGGACGAGAGGGAGGTGGGGGGAAGGGGGATAGGGGAGGGCAGGGAGGAGGATGGGGGGGAGGGGAGAGAGGAGGGGGGGGGATGGGAGGAGGATGGGGAGGCGCAGGGAGGAGAGGATGAGAGGGAGGTGGGGGGAAGGAGGATGGGGGAGGAGAGGAAGGGGGAGGAGGGGGGAGGAGAGGATGGGGGGGGTGTAACCGTCGGGCCGCTGCAGTAATGAAACACATAAAGCAGATTTGAGGGTTCAGAGATGATTCAGATCAAACTGGACGAGTTTTATAATCTGTGACTCAGAAAGAGTCCAAATGTAAACAAACCAAAACTAAATACAAATAAAATGTTTACAGGAAGCAGCAGTGACAGTAGTACTCACATCCTCTAAATACTTTTATTACAAGTTAAAGTCCTGAGTTGTAAATGTTACTGAAGTATTAAAGAAACAGTGCTGGTTATGCAGAGTGTTTTATTATTATATTGTTTGTTTTTATAACTAACAAATACACAAACAAACATTTTAATGCTGTAGTTCATTAATGTGGAGCATTTTTAGCATTTATATATAAAACCTTTGACACAAAGAGAGAATACCACGTTTAAAAAAAGATTGATTTAAACAACAGTTAGAATATTAAACTAAATTATTTTATGTCAAATCTTCATCTGAAAAGTAACTAAAGCTGTCAAATAAATGGAGTAGAAGTATAAAGTAGCATCACATGGAGATACTCTAGTAAAGTATAAGTACCTCAAAACTACTTAAATACAGTATGTGAGTAAATTAGTTACTGTCCATATATATATATATATATATATATATATATATATATATATATATATTAGTGTGAGAACGTGTGTCCCGACTTTTAACTGTTTCTGCATATTTGGGATTTTAAAATGTAAAGTATTATTTGACAGTTGCGGCCGTGTGTGCAATATAGAAAAAGAAGAGTGTGATGAAGGTCAGTTGTGTCGGGATGATTGGAGGTAGAGGAGGGGGATGAAGAGGGTCGATCGCCGGGGGGGTGAACAGGTTGAACAGAAGGTCGGTCCAAGTCGTGTACGGTGGCGACGACGGGGGACGAGGGGAGTCGTGATGAGGCGGAGCATCGAGGAACCCGGGGTCATGTCTCGATGAACTTTCTGCTTCATCACTGGCGGCTCCTATAGAGGAAGAGGAGGAAGGAGAATCACTTAGATGGACGTATCGACCATAACACGCATGGAAACCAGACACATGAACACAAGAATACCACAGAAAGCACGAGAGAGACACCTGGATGTGTAGACGCAGGTGAACTTTAGTTATAATAACTTTATTTATCTTCATGTTAAACATGTTTGTTGTTGTAACAGATTAAAACCTGATGTTGTTGCTGCTGTATTGATCCAAACTATAATATAATATATAATAATATAATATAATCGTTATTTTAACCATCTTCACTTCATTTTTGTCTTGAAGGTGAACACATGACAGCAATTAAAGCTGCAAGCAGGCCGGGACCTTGCATTCATTTTGCTTTTTAAAAATGAGGGATATTTCTTACAAGTGTGGTGTGCTTTTATTTTGAAAGTGTGATTGACATGTGTACTGTCAGGTGTGTAGAGACAATAAGTAACTGCAGCTGGACACAGAAAAATACTCATATATTTGAATGGAGAGTGTGAGTGAACCCACACCTTTTTGAACATTTACTGCTTCCACATAGTTTTAGATACAAACTTCATTTGAACTTTAAATGAGTCACGAGACTTTGACCTACAAATCTTGAATTTACATGTTTTTTCTATCTTTTATTGTTTTTGAGATATTAGAGTGTGAGTTTTAAAGTCTTTTCTTGCTCCTCCTGTGATTTTATAATGAGTGTGTATTGCGGAATGTTTCACAGCACTGAGGGAGTGACATCACCAGGAGCAGTTGGAGAGGAGGATTTTAGAGTACGCTTCTTGTGAAATCTCCTCATAAATCCCATGACTTTGGCCAAATCTAACATTAAAAATCATATTTTAGTCAGAAATTTCATGGCGAATCCATTGATAAAGGTTTGAAAGTGGTCAGACTTATAGTTTAGACGTCAGAAGCCTCTGTTTGACACACAACTTTTTTCAGCACAGTGTCATAAGTCAACCATTAAAGTTTGAAGCCGATACCATTAACGCCGTGTCTGTTCCGGGGCCAAAATTGGGGCAAAGTCTTATTTTGAAAGGCTAATTGCGGACTTCCTGTTAGGGGTGTCAGTGTATGATTTGTAGGTCTTGATGAGACGAATAATTGAGTTTTGGTTCGATCTCTCTACGACATTCCTACGGGGCCGTAACGGCCATTTTAGTTACATAGGTGGCGCTAGAGAGCACATTTTGGCACTTTGGGAGTTAATTTTTACATGTTATCAAATTTTTCACCAGACCTGATGTGCGTGCCAAATTTAGTGAGTTTTTGAGCATGTTTAGGGGGTCAAATTTAGGGTTTAAATGGCGAAATAATAAAGAAATAAACAAACAAACAAACACATGAAAAACAATAGAGTCCTCGCCCTTAGACCTGTTGTTTTACAGTAGTCCTCTGCCTTTCTGTTGGACTCGGTCCCTAAAAAGAAATATAATCTAGAAGAGTAACACACAATAACAACAACAACACATCACAACAGGTTGGACCAGTAAACAACAACCAGTTAAAACAACAAGACAGTGAAACACGGATCATTATTTCCTGAAGCTCATAAGAACATTATATCATATTCAGCAAAGATCAGACTGTCGACAACAGTCGGCCAGAAACACCGCTGATAGTCACATGGTCAAACAGTAACTGGGTGTGTTGTTGTCTTGTTGCCACGGTTACATGTTTCTGCTGACCTCAGCTCCTCCTGCGGTCGTCCACCTGTCACTCCTACCTGCCAGCTCCACACCGCTTCCTGTGACTGATGCATGCTGGGAACGAAATGTCCGTCCAACACACACACACACACACACACACACTCAGAGCTCACCATCTGTTGATGGATGGTGCGTCAGAGACAAACTGTTATCAGAACATACGACACGTTGTGGGAGTTGAGTTGCAGGTTTTTTTTTTTGAACAAATGAATTCTTGTGGTTGAAGCAGACGGTTGATACTCAGATATCCGACTGTAATTAAACTCTGATTTATTGACATTTTCTTCCATCAGAGAATCAGATTTGTTAGTTGTTGTATTCTGATATATCTGATTCCTCCGTTGTTGTCCAGAAACTATTAAAAACACATCAGTGAGTCACAATGTTCCTTCATCATGAAGAGTTTGGTCACGTTAGTTTCTGGACAACAACGGAGGAATCAGATATATCAGCTTTGATACACACATTATACTCGTTAGTAGATCAGTTCATTGTTGGTTTGGATCCAAACATGAAGACAAATATAGAAAATCAGCAGAATGATCCTTTAACAACATTCATGTCTGATCAATTTAAAGTCTGATCTTCACTCCACCATTTTAACACGATAAATAAATAAATAAATGAATAAATAAAACTCAAATGAACTGATTTTAATATGTGTTTCATTATGATGATCAGCTGTTTCAAGTCTCAGCAGCTGATTTTCATAACAAACTGAAACCAAAGACTCGTTTAAAAATGACAGAAACACTCTGATGAGTTTGGAAATGTGTCTGTAGTGAAAGATTTTTATGACTGAGGTCTTTGTACTGAAACCGGAGTGTGAAACCTTCTCTGGAGGATGTTTTCATGTTCAAGGGTTCTGTTTGTGTCCTCGTGTTGAAAGAAAGAAAACCTTCAAATAAATCAGGAAGGAAACATTCGTGTGGTTTGTTTTATTAACTTCTGTCATTTGGTTTTATATCATTATTTTATAAAGCAGCAGATATAAAGAACATTTCATTAACACTGATGAGTCTTTTACCAGCCGGAAGCATCAACATGTTTAATTAAATGAATTAAATTTAAGCTGCAGACCATTTATACATCCTAAAAAAAGATGTTCAATATCCAGCTTTTATTTTCTAAATTAGAAGAAAACATGCCCAGAAAGATTAATAATAATAATAATTATTATTGTTTACACACAACATACTGTAAACAGGCTGGACTTTAATGAATTAAATGACTGATGTGAGGTTTTGAATGAAGTTTATTAATGTTTATGATTTCTTTACCTTTTATTCTTAAAATACAGATAAAAACAAATTAAAAAGATTTAAATAAAATGAAGTATGAATGTAAAATGATAAAAAATTAACATCCTACATTTGAACCTGCTGATGTGTGAAATTTGTCATTTCTAAAGAATATTTTTAAAAAATAATAAAAATGTTTTTAATCTGTGGTTATTAATATTTTTCTTTCATGAATCTAGAAACCAAAGTTTTACACATTTTATGAAATATTTACTAAACTTTTGAATCATCTCACTGAGTTTTTAAAAACATGTTTAAATAAAGAAATGTGTTTAAAAAGATGCAAATGTAACTTTGCAGAAGTTTCCTTCTTGTTTTATGAATCTGATGCAGCAGCTTCGTTCAGTCTAAGAGATTAAACTCAGATTAATGGAGGATTATTTAAAGTCAACTAACATCTGAATCTTTCCTGCGTTTTTTTTGAACGCCTCGGAGGAGAACTGAGGTCCCCGGTCTGACCAAACATCCGCAGACACAAACACACCGGAAACAACTCGACCCACCGACTATAATAGTCTACCACAGCAAGTAACTGGGTGTTTCCCAGGGAGCTACGAGGCAGAGGACCCATGAGGTCCAAACCTAGCATTTCCTTATGGCTCCGGTACCTGGGTCTGTTGGAGCAAGCCAGCCGGTTTCCTAGACTCAGGTTTGTAATTTTGACACACAGTACAGGATTTTACATATTCCGCAACATCTGTCCATATCTTCGGCCAGTATGCAACCTCACGGATCCTTTGCTGGGTCTTATAATGTCCAAAATGTCCACTCAAAGGATTATCGTGGTATGCCTGTAGGACAACTGAACGAAGTGACTGTGGTACATAAACCTGCTATATGTCACCCTGGTCAGGATGTTTGGTTTTCCTGTAAACTTTATCCTCCAAGATGATGAAACCAGAGTCTACTTCACCGGCAGGTTTGTCATCCTTGACCAGTGCCTGATAAACCGTCTGGATCACTCAACTGGGCTCTCCAGATATCCAGAGAAGCAGAACATCAACAACAACAACAATAGATACATGACTAGCAGCAACAAACAGCAACAGCTGGAGAAGGACAGAAGGACGCCAACATGTCAGCACGGTTTATGGGGTTTCCTACAGATGAGAAAGCACAAAGAACTCCGGGGAAAAAGTCAAGTTAGTGACAAGCATTAATGGTAAAAGAATGCATACAGATGGAGAGGAGGAGGAGGAGAGAGGAGCTCAGTGCATCATGGGAAGTCCCCCAGCAGTCTAGGCCTATAGCAGCATAACTAAGGGCTGATCCAAGGCGAGCCTGGTCGGCCCTAACTATAAGCTTTATCAAAAAGGAAAGTTTGAAGCCGACTCTTAAACATAGAGAGGGTGTCTGCACCCCGGACTGAATCTGGAAGATGGTTCCATAGAAGAGGAGCCTGATAGCTGAAGGCTCTGCCTCCCATTCTACTTTTAAAGACTGTAGGAACCACCAGTAAGCCTGGTCAGGATTTGCTCCTTAACAATCTTCCTCTTTTGAAGGGGCAATCGATAGGAGCGCTGAGTAACCACCACGTCATGTTTTAGTTTAATTTTATGTTTCAGCACCGAGGCGTGGCCTAAAGTGGTGGTGCAGACCCGTGGATGCATGATGTTTGATGATGTCACAGCGCTGTGGTTAACGTCTGGTAGGTTCAGGGAAACATCCTGGTTTGGGTTAAAACGATCACTTGATAAGTGGTTTATACTTCCTTGAAGTTAGGTAACCTTCGTCGTCATGGCAACAGTAAACACCACAACGTCACATTATCCATCCATCCCCGAACCCGCCTCCTAATGAGGTCCAATCATCTATCATGTCATCTTACACTGACGTCATCTTCGTCACTTCTCAGGTCGTCATGACTACGGTCGCCAGGTGGCGTAGCTGGGGGTCGTTTTTAGAGTTACACCGTTGAGTTTCCTGTGAGGACGGCTGGATTATTTTGTTGTAGATTTTCTTCCTCTGATCTGATTTGTTTTCTGACCTCAGAGTTTATTAAAGATCAGCTGCTGAACTCCACCTGCACACCTGTGTGTGTGTGTGTGTGTGTGTGTGTGTGTGTGTGTGTGTGTGTGTGTGTGTGTGTGTGTGTGTGTGTGTGTGTGTGTCTGTGTGTGTGTGTGTGTGTGTCTGTGTGTGTGTGTGATGAGTTATTGACTGTGTGCTGCGGCTGTAATGAAGCATCGCTCTGCAGGTTATTGAGCTGAACAGGTGAGTCACACATGAAGCTCCTCACTGATCTTCTTCATGTCTTCATTAATCCATCTTCAAAGTTCCTTTCAAGTTTTCAGCGAGTTTGTTTTGGATTCATTTCGACGTCTACTTCTAATGAAATCTTTGTTTTCTTTCTTGAGGTTTTCATCCAACATCAAACCAAACTTCTTCTTCTTCTTCTTCTTCTTCTCTCAGATACTTTAATCTAAACAGAAACGTAAACTTTCACCTGTGATGGTTTCTGATTTCCACGGTGTGATAAACAGACCCGAGGCTGCTGATTAATCTCCGTGACGACTTAGTTTGTTTTTTGTCTCTGAGTGATGAAGATGAGATGAATGAGGAGGGGGCTCAGTCAGCCAATCAGAGCCTGAGGAGCTCACCTGCAGCAGGAAGTCAGTTCAAGTTTAATTCAGGTTAATCTGTTTATATGAAGCTTTGATTCACTGTGACGAATGAACCAGTTAACAGGAAGTTTGTGTCCTGCTGTGAAACATGTTTATCTGCTAAAACTTTTATTAAAACCTTCATTTGAGGAAGTTAAACTTACGTTGTTATGATGTTATTTAAATGTAATTTTACGTTTTAAACAGAAACTATTGCATTAAATAATAAGATTATAAAACGTACTGAGGTTTGATATTCAGCTCTAGTTATACAAAGATCAGAGTTTGTGTCTCAAGTTTTGCTTCAAGTCATCATTTTTCGGCTTTTTCAGTATTAAAGTGAGACCTCCATCCTCTCTGAACCTGAACCAGAAAAACCTTTGTCAGGGTTTAGTTGTCAGGAGAAACTGCAGGACACATTTGATATAAACGTTCTCCTTTTTACGTTAAAGGGTCCATATTTACTTCCTGTCCTGATGTCGGATGTTAAACGTGGTCAAAGTTTCAAAACTTGAGGTTAATATTTGCCTGCAAGTCAAAAGTCAGGGCTTCAACCTGCTCTGAACGCTTTGTTTGAGATGTTTTTCAGGTTCTTGACGATGACGTCGGCTGGTCACATGTCCATAAATGTGAATCCAGGACCTTTGTTGCTAAGGTGGTTGCTAAGGTGGTTGCTAAGGTGTTTCCATGTGTTGTTCAGCTCCAACATGTACGGATGGATTTGAGAAGTTGACATTTGGAGTAAAGAAGGAGAAAAAGAAGTGAAATCCTGCTACTATAGTTTGTTTACGTAGCCTCCGGAGCCGGAGGAAGCTTCCTGAAGCTGACCAATCAGAACAGAGTGGGCTCATCAGGAGGCGGGTCTTAAAGAGACAGGAGCTAAAACGGCCTGTTTCAGACAGAGGCTGAACTGAGGGGCTGCATAAAGGACCAGTAGAAGATAAATAAGGAGTTTTTAACTGGAAATCATATAAAGATATTCCAGTAGAGCCCCAGAATATAAATATGTGTCATAAGTGGACACTGGCTTAAGATCATTTTGTTAAATTTCTGTTTACAAGGTAAAGAATGATCTTTAAATGCTTTAAACAGTTTAAAAAGAAGGAGAAATGACCTCAGACATGAGTGAGTTCATCTGTTGAATATAATCTCAGACGTGATCATAGTAAACCTTCATCTTTGGTGAACCTATCGTCAGAACCTAAGCTCGTAGCATGTTAGCTGTGTTGCTAACATCCAGTTTTACTGAAGCTCCTCTGATGGAGAGACATGATGCTAATAAAACTTTGTGTGCTTTATTTTACCTCTTCAATAAACTCTTACTCAACAAAATGATGTAAAATGGTGAAAAAATACTAAAAAGAGTAACTGTGACCAGCACTCGCCCAGCTAGCTAGCAGCTTAGCATGTTAGCTACAAATATTTCACCAGCTAGCCCTGTGAGTCATCACTACGTCACCAAGCTTATTAAACTTTACTAATTCAGTTTTATATTGAATTCTCAGCTTTGTTTAATGATGTCTGCAAGGATTTTATCAGTTGATGCATATTAGCGACACGTTAATGTAATTTTCAGACATTAACAGTCAGTCGGTCTGCTGGAAGAATACAAACAGTCTGAACAACAGGAAGCTTCCCGCTGTGATTCAACCTTCATCCTCAAACAATCATCCAGCATGAAAGTCAGAGCGAACGGGCCGCCGTCATCTGTCCTGAAGGCCACCAGTCAAATGTTTATCTGTCTCAACACTGATGCTCGCGGTTAAATCCTGCACATCTCAATATTGTGGTTTCTCCAGAACTTCTGAAATTAAATTTGGGGATTAAAGGAGGAAATAGGATTATGATGTTATTTCACAGAGAAATCCCCTGAACAGCGAGCTGCCCGACTGTCAATCAGAGCGGGAAGACTAAAGACAAAAAACACCAAGAAATAAACTGCAACTCAGAGCTGAGAGGAAGACGACAGGAGAGGAGGAAGAGGAGGAGGAGGAGGAGGAGGAAGACTACAGAGGAGTTTCATTAGTCTGAAGGTGAATCAGAACAAACAGGTGAAGTCTGTTTACTAACCAGGTGGAAATGATTCTGATTGGATGCAGCAGTGTTGCTCCTGTTGTTTGTTCCTGGATGAGAATAAAAATCGTTAAAGAAACAAAGTAAAAGAAAAGTTTGAAGAGCAGAAATCTAAAACTAATAGAAGATAAAAAGAGATGTTTCTTTTTCTTCGTGCACATCTTTCTCTCCTTCAGTTTATTCTATCCTGACTTTTTATTATTAATAATATTTAATATTGGAGATGTGAGATTTAACCCGACAACAAGAAGTGAAACTCCTCCTCTTCCTCCTCTTCCTCACTGAGTAGATGACTCCAGTGTGATCAGCTGACAGGACGACGATCATCTGATGCGACACCATAAACAATAAAACTTCATTTATTCGTTCTGTAAATAAATATAAGGAGAAGAGAACGTCTGTCGTCCATCACTGCGACCGTCGCTCCGTCTGCCACATCCTGAACCAGGACCGTAAACCTGATCCTGAACCAGGACCGTAAACCTGATCCTGAACCAGGACCGTAAATCTGATCCTGGTTCAGGACCACAAACCTGATCCTGAACCAGGACCGCAAACCTGATCCTGAACCAGGACCATAAACCTGATTCTGAACCAGGACCGCAAACCTGATCCTGAACCAGGACCGCAGACCTGATCTCTGAACCAGGACTGTAAACCTGATCCTGAATCAGGACCGTAAATCTGATCCTGAACCAGGACCGCAAACCTGATCCTGAACCAGGACCGTAAACCTGATCCTGAACCAGGACCGTAAACCTGATCCTGAACCAGGACCATAAACCTAAAGAAGACAGCAGTGTTGTAATTTTATATCTTCAGTGACAGAACGGAGGCAAGATCAGAGGGACCAATCAGAGTGAACGATCAGATGGACCAATCAGAGTGAACGATCTGAGGGACCAATCAGAGTGAACGATCAGAGGGACCAATCAGAGTGAACGATCAGAGGGACCAATCAGAGTGAACGATCAGATGGACCAATCAGAGTGAACGATCTGAGGGATCAATCAGAATGAACGATCAGAGGGACCAATCAGAGTGAACGATCAGATGGACCAATCAGAGGGTTTACAGGAAAATAGGTGGAAACGCTCGCGTCTTATTGGCTGACAGGTCTCTCGGTTCTTCAGTGACGATGATCAGTCTCCTGATTTGTGCAACATGAAGAATAAAATAAAAACAGAAGGTGAAGAACTCTTTATTTTATATAATTATATTATTCACCTTGAAACTTTAGATTCTTGTTATTTCAGCAGATATAAAAGGACTGAAGTGCGGATGTTTGAGGGTCATGTGACCTCACAGTGATGGATTTTTAAACGTGTGTAAAGAGGCCACTTCACCACAAACAGCCTCTGTGGACTCGGATTGATCCCGGAGAGGTCAAAGGTCAAAGTTTAAGAGTCAATAAGTAGCTGTGAACAGACTCCACACAGTAAATCAGCCACACGCAGATCAATAAATCAAACTTACCCAGGAAACAATAAAAATCCTTCACATTAAAAGCCTCAGAGCGTCACTGTAAACAAACTGCAGAGTTCATGTTTTATTAATCTGGAAGCTTTTTATTCAGGACTTATATTTATTATATATATATATTTATATTATATTTATTTCATATTCAATCAACCAAACTTTATTAGCAGCTTTCATTCAGCGTCTGAACAATATTAAACGATTTGACTCATAAAATAGGTTTTTAAATTTTTAAAAAATGATTTAAAGTGATATAAAAACATTAAATATAAAGAAAACATTGCAGAAGCTTAAAAAAGGAAATTAATTTGATTTAATTTAGTGATTATAGATCATCATGTTATTCATGTCTTTCAAAAGATTATTTCACATTTAAGTTTTATGTGTTTACTATTTTATTCTTCTTGTTCTTTTTTAATGATTGATGATGCAAACAGCAAAGATCCTTCAACAAACCAGCTGGAAACACACTGCAGTCCGTCTACATACTGTAGATCACTTTCAGTCATTGATCTCTTCGCTCAGACTTCCTCCTAAATCACTAAACAAGGATTTAATGCAGCTAATTGGACTGAAGACATGACGTGATGTAACGTTTGTCCTGATGGAAACTAACTAACAGAAACATCATATGTCCATCATGTTTTCCATCGTTTGACCTTTGACCTTTGCTGCGTTCAGCGGGCGGCGTGATGTTTGAGGTGAGATGATGAAATATGATCCAGGAAGTGGAGGTGGAGTCACAGACTGATGTGTTTAAGGTTTGTTAAACTCACAGAAGGGATTTTACAACTCAAATGTTTTATCTGTCGTCGTGACGATCACGAGGTCAACGGTCGAATCCGACTCACCTGGTGTTAACGTGCGTCCTGAGTGACCACATGTGATCGGATCTCACTCCCCCGCTCTACATGCAAATAAACACCGACGACGTTTCGTTCGTTATTCGTCCAAAGCTGTTCAGAGAGAGAGAGAGCAAGAGAGAGAGAGAGCGAGCAAGAGAGAGAGAGCGAGAGAGAGAGCGAGAGAGAGAGAGAGAGCGAGAGAGAGAGAGAGCAAGAGAGAGAGAGAGAGAGCAAGAGAGAGAGAGAGCGAGAGAGAGAGATGCAGCGATCTCGCAGCTGCGTCTCTCCGTTCAGAGACACTGTGCTTATTTGAGTGTGAGATACAGCAGCATAACTTCATTGATTATTTAAATCTCCGACACGCCGTCAGGATCTAATGTTAGTTAATGTTCTTCTTCACATCCAACAGATCAGCTGTTAAACACACACAGAGTCCAGGTTCATAATGTTTGGAGTGAAGCAGCGTCCTGATGAATCCTGAGCCCATCATGTCGAGCAGCAAAACTAAAAACTGTCGTCATCAACTTGACAGGAAATTATCCATCTACGCTCAGCTTCTGAAATAAAAGTTAACGGTTTCATTTCTATTCTAACTGTCGATTTGAAGAAGGAAACTGGTTAGAGGAACGTGTGTCCAGTCTGCTGGAACATAGAGGACATCAGGCGTCCTTCCATGTGTCCCAGGATGCATTGCGTTTACACTACTAAAGAACGTGGCCACACGCGGCCCAGACCACCTCCAAACGTGGTCTGAGTGATCGGATCTCAACTGCTCGGGTGCGTTTACACCTGTATTTACAGCTGCTGTGCACTAGTGATCGGATCACCTGAGACGGATGTTGTTGCCAGGAGTAACCAGTGAGTCTCCTCCCTCAGCGTAAACACACATTTAATCTGAACGAGGCTTTAATGACGTCGTCTCCTTGTTTCTTCTTCTGCAGCGGTTTAATGGCACCAAACAGAAACAAACATTCATTATAAACTTGAGTTACATTTGAATGTTTTTCCTTCACTTTTACACTTTGAGGTTTAATGTTCGTCTGTGTTTAGAGCAGAAACACAAAAATGTAATTTTTTTAGCTTTTATATCATAAAAAATGGACAGAATGAGCCTTTTAAATAATAAAACCCGTCTTTGACATGAACATCTTCTCTGATTCTTTCATCGTCGTCTCTGTGGAACATCGTGAAGGAGCAGAAACGTGTTTCTGAACAAACAGCAGCAGAGACGATAATGAGTCATGAAGTCTGAGAAAAGAAACAAAAGAAACACAGTGAAGCTGCTCGTCCCACAAGCTTCTCCTCACACAAAGGCTGCCGTCAGAGGTGTGAAGGCGACTCCGGGATCTTAATTAACGTTGAGCGGCAGCAGATTCAGCCGACACCTTCTCATTCCTACGCTAAATATAGAGGAGAAGAAGAAGAAGAAGCGGGAGGAAGAGGAGGAAGAGGAGGAGGAGGAGGGGAGGCTCTGAAAAGCACTAAAAGCTGCTCTGTGTGTCGTCAATAAACCTATTTATGTTCTGTTCATCAACACACACACACACACTGCTGTTTGTGTGTGTGTGTGTGTGTGTGTGTGTGTTTCCACGTCCCACGTCTCCTCCTGCGTTCCCACAATCCTTTGTTGCGGCTGACAGATGGTGATAATCAGTATTGTCCCCTGGAGACGAGAAGACGACACACATCAACCATCAACACACACACACACACACACACACACACACACACACACACGCACACACCAACCATCAACACACACACAAGCTAACAAACTAACACACAAACACACATCAGCCACACACACACACAATAACACAACACATCATTACACAAACACACAAACACTAAAAAACACTAAAAAGCACTAAAAACACATAAACTATATGACCATCAACCATCAACACACAAAACAAACACATAAACACAACAAAACGCACAAACACACATCAACCAACAACACAACAATCAATGCACAAAAACACACAAACATCAACACACAACAAACAAACATAAAAACACGCTAAATGCTAAATGCTAACATCAGCATGCTAACCTGTTTACCTTCAGTCAGCTGATGTCATGTAAACAACCTGGTCTCTAATCAGCGGGTACAGGTGTGTTTACAGGAAGCAGGTTAACGTGCTCTCTGATTGGCTGGCCACTGACAGACTGTTACATCGTCCTCCGTCTGACCTCCGTCTGACTTCACATCCATCATCTGCAGACAGAACAATCCGACTCTCATCACAGTTTCCTGTTTCATCATCACTTCCTGTCACGGAGTCGCTCGCCGTGTCTTCACACCGTACTGAACAACGACTCAGAAGAGTTTTTCTCTGTGTGCAAACGTTTTTTAACCTCCTCACTGAGACACACAGTCGTCCTCCAGCCTCCTGCAGCATCTGTAATATATATAATATATATAATATATATAATTTATATCTATAATACTGCTCACATCACTCAACGTCAGGTCAACGACACACGAAATACATTTCTACATCTGACCGTTTAAAATAGAGAACAGATAAATGTAAAGAGTGAAGATGTTTGTTGTTTCTTTAATATTTAGAAACATCCTGAAGATTTTCATCATATTTAATAAACATTAAAAGTGTCTGATGATGATGATGATGATTCTGCAGGTTTTACTTCCTGTTCTGCTGTAAAAGATTTCCAGCCGCCGTGAGAGATATTAATGATCTCTGATTAATTATGACTTTACTCACACAGAGAGGAAGATGAAGAGGAGGAGGAGGAAGATGAAGAGGAGAAGGAAAAGGAGGAGGAAGATGAAGAGGAGGAGGAGGAAAAGGGAGTCACGGCGCACAGTCGTGTTTGATTAAAAGATTCGTGTGAACAGGTCTGGATTCAGTCGTCAAGTTTCACCAAACGGATTCATGTTTCTCATCATCGTCCAATTGAAACAACTGTGTGTGTGTGTGTGTGTGTGTGAGTGTGTGTGTGTGTGTGTGAGTGTTTGTGTGTGTGTGTGTGAGTGTGTGTGTGTGTGTGAGTGTGTGAGTGTGTGTGAGTGTGTGTGTGTGTGTGTGTGTGTGTGTGTGTGTGTGAGTGTGTGTGTGTGTGAGTGTGTGAGTGTGAGTGTGTGTGTGTGTGTGTGTGTGTGTGCGTGAGTGTGTGTGTGTGTGAGTGTGTGTGAGTGTGTGTGTGTGTGTGTGTGTGTGTGTGTGTGTGTGTGTGTGTGTGTTAGCTAAATGTTTGTGTGTTTTGCAGATCAATCGGCTCCTCGTTATAATTCATGTTGAACATGTTCTCCGTTTTAATGCTGCTGAGTTCTTTCACACAAACATCAGTTTTAGAAGCCAAAAGATAAAATATTAGACAATAATCTGTAAAATCAACAGAGTTTAAACTGCATTTACTCAACTACTGTATTTAAGTACAGTTTAGAGGTATTTGTACTCTACTTGAGTATTTCCATGTGATGCTACTTTCTACATGTCAGAGGGAAATATTGTACTTTCTACTCCACTACATTTATTTGACAGCTTTAGTTACTTTTCAGATGAAGATTTGACACAATGGATAATATAACAAGCTTTTAAAATACAACACATTGTTAAAGATGAAACCAGTGGTTTCCAACCTTTTTGTCTTTTGACGTCTTACAAAAAGCAGTGTGTAGTCGGGGTCACATTTCACATGTCTATGAGTTGTTAACAGCTCCACCAAATAGTGATTTTTCCCTCTAAACTTCTCACATGCTTTCATTTCAATAAATGTTCAAATGATCCAATATTTCAGCAAAAATCAAAGATTAGAGAAAAAGTCCAAAAACTGAAAACAGATTTGTGTATCAGAACTTTGTTTTTTCTTCTTTCCTCTCCCATTAATCATCTCACCACCCCTCAGATTTATCTGCTGACCCTTTGGAGGGGCCCGACCCCTAGGTTGGGAACCACTGGACTAAACTAGCTAACTGTATATAAAGTAGTGTAAACTAGCTCCACCTCCAGCAGCTACAACAGTAACATGCTGCTCTAACACTGATGCTTCACTATTAATAATCTAATGATGTCATATATAATAATATATCAGTCAGAGGGACCAAACCACTACTTTTACTGCAATACTTTAACTACATCAAGCTCATAATACTTATGTACTTTTACTGCAATACTTTAACTACATCAAGCTCATAATACTTATGTACTTTTACTGCAATACTTTAACTACATCAAGCTCATAATACTTATGTACTTTTACTGCAATACTTTAACTACATCAAGCTCATAATACTTATGTACTTTTACTGCAATACTTTAACTACATCAAGCTCATAATACTTATGTACTTTTACTGCAATACTTTAACTACATCAAGCTCATAATACTTATGTACTTTTACTGCAATACTTTAACTACATCAAGCTCATAATACTTATGTACTTTTACTGCAATACTTTAACTACATCAAGCTCATAATACTTATGTACTTTTACTGCAATACTTTAACTACATCAAGCTCATAATACTTATGTACTTTTACTGCAATACTTTAACTACATCAAGCTCATAATACTTATGTACTTTTACTGCAATACTTTAACTACATCAAGCTCATAATACTTATGTACTTTTACTGCAATACTTTAATTACATCAAGCTCATAATACTTATGTACTTTTACTGCAATACTTTAACTACATCAAGCTCATAATACTTATGTACTTTTACTGCAATACTTTAATTACATCAAGCTCATAATACTTATGTACTTTTACTGCTGGTCAGATGAATGAGCAGCAGAAACAGAGTGATTGAGGAGGTCGTCTGCTGTGATTGTTTCCTGTGTCCCACTCGTTCCTCTCGGTCTTATCTCTCTGAACGCACACAATATTCTCCAACAACACTTCCCTGCGGCCGAACAGCTGAAAACAGACTGTCAGAGAGAAGAAGAGGAGACGGATGCAGGAGACGGAGGGAGAGAGAGAAAACAACCTGACTTCATAGAAACAGTTTACAGTCACACAGACACTGAAATGTAGTGGAGTGGAAGTATAAAGTAGCATCACATGGAAATACTCAAGTACAGTAGTACAGTTACTCTCCATCACTGTCTGTGGTAAAGATGCTGTGAAATCTTCCATCGTGTACATTTTGTCGTGTACTCGTGTTCACACGTGTCGGCGTTGTTGCCGCCGGCGTCCATCTTCCGTACCTGAGCGTCTCTGCCGCCTCGGGTTCGCCATCATGCTCTCTTTACGATCCTCTGTGAGCAGATGTCTTCCATTAAAAAGCTGTACGACTGCACACACACACACACACACACACACACACACACACAAACATCACAGAAGCTGTTGGAGGGTTAATGGAGTGTTAATAAAACCAGCCTCCGTCCTCACAAATAACCAGGGGAACTCTGGGTAAATGCGGCCGATTAGAGCTGCAACAATCAGAGAGGTGAAGTCTTACAGCAGGTAATTTACCTCCGCAGGAATTTATTTCTCTCTGAAAGCAATAAGCCTGATGGCCGAGGAGGATCATATTAGAGTCAGAGGGAGAGAGAGAGACGACGTTTACAAGTCAGACACCACTGACTTCCACACACGTTTGTTGTGTTTTCTGATGTTTTTTTGATGTGATTTGCGTCTCAGGGCCTCCGTATTTCTGGATTCTCCGGCTCTGCGTACCTTCAGAGGTCAGCTCAGAACAATTTGATGGTCAACAACGCAAATTTATGTGATCTGACTGGACTCTGAGTCTGGAAAAAGACTGGACGCTTCACGTTTCTGAACATATTAAAGCTGTCGGAGACGTGAACCGTCCAGTCTAGACTGAGCACGGAGCAAAACCATGAATGAAAGCATGAATGTGAGGGCAGACGAGCAGCGACACACCAGCAGAGACACGAACCGTCCTGAATATCCTGAAGAGACTCCAGATCTGTGGAGCCTCTTCTGGTCTAAAGTCTGAGCAGAAGCAGGAGAGTGAGATTAAAATCCATTTGTATGGAGTATTCATGAATTCAGCCGCAGAAATGACACGCGGCCTCGTGTGTTTCTATAACACATATTGGTTTCAGCCCGTCGGACCCTGTGGGAGCGCGGCGCCGCTCACCGTGACAAATAAACACATTCTCATCTTATTAACAGGTTTTTATTTTTTCCTCTGTAATCTGCTCGGCTCTGCTGCTGCACAGCTTTCTGTGAGGCTGCTGTTTTCTTTTTTTACTTCAGGGCTGCTTCCAACTGCACACCGGGTTGTTTTTCAGATAAAAAAAAAAACTTCTCCCCAGAGTCAAACGTGGTCAGAAGCTTCATAATTTATCTGCAGTGTCCAGCATTTGGCCTCTCTAAAGAAAAAAAACACTGTAAACAGCTTCAAATGCCATAAAATAGCTGTTTTCCACTGCAGGAATGAAACAACATGTTGATGATATAACAAAATGTAATATAATGAAACTTAACAATAATAATAATAATAATGTAATTCACCATAACAAAACAAATGTCAGGAAATATACCAACATGTCATTTAATGTACTGAACCAAAAGGAAACGGTACCATAATGGAACAAAATACAAATAATCACAAATATGACAAATGTATCTATGCATATTTAAGTGTGAGGACATTTATGGGAAATTTGTGGACATTATATTTATTGTTTATATTGCAAATGTTGTAAATTTACACATTTACATTCTGCAGATTATTTCTGGCTCCTCTGATTCCTCTATTTGACAGCTCACATAATCCTGAAGGATGTTTGTTTCACGCATCACATTACCAGCCTCCTCAACTCTTGATTGGCCAACGGCGTGGGCCAATACCCTCCAATGTGTGCAAGGATTGCACACTGATTGGGTGAGTTGCTAGATTTACCAGTCCGACATGGCGTTACTGATACTGGTCCCGGGCAATCAGGCCAGCCTTACTGTTGATGTTTGTCATTGAATGTCTTGCGCTCCAGAGGATGAAGT
The DNA here is from genome assembly GCF_910596095.1 of Thunnus maccoyii. Lineage (NCBI taxonomy): Eukaryota > Metazoa > Chordata > Actinopteri > Scombriformes > Scombridae > Thunnus > Thunnus maccoyii. The sequence goes on from NC_056555.1 coordinate 25,778,265, forward strand.
CTTTACATTTTTAGCTCCTCTACTGGTGAAACAGCAACATACGTGACTGCGCCTCCCAGCTGAGCACCTCTCCTGTTATCGTCTTCTTTAACGCAGCCCAAAGGGAATACACACACACAGCCGCTTAGATTCACCATACGCCAGGGTCAAGTCGTTGTTTGTTTTTTCGCTTCATTAGTTTGTGTTGCTGTGGCCATGTGATTTATTGGTTTCCCACATTTGGAGTGTTTGTTTGTTTGATTTTAAATTATAAATGACTCGCTGCATATTGAGGGAAATACGCCGGCTGTGTCCTCAGACGGTTTATTCACTGCACATATGAGAGGCGTTAGGAGCCACCTTTTAAAGACTGCGACTATTCTGACCTTAACTTAACCTCACTATCCCTACTCCTGGACCAGACCTGACCCTCTTTCTCTTGGACTCTGGATTCTTAGCACCTTGATGTGCTGCTGGACGGTGGTTTTAAAGAGACTCTAGTGCTCCCCAGTAAAACAGGAAAAAGAAACAAACTAGGGGTTTCACTCTATTGTAATATTGCAGATTTGCATACATATGTTACCACAACATAAAGAGAACAATTAGATTCTTATTGGGTTTTTTTACCAGGATAATATCACAGTATCAACACTGCTTCTCAGGGAGTTCTACATACACCGAAACAACAACAACAGCATCAAAATCAACAATAAAACCATCAAAAACTCCATAAATCACAAATATATCGCAAGAAAGCGTTTACTGTACTTTACATGTTGTTTGTTCTGTGCAGCAACAATAACTTCTTCATCATCTTTATGTATTCACATAGAGAAACAGGAAGCAGATTCATATTTGACTTGCTTTTTGTGGATTTTTTTTTTTTTTTACGTGATGATGGGTTTGATCTCGGCTCGCTGTGATTGGTCAGCTCTCAGCCTCGGGGCGTCACGTCCCATCAGCCACTTCATCATCTTCCTCACCGAGGGCGAATAAAAGCTGGCTCTGTGATAAAAATTTAAACACATGCAGTTGAGACGCACTCCGTCACACTCGGCGCCCCCCTGAGGAAATCAAACTGGGATCATTTGTCAGCGCGGCTGCAGCTTATAGATTTCTGCTTATAACCGACTGTAATTCACTTTCTGCTGGTGCTGCCTGCAGATCTGTGGGGGAGCAGAAGAAGAAGAAGAAGAAGAATGAGTGAAATACAATGACTCTGCCTCAGCACGTCTGTCAGCTGATGAAGTCATCGTCCTGTTTATTGTCAGCTTTTGTTCTTTTAAGAAAAACAAACACACAAAGAAGAAAATCAATACAGCAGCCGATCACAGCTTCACTGATGACAAACTAATATCTTCTTATTACTGAAATAATCTGGTTTAAAAACACTTAATGAAGAGGTTTTATTGTGATAACTGAATGTCAGATATGGTCAAAAGTATGTGGGCAGCAGAACATTCCCTCATTAACCTCCAGTCTTCTGGTATCAGGCTGTGGAAGATTTCAGCATTTTGGGTTTCTGTCTTGTGTTCTTGAGGTGTTTTGACTCAGAATCATTTTTAGTGATGTTGATTTCAGCCCTGACTATGTGGAAACACTGCATTGTATAGCCCACTATCACAAATCACAAAGTAGCCTCAATCTGTCCTTAGACCTGCAATTCAAATAAGGAAAAACTCCCTAAAAACCTTTAACAGAGAAAAAAATGTGAGAAAGCTCAGGAAGAGCAACAGAGGAGGACTGACTGTGACAACAGGACAGACCACACAGCTGGCAGCTTAGTCTTCGAGCTTTCCCAAACCGCCGAGCAGGGACAAACTCCGCCCACATCTGCTGACGAGGCTACGCTAGCGCTAACATTAGTCAGCCTGCTATCAGGCCTGAGGCTATCTGGAGCCACGTCTAAAGTAACGTTAGTAGAGAAATCTGCTCTAACTCACAAACACAGTCACATCCCGGTCCCCTCCCGGTCCCCTCCTGGTCGCCTCCCGGTCCCCTCCTGGTCGCCTCCTGGTCGTCTCCTGGTCGTCTCCTGGTCGTCTCCTGGTTCTGTCCTGGTCGCCTCCTGGTCCCCTCCTGGGTCGCTTCCTGATCTCCTGGTCGCCTCCTGATCCCCTTCTGATCCCTCCTGGTCGCCTCCTGGTCCCCTTCTGATCCCTCCTGGTCGCCTCCTGATCCCTTCCTGGTCCCCTCCTGGTCGCCTCCTGGTCCCCTGCTGATCCCCTCCTGGTCGCTTCCTGGTCCCTTTCTGATCCCTCCTGGTCGCCTCCTGGTCCCCTACTGGTTGCCTCCTGGTTGCCTCCTGGTCACTTCCTGGGTCGCCTCCTGATCCCCTGGTCGCCTCCTGGTCCCCTTCTGATCCCTCCTGGTCGCCTCCTGATCCCTTCCTGGTCACCTCCTGGTCGCCTCCTGGTCGCTTCCTGGTCGCTTCCTGGTCACCTCCTGGTCGCCTCCTGGTTGCCTCCTGGTTGCTTCCTGGTCACCTCCTGGTCGCCTCCTGGTCGCCTCCTGGTCGCCTCCTGGTCCCCTCCTGGTCACCTCCTGGTCGCCTTCTGGTCGCCTCCTGGTCGCCTCCTGGTCGCCTTGTGGTCGCCTCCTGGTCGCCTTCTGGTCGTCTCCTGGTCGCCTCCTGGTCCCCTCCTGGTCACCTCCTGGTCGCCTTCTGGTCACCTCCTGGTCGCCTCCTGGTCCCCTCCTGGTCGCCTCCTGGTCGCCTCGTGGTCGCCTTCTGGTCGCCTCCTGGTCGCCTTCTGGTCACCTCCTGGTCGCCTCCTGGTCCCCTCCTGGTCGCTTCCTGGTCCCCTCCTGGTCGCCTCCTGGTCGCCTCGTGGTCGCCTTCTGGTCGCCTCCTGGTCGCCTTCTGGTCGCCTTCTGGTCGCCTCCTGGTCCCCTCCTGGTCACCTCCTGGTCCCCTCCTGGTCCCCTCCTGGTCACCTCCTGGTCGCCTTGTGGTTGGTTGTTTGTCGGCAAGCTGCTCAGAATGGAACATGAGGATTTAATGCAGATCTGTGAGAGTCAGACAGGTTTGATGGAGCAGAGGTTTGTGGTGTCAGTTTGTTGTTGGAGCAGCTGATAAAAAGCTCAAAGTGGAACATTTAGTTTGTAGAGTATAAATTTGTTTTATATGTTCTACATAGAACTGCAGCTACAGACGTCACAGAGTCAGACGCTGGTTTAAAGATGGAAGCTGTGGAGCAGAGACGCTGCGAGACTTCAACATGAAGAAAGAGAGACATTAACGTGTATTGTTAAAATCTAATTAAAATTCATATCAATACACTGTATGATTTATAAATAAGCAACGTTTCAGTATTGATTGATTATCTTCAGGCTGCAGCTTCTCACACTGAATCATTTATATTTCCACAGATGCAGAGACGACGTGAGAGTGAAATCATCAGACTTAGTGAAGCCAGGAGCTTTTCTGACTTCAGGTCATGTGACCAAATAAGGAAGCTGAACATCAAGAGTTAACTGTTATAAGATGAATCATATTAAATAAACAGTATTCAGCTGCACTACTGGTTTAAATCCACATGTCTTATGTTGCAGTTTGATTTTGATACTTTTATCATTATTTTTTATGAATGATATGTTTTTAAAATAATTACACTAAACATATATGTATATATACTAATAAAAACAAATACATAACTAAAAATAAATGATAAATAAACATGAAGAAAATTATTATTAGTCACTTCAACATTTATGACTCCCAGTAATTAAATATTTAAATATTATCAGTTAGCACACTACTAGACCATCAGTCTAACACTGAATATTTATGACTTTTTACGATATGCGTTACAACAGCGAAAGGCATTTACGCAGTCGTCTAGGCTAAAAACAAAGGCTAACTTGGTGTGTTCCAGGCCACATTTTGTCCTTTTTCGTGGCTCAAAAGCTCACATCCATAGAAAAGTTTGGTCTCATCTGCAGATTAATTCCATACGTTATGATCCGCTTAAGTTAGTCACCATATGACGTGAATAAATCCCTGTTTCCGTTAGCTACGCTGCCATCTTGACTGTACACACCTCTACTGATCTCACTCTTCTAGTTAATAGTCGTATTTTATTCAAAAGGAAGGATTTTGTTTTTGTTTCTTGGTGTCATTCAGACCAAAGTTTGTCATCATCACTGTTTGACTTATTTATTGTTTTTGTCATAGTTTTTGTTGTCAAAATGAAAACACACATCAGTATTTAATGTTTTCAAAGAAGTAAATTAGCAGGATGAAATATTCTTCTCACTTTATTATTTTTACATGTTGTTCCACTAAAACAAAACTAAAAGCTCCAAAATGTGACATTCGGATCATTCTGATAACTGTCAGTTTGTTTTGCCGTCACTCATCATAACCGGTTTATTATCTTGTTGTGTTTTTATTTTCCCTCCGTCTCTTATTTATCTCTTTGCTGACTGACTTTCTGTCACTAAGAGATTTATTCTCCACATTTATCTCCATCCGTCACGTCTGTCAGCTCCTGTAGGACACCTGAGAACGTCCACAGTTATTTTTAAAATCTCTGCATCGACCGCTTCATATTTCAGTCTGAGTTTGTGTTTCGAGACGGAAAGAAAGAAAACGAAGCATCCGGTCAGCTGACAGAAACTCTTCTTTATTATTAAAGTGTAACTTCTCTCCTTGTTGTTCCTGTGACTCTGCTCCTCTGACCAGCTGGAGGGTTATGATGAACACTCCTCTACCACTGCAGCTTCTCTCTCTGCTCTTATCTACTGCAGATAATTAATATTTCTGTTCTGTCCAGTTCGATCAGCACACAGCTGGAAACATCAGTTCATCCTTCCACTGAGGGTTTTTACTTTCATCAGATCAAGTACACAAACAAGTTAAAAGGAAAATCAGTCAGAAGTCAGATTTCAAAGCAGGTTGATAGAAAAAGTTATTTTTAACAAAGTTTTACTACAGAGAACAGATCAGTTGGAGGTTTAGAGGACTTGATGCTGTGAAGAAACATGTCATACTTTGTTACTTTACAGTATGTTGCTTCACTTTATGTTACTATGGGAAGCCCTCTGAGCATTTAGTAGATATCCTTGATATCAAACGTAAGTTTCCTCTACTAGTTCAGTCTTTGGCAGCACTAGTTGGACATTTCATTGAAGTAGTTGAACTAGCTCTTACTAGTAGTACCAGTAAACTAGTCAAAAACAGCCCACTAGTGTAACCAGTAGGCATTTTGGCTCTAGTACTAGTACTACTAGAAGTACCAGTAGTATTAGAGGACTGCATGCAAATGAAGCAGGCGGGACAAGGATTTTGATTGGTCAGTGCTGGTACTATGTGCTGGACCATCTTAATGTGATGAGCTAAACTATTTAGCAGCATTCTTTGATGGCACAAGAGAGTTATTTTAGTAGCTTGTTGTGACTAAAACGTTATGTTTGATTAAATGTGTGTAGAAGTGTGTGATTATACTGCACAGATGTTATATTTATTTAATTTGTCTGCTTTACCGCTTTTACTAGCAGTGAAAGGGGGAGATGCACTAGATAACTGTAGATGCAAGGTGGCAGCAGAGCGCTTGATTCCTGCTGACAGGGTTTTAGGATAATACCTCCTCCGACCACGACGTAAATGCAATGGCAGAGTGGTGCTATCTGTATTTCCACTCGATAACTCCACCGGAAGTGAAGCAGAAGAAACTGACTGACTGCAGAGAGCTAGCGTTCTTGTAGCTCAGCACCACACATACCGGATTAGTATGTGGCACTTTATGTTGTTCATGTCTTATTCAAGGCTCCCCAAAAAAAATAGCAAACTATCTTTATGTGCCTTGGACATATGCCAGCCAGCTAATGCTAGCTAGCTAGCCAACTGCCTAACTATAGAGATATGTGTTAGCTATCAACATTGAGTTGTGAAGTATTTGCCTTATACAGTAATACAGTCCATACAAAGGACAGTCGTGAACATGAACGTTGACTGATGCAAACGTAAATACAACTGTCAAACAAGAAGCTTATGGTGATACTTTACCTTGACAGTATCCTACATGGCTACTACTGTTACTGCAGTATTCTTGTCTCTGCAGGGCTACTACTACAATAGCTGTGGTCCAGATTGACACTTGCATTAGATTTTGGAGTCCATCAGAACCAGCTAACACTAGTATCATAATGAGTGCAGCTTTTCTTCATTAATCTATTATACTAGTGTAGGGAGAGGGCAAAGGTCAAGAGTGCATTCTTCGCAGCCAACACCAAGTGTGAGAAGATCTGAACGGATGTTTCCTTTACTTCACAGACTGAAAAACCACTTGAGATCTGAAACTTGTGGTTCATCAATGACACATGTTCATGTGTCATTGATGAACCAAATGTTCATGTGGTTCATGATGGAAACTGCTGCTTGGGTGTTGCTTGGTGCATTGTGGAACTTTTAGCTTTGTCAGTCAGAGGTGTTGCGTAGGCAGGTTGCCTTTATATAGATATTTAACCTTTAAGTGGTGTTTGGGTCAAACTGACTCATTTCTAATTTTTAACAAAAGAAAATTATACAAGGGTATCATTTTTCAACCTGAAACTTCATGGACTTGGGCTACTACTACTGTTACTGCAGTATTCTCGTCCCTGCAGGGCTACTACTTCTACAGCTGCAGCCCAAATTAACACTTGCAATAGATTTTAGAGTTCATCAGAACCAGCTAACACTAGTATCATAATGAGTACAGCTTTTCTTCATTAACTTATTATACTATGAAGAATACAATAATAAAGAAAGAAATTTAGAAATAATTTGGTTAATCTATATAAGATTTCCCAGATCGATTGTACTTGTCTCGCTCCCGAACACAGCCTTCCGGAAACCAATACGCTGGTTGCCAACTGCTGTTATAAACCAAAAAGAAGAAGAAGAAAAAGTTTTTTCCAAACAGAGTGCTACATCCTGTCAGCCGAGGGGTTTCCTATCTGTGCAGCCAAACACCGCAGCACCTCCACGGACTGTTTCACCCTGATGGTCCCGGTGTTCCCTCCGCAGGCTCCACTTCACTCCACATCACCGCTGCTTCTTCCCACTTTAACCTGAATAACAATCCGGGGCTCGGGGCTCCGGTTGGATCCAAACAGAGAGCTGAGGTTAGCTGGGAGGCTAGCAGAGGCTAACTGGCTGTGCTTCCTTCCGGTCATGCTGCAGCTAACGCTTCGCTAGTCTCACGAACGCAAGTCTGTCCCGACCATGGTCCCTGCTGACCGTCCCTGACTGACCCAGTTACTATGGTTACTGCCTTGTCGGCCGAGTGTTGCCACTCTCTGTATCCATCGTTTCAACTTTAAAGCCCTCTAGCGTTTCATATAGTCTCATGGTTGTAATTTGTTATTTTTCCAGTTCGCACATGTCTATTTTTAGGGGCAAATGCGAGTGAAATACTCGCACTGTAGAGCCCTGCCTCTACTGGTCATGTCCACTCCGTCAGCCTTTGAAAGAAATGTAGAGATGGACAAAAGTTTGAACATTCTTCATTAATGTACCTGTTACCTGACCAGATCTTGCTCTGATTCCTCTCTTCTTTTTCTCACTATCGGTGAAAAGTTAAGCCCATTTTACACATCTAATTGTTTGAATGTAATGTACAGTAACAACATTAAAGCAAATGTAATACGAGGCCAGTAGACTTGTCATCATGGATTATTATTACATTTTTGGCTGATATGGACTCTTAGTAACACAAACAGCATTGGATAATTTTCAGTAAACTTTTCTATATAATTTATAATCAGGTTCTCTGCAACCATGTTTACACAAAACTGTACTCATAAGTTCTATATGTCACATTCAACACAAGTACATATAATGTATAATATGAAGGAAAAAACACCATATCAGAATTGTTTAGAATAAAACTTTATTTTATAAAAGGAACATGTGAAGGAGGCTTCTTTCTTAAACTATCAAACAAGCTGATGTTCCCATCAACACACCAATACAGGCACCATCACCCTGTTTCTGCCAGCTGTGCAGACTGTCAGGATGATATTCATCTAAGGAACGGTTGTCCTGCAGCTTCTGCTTCAGTCCTACATCAAGCCTCAACCAGTCATCCCATGTTGCTGCAGTGTTCTTCATCACTCGCTGTGATGATGCTCTGCCCCTCTGCCGCTGCCGACTGTGGGCCTGTTGACGGACAGAAGTAAAACACGAGATGTTCCAAAGTTTAGATATGACATATTTCATGTAGAATGTAGTAGCTGTTCAGGAGTAAATATATTCTAAAATGGAGTGGGTCTTCAGTGTTGTTCAGTTATATCACTGGTTATCAATAGCATGTGTCAAATAGCAGTCAGACATTTAAGAACTCCATATATTTTAGAAAGCTATAGTAATCTGGTGAATTGAATTGAACATTGATGGATATGAACTGAGAGTAAACTGTTGGGCATAAAAACGGTTTAACGTTACTGTGAGACAAAAAGGCGGATGTGTATGAGTTACTAACAAGCAGCTACCAACAGCAAACTGATAGCTGTTTGCTAAATAAAGCAACAGCAACTGGGATAAGCTAACGCTAAATCATAGCCAGTTAGCTTGAGTGTGTTACAGGTTCAATTGACTGTGCAAACTTAACTTACTCACTTAATTTAAACATTGCGTACGCAATGCAAGTATCTACATGTGTAAACCGAAAACACACTTTCATTGATGTAAGAATGTTGTCAAAAGTAACCAACTCATAGCTCCAACTCATCAACAGACAGACAGCGGGATCCTTTAAACATGGCTCGTACCCAAATTTCAACATGTTCTTGATGTCAACTTCACGTTCTCTATATTTGACACTGAACATAAAACTTCCATGCAGTGGTCGAAACAAGCAGAGATACTGAAATATTAATTAGACATTACATTTTACAGTTCCAACTGTACACCTCCAGTCTTTGTGAAAAGGGCCTGACCTGAAACTTTTGAAGTCTCGTCACAGGACTGTGTCGTGTGCTGGTTTGATTGCTAATGCCTGAATAGTCAAGACACACAATAAATACAGAAATAAATAAATAGGAAATAAATAAATAAGGAAATAAATGAAAACAGAAATAAATGTAAAAAGAAATGAATGTAAACATAAAAAAATAAATGAGAACATAAATAAATACAGGAAATAAAGAATTTCTCAAATAAATAATATTTATTGATTTTATATTTCTGTGCATATCCATTTATTTTCAAATTAACCTGCACATTTTTTTGATAATTCCGCATTTTATTTCTACATTTCTTTTTTTATTATTTCATTTATTTATTTATTTATTTATTTTTGATTTTGGCAGTTTCAGTCCTTCATATTATACTATTGCAGGGAGAGGTCAAAGGTCCAGAGTGCATTCTCCACAGCCAAGACCAAGTGTGAAGAGATCTGAACAGATATTTGCTTTACTTCACAGAATGAAAAACCACTTGAGATCTGAAACTTACCCACATAAACCCCATGAACCACATGAAGACGTGAACATGTGGTTCATGATGGAAACTGCTGCTTGAGTGTTGCTTGGTGCATTGTAGAACTTTTAGCTTTGTCAGAGGTGTTGCGTAGGCAGGTTGTCCTTATATAGATACTAAACCTTTAAGTGGTGTTTGGGTCAAACTGACTCATTTCCAATTTTTAACAAAAGAAAATTATACAAGGGTATCATTTTTCAACCTGAAACTTCATGGACTTGGGCTACTACTACAGTTACTGCAGTATTCTCATCCCTGCAGGGCTACTACTACTGTTACTGCAGTATTCTCATCCCTGCAGGGCTACTACTACTGTTACTGCAGTATTCTCGTCACAGAATAACAATAACAATAACAGCAGCAGTAACAATAGCCGGGGAAGGACACCAACAGGACTGCGAAGGACCACAAAGGCTCGGTCTGCAACCCAGGGTTTCCTGCAAGATGAGAAAGCACAAAAAACTCTGAGGAAGAAGCCAAGTTAGTAACATGCATTAATGGTACATGAATGCATACAGATGGAGAGGAGGAGGAGGAGAGAGGAGCTCAATGCATCATGGGAAGTCCCCCAGCAGTCTAGGCCTATAGCAGCATAACTAAGGGCTGATCCAAGGCGAGCCTGGTCGGCCCTTACTATAAGCTTTATCAAAAAGGAAAGTTTGAAGCCTACTCTTAAACATAGAGAGGGTGTCTGCACCCCGGACTGAATCCAGTAGATGGTTCCATAGAAGAGGAGCCTGATAGCTGAAGGCTCTGCCTCCCATTCTACTTTTAAAGACTGTAGGAACCACCAGTAAGCTGCATACTGGGAGCGCAGTGTTCTAGTGGGATAATACGGTACTATGAGCTCTTCAAGATATGATGGTGCCTGACCATTAAGGGCTTTGTAAGTTAGGAGAAGGATTTTAAATTCTATTCTAGATTTTACAGGAAGCCAATGTAGCGAAGCTAAAATGGGAGAAATGTGGTCTCTTTTTCTAGTTTTAGTCAGAACACGTGCAGCTGCATTCTGGACCAGCTGGAGAGTCTTTAGAGACTTGTTAGGGCAGCCTGATAATAAGGAATTGCAATAATCCAGCCTAGAAGTAACAAATGCGTTTTTCTGCATCTTTTAGGGACAGGATGTGCCTGATTTTTGTGATTTTTTGTGATTGCGTAAGTGAAAAAAGGCAGTCCTTGAAATTTGATTTATGTGGGAGTTAAAGGACATATCCTGATCAAAGATAACTCCCAGATTCCTTATGGTGGTGCTGGAGGCCAGGGTAATGCCATCCAGAGCAGCTATATCATTAGATAATGTGTTTCTAAGGTGTTTAGGGCCAAACACAATAACTTCAGTTTTATCTGAGTTTAGTAGCAGAAAATTGCAGGTCATCCAGGTCTTTATGTCGTTAAGGCATGTTTGGAGTTTGTTTAACTGATTGGTTTCATCAGGCTTCATTGATAAATATAATTGGGTGTCATCTGCGTAACAATGAACATTTATGGAGTGTTTCCTAATAATATTACCTAAAGGAAGCATATATAAGGTGAATAGAATTGGTCCAAGTACAGAACCTTGTGGAACTCCGTGTCTAACTTTTGCCTTCATGGAGGATTCATCATTAACATGTACAAACTGAAATCAGTCTGATAAATAGGACTTAAACCAACTTAATGCAGTTCCTTTAATGCCAATTAAATGTTCCAGTCTCTGCAAAACGATTTGATGGTCAATTGTGTCGAATGCAGCACTAAGATCTAACAGGACAAGTATAGAGACAAATCCTTTGTCTGATGCAGTTAGGAGGTCGTTTGTGACTTTCACCAGTGCTGTCTCTGTGCTATGATGCTAGATGGTGTCTGTCAGTCAAAAGTAACTATAGGTCACTTTTGGCGACTGAATTTAAGACCTGTACTGTTGTTTTTCTTGGGAGGACAACTGCATTCTACATAAGTTGTAGCAAATCTGTAGAGTTGTCAACCATTTCAACTCTACATTCATTTTATTTACGCCTTCATTTGCAGCTTTTTACAAAAGCGGAACAGAGAAGATGAGCTATAGTGAGAGAAGGGGGGGGAGGTTCCTCATGGAGAGTTCCTGTGAAATGGTGACCACAGAAAGTTTTCCCCTTCTCTGACAGACTATAAAACCTCTGCAGTCTGACTCCTCTCTGCTCTTCCTGCCTCCTCAGCATCTCAGAGCAAGTGTTCAACACAGGTAAAAACTCTTTGACACACTAACGATGAAATACTTTCAAATATGAAGATCAGGATTTTACACCAGATTCACTTAATAATAACTGAACCTAATAGATGTCTTCATTTATCAGTGTATTAAGTTCATTATTATGCAATAACATTATGTTTTAACGTTTTTACAAACTTTATGTATTTGTATGTCACTATGGTGACAAGCTGTGGCTTTGTGGTGAGCTGTGTGTCTATGGTATTTATAAAAAGAGACGACCATGAGTCCTGTAGAAATATTAAGGACCTGCTGTCTAACCAAACCTTTTGACCAGCAGTCAGCATGTCACACTTCTTTATTTGTGTATGTTCACGTTGTACAGCTGTTTTCCTGACTGCAGAGATGGCAGTGCCCTGCACAATCATCATGGCTGCTACAGTACTTACAGCCCTTATGCCACCCATCTATTGTTTGGTGAGTAACACATTCTGCTAACAGTGAGGGACATTTTTACATTTACTTTCCACTCCAACATCATGTGTGACAGATCTGTAGACACATCAGAAAAAGTCCTGACAATAACGAGACATGTGCTGTGTGTTTTCTGATTGATGAAACAACATCTGAAGTGTAACTTCATGTTGTGGTAAAAAAACCACAAGAAGCTTTTTTCAAAGTCAGAGCTCCAGCGTTGAAGAGCGTCTAGAGATGAAGCGTTCCCACCTGATCATTGGAGGAGTTCTAGTCCTACTTGCTGCTTTAAGACTTTCAGTCCTTGTCTGGTGGTTTAAGATTAATATTAACATTTATTTATTGTAATTTCTCATCACTCACATTCATTGAAACTAAATGTATCCTCTGCATTTAACCCAACCTACACTCACACACTAGGAGCAGCTACAGTGCAGCGCCCGGGGATCAACTCCAGGTCTTTTTGCCGGTTTCTTGGTCAGGAGCTCTGACAGGAGTATTAACCCTAACATACATGTCTTTGATGGTAGGAGGAAACCAGAGAACCCAGCAGAGACCCACGTAGACACGGGGAGAACATGGAAACTCCACGCAGGGACCTGCCCATTGTGGTGAGTAACACATTCTTCCAACAGTCTTAAGCTTCAGTTTTATTGTCTTTATACAACAGAGGATTGATCAGTCAAACCTGTTGAGTGTATTGAACGTTAAGGTTTGTATGTAACCAACTTGTGAGTGGACGGTATCATCTTGTTTTATTCCATGAAGTCAAATTGGTTGTCAGCTCAGTTCCAGCCCTGTCTCCTACTAAATGTCTTTATATACTAGGAAATAGTTTTCCCATTGTGGTAACAAACGTAATGGCTGCTTGAATGATGTTTGTCAACGTTTTATTGACACGTTCAGTATCAACATTTTCTCATCATGTTGACAGAAAACATCATTCAGACTGCATTACGTTTCCTTCAACCTGTATTTACTGCTGCACTTTATATAAGTTGGTTTGAATAAACCATAAAACCTTTGTTGTGTAACATCACCTGTTCCTTCCTTCTTCTGCCCTCCAGAACTCCAGCTCATTTCCACTGGACATGGTTCATAATGCTGTTGATGACAAGTACAAAGGCTGCACCGAGAGAATGGAGAAGAAGGTTGAGGAAGAATATTTCAACAAAGAGAATAAGGGGAAATTTCAAAAAGCCTGGAAAAATGCAGGAAAGTGTTCAGACAAACAGAAAGACCCAGAGGATAAGGCTCTCACCAAAAACCACATGAAGGCAATCTGTGCTTATACATCTGACGAAATTTATAATGAATTCAATCAAGCAGTCCGGACCGGTAGGGACATCTATGGCAGCTCCTTCAAATTCCACTATTTACATTACTGGCTGACTAGTGCCATACAAACCCTGAAAAAAAGCCAAAACTGTCAGACTACTTATCGAAGAACCTGGCATGAATTCACTGGCAAGGTTAAACAAAAAATTCGGTTTGGTGCGTTTGCCTCCAGCTCTAAAAGAACAAACCTTAAACATTTTGGTAACAAGACCTGCTTTAAAATTAAGACCTGCTCAGGAGCTTATCTGAAGCATTATTCAACCTTTGAAACACATGAGGAAGAGGTGCTTATCCCCCCCTATGAAAGATTCAAGATAACCAACATTATTGAAGGTCGGGGTAAATTTCCAGATCTGGAGGATTGTGAGAAGGTCTTTATATTGGAGAGTGCAGGAGAACAGAGTAACCTAAACTGCAAACTTGCACCCAAATGAGAGAGCAGAGTTTTCCTCTACTGATGGAGAAAATGCAATAAAATGAGTTTTGTTCTGTAAACGTCATAAATCAATCAATAAATCTATAAATTGATACAACGGCTGTACTGAAGTCAATCATTTTGCATCACAACATCATCTATTACTGTGTACAGTATCAGATGTAGGAGCATCTGTGCTGTTTTGATTCTACTCAATATTCTCATAACTGACCAAATAAAGAATGTTAACACGTGTGCAGCGTCAACAACAAATAAACAAACACAAACAGTCAGAAACTCATTCAGTCATGTTGATGTTGATGGAAAGTTTCCAGCAGCTGTTTGACGTCCTGCAGACTGACTGCAGCAGCTCAGACGCATCAGATGGAAATAAAAGGCTTCATGATGTAAACTGTGAGATTATTTTTCTGTTCTGTATGTTTTCATCATCTCCTCCCAACAAACAGGAGGATTTAAAAATAAAATATATATATTTAGACTGTTTTTCTCCAATCGACCTTCCTGAACTAACTAACTAAATCTTTCTCTCTCAACCCAACCGATTGGTTGATGGTTTCAGCTTCTGTGGAATAAAAGATGCAAGGATCCACTTCAAATTTAAATCTTTTGTGAAGAAAATCATTAACAGGATATATTGCTGATATTATTTAAAAATGTGTTTCTTTGACTTTAGGAGCAACAGGACATGATAAATGAAAATAAATAGACTGTTTCCTTAATGGGTCGTCTATCTTATCTCATATAGAGCATGAGTTCAAATCTCTGAAATGTTTTTGTTTAAATATCAAACTAATTTTTCTGTTATCACATCTTTTATCCAACAAATTGACATCATCAGCTTTTAAAGAAGGCAAAGACGGTGTAATGGAAGAGAAACAAACTGCTTTGTATCATTCAGAGTAAAGGAACAGGAACTGCTTTACAGATTCTGTCATTTCCTTCTCTTGAAATAGTAATTTTGTTCTTACTGGTAAACTCATCAAAGGATAATAAGAGTCCATCTGAATCCAGTAAATCATGTTGAATGTTAAACCTTTGTTAACTATTCAGCTATCAATTTCTATTTATGACAATAAGTCTGTTGTTCCACAATAAGGAATTATGTGGTGAAAAGTTGCTGGTAAACATCATTTTTCCATAATGTAGTGCCTGTTTGTGGAAGTTTTACAGGAATT
Source organism: Thunnus maccoyii (assembly GCF_910596095.1). Taxonomy (NCBI): domain Eukaryota; kingdom Metazoa; phylum Chordata; class Actinopteri; order Scombriformes; family Scombridae; genus Thunnus; species Thunnus maccoyii. Next base: position 25,793,300 of record NC_056555.1, read on the forward strand.
TCAGACACTTCAAATCAATCCCTCCAACCTTATTAAATATTTATTAGGGATATGGTACCATACAGGCTAATTGTGTTCTGCATAAATAATGAGTTTTGTTTCTTCATATAAACTAAAAATTATGGAGTTAGATGACTTTATCACTTTTGGTGAGTCCATCAGAACCAGCTAACACTAGTATCATAATGAGTACAGCTTTTCTTCATTAACCTATTATACTAGTGTGGGGAGAGGGCAAAGGTCAAGACTGCATTCTCCGCAGTCAACACCAAAGGTGAAAAGATCTGAACGGATGTTTGCTTTACTTCACAGACTGAAAAACCACTTGAGATCTGAAACTTGTGGTTCATCAATGACACATGTTCATGTGGTTCATGTTGATGGAAACAGAAAGACAGCGGGATCCTTTAAACATGGCTCGTACCCAAATTTCAACATGGTCTTGACGTCAACTTCACGTTCTCTATATTTGACACTGAACATAAAACTTCCATGCAGTGGTCGAAACAAGCAGAGTTACCGAAATATTAATTAGACATTACATTTTACAGTTCCAACTGTACACCTCCAGTCTTTGTGAAAAGGACCTGACCTGAAACTGTTGAAGTCTCGTCACAGGACTGTGTCGTGTGCTGGTTTGATTGCTAATGCCTGAATAGTCAAGACACACAATAAATACAGAAATAAATAAATAGGAAATAAATAAATAAGGAAATAAATGAAAACAGAAACAAATGTAAAAAGAAATGAATGTAAACATAAAAAAAATAAATGAGAAAATAAATAAATACAGAAAATAAAGAATTTGTCAAATAAATAATATTTATTGATTTTATATTTCTGTGCATATTTATTTATTTTCAAATTAACCTGCACATTTTTTTGATAATTCCGCATTTTATTTCTACATTTCTTTTTTTATTATTTCATTTATTTATTTATTTTTGATTTTGGCAGTTTCAGTCCTTCATATTATACTATTGCAGGGAGAGGTCAAAGGTTAAGAGTGCATTCTCCACAGCCAAGACCAAGTGTGAAGAGATCTGAACGGATATTTGCTTTACTTCACAGGATGAAAAACCACTTGAGATCTGAAACTTACCCACATAAACCCCATGAACCACATGAAGACGTGAACATGTGGTTCATGATGGAAACTGCTGCTTGAGTGTTGCTCGGTGCATCCGCCTGTGAACTCCCCCAATAATCCAGAAACGTAAAATCCATTCCCACATCTTTAATGAACATTCAGCTGCCCTGTTTTCAAGCTGCCTCTCTAATTTAGTCAATTGCCCTCCTCACTTTACTAATATTAATGATTTGGTTAATTGTTTTAATGATTTATGTACATCAGCTCCCTGGATCAATGAAAGTATCAGACAGCAAAGAGGGGAATATAGGAAAGCAGAACGTAGATGGAAAAAAAACAATCTTGAAACCCATCATCTCCATATGAAGGATTTACTGCTTAAACTGAATCAAACTATTAAAGATGCACGAATGGCTTACTTTTCTGAATTAATTAACAGTGATAGAAATAATCCGAGGTTTCTCTTTAACACTACCAATCATCTTGCAAATCCCTCTTCTCCTGCCATTCCTGCCTCACCTTCTACTGATTGTGAAAACTTCTTATCTTTCTTTGTTGGCAAGATTGATGGTCTCAGATCACATTCTACCTCCACTGTGATACCCCCCCGCTCCATCCAGTTGTCCTGTTCTATTGACTGAATTTGCTCTGATTACCCTCCAGTGCTTTCTTAACACTGTAGCCCAAATGCGTCCCTCCTCCAGCTCATGTGACTTGATCCCAACCAAATTTCTCAAATCCGTCCTACCTGTATTAAGTCCCTCCCTACTCTCTATTATTAATTATTCTCTCTCTTCTGGCACTGTACCTGATTATTTTAAAACCACCAGTGTCCAGCCTCTCCTTAAAAAACCCTCTCTCAACCCAGCCCAGTTAGAGAGTTATAGACCGATCTCCAGACTTCCTTTTCTATCCAAAATCCTGGAAAAAATTGTCACTGACCAACTCCTGAACCTGGTTGAAGATCACAGTATCTTTGATAAATTTCTGGCTTTCGTCACAAACACAGTACTGAGACAGCATTATTAAGAGTAACATATGACATCCTCATGCACGCTGACAAAGGTGAATACTCCATTCTCATTCTACTTGACTTAACTGCTGCATTTGATACTGTCGACCATACTTTCCTACTTGATCAACTGCATAACTGGGTGGGCATTTCTGGTACAGCTTTAAACTGGTTTCATTCTTACTTAACAAATAGATTTTTTAATGTCTGTGTAAATAATCATGTATCCTCCTTAGCTCCCCTCCAGTGTGGCGTTCCTCAGGGTTCTGTCCTTGGGCCAATCCTGTTTTCATTGTACATGCTCCCTCTGGGTCAGTTGTTCAGCTTTCATGAATTGTCATATCACTGTTATGCCGATGATACTCGGATCTATTTCTCTGCCAAACCCAATAACTTGAACCAGCTGTTCTCCCTCCATGATTGTTTAGCTGCTACCAAAGAGTGGATGACCCGAAATGTTCTCCGTCTAGACTCTGACAAAACCGAAGTTCTTTTAATTGGTCCTGAAATCTTTGTCACTGCTGCTACTCATTTTATCGGCCCACTTTTCCTGAACATTAAATCCACTGCTAAGGATCTCGGTATCATCTTCGACCAGTACATGACATTTGACCATCATGTTAATAAGCTTGTCCAGTCCTGTTTTCTTCAGTTAGAAATATTGCTAAAATAAGACCTATATTGCCCCCTACTGTTCTTGAACAATTAATCCACACATTCATTTTCTCCTGGTTAGACTATTGTAACTCCCTCTACACCTGCCTCAGTCAGTCTAAAACGCTTACAATTAATCCAAAATACAGCAGCTAGACTTCTTCTTAGACTTATTAATCTGTCTCTTTCAACTTTGCATGTGTATGTGTCTGTGAAGCGCTTTATAACTGCGTGTTTTAAAAAGTGCTATATAAATAAAAGCTTACTTACTTACTTACTAAATCTCAAGTCCGAGTCATCAAGGTTGAGTCGAGTTCTAAGATGGGCTCTAGTGCTCCACTCCACTAAACAAAAATGACACAGCTGTGATTTAATATTAATATTAATGATGCACTGATTACAATCTTCTTGGCTGATTCTGATTTCCAATTTTTTTAAAAGTCTGATCTACCGATGCCAGTGATTCTGATTTTCATTATAAGAATTAAATAAGATTTTTGTTTTTTCTTTTGGACTTAAAGGTATTATATTTTAAATTGCAAGCTTTGTGTCTTTTTCACTCACGCTAAACAAGTTCCATACGGACAACGTAAGCGCTTTTTAAAATTTATATAGTACTTTTGAAAACACAGTTACAGAGCGCTTCACAGACACATACACATGCAAAATTGAGAAGGGAGGTATATAGAAAGGCTTGCCGATATAAATGAGTTTTGAGGCATTGTTTAAAACAGTCCAAGGATTCAGCTGATCTAACAGAATGTGGAAGATGATTCCACAGAGTTGGGGCTATGAATGCAAACGTGTGGTCACCTTTTGATTTGTGGTTTGTGCGGGGGATAGATAGAGTGCTTTATATGTAATCAACAGGATCTTGTAGTTTATTCTGAATTTTACCAGAAGCCAATGGAGGGATGCAAGAACAGGGGTACTGTGGGACCTACGGCTAGTTCAATCTATCAATCAATCAATTTTTATTTATATTGCGCCAAATCACAACAAAAGTCATCTCAGGGCACTTTTCACACTGAGCAGGTCAAGACCGTACTCTTTAATATACAGAGACCCAAAAATCCCCCATGAGCAGCACTTGACGACAGCGGTAAGGAAAAACTCCCCTTTAACAGGTAGAAACCTCAAGCAGAACACGGCTCTTGGTGGGCACCATCTGCTTTGACCGGTTGGGTTGAGAGAGAGAAAGAAAGAGGGAAAGGGGGAGGGGGGACAGAATATTAACAATCATAACAACAACAATAACAGCAACAACAGCAGTAGCAACAGCCAGCGAAGGATGCCATCAGGACTGCAAAGGACTGCGAAGGCTCGTCCTGCAATCTAGGGTTTCCTGCAAGATAAGAAAGCACAAAGAACTCCGGAGAAGAAGCAAAGTTAGTGACATGCATTAATGGTACATGAATGAATACAGATGGAGAGGAGGAGGAGGAGGAGAGAGGAGCTCAATGCATCATGGGAAGTCCCCCAGCAGTCTAGGCCTATAGCAGCATAACTAAGGGCTGATCCAAGGCGAGCCTGGTCGGCCCTAACTATAAGCTTTATCAAAAAGGAAAGTTGTAAGCCTACTCTTAAACATAGAGAGGGTGTCTGCACCCCGGACCGGATCTGGAAGATGGTTCCACAAGAGAACCAGAACTAGTTCTGGTTAGAAGTGTAGCTGCTGTATTTTGGATTTACACACACGTGTGTGTGTGTGGCTGCAGTGTCATTGTGCTGTGTGTGTGTGTGACATGCATGTTGTGTGTGTCATTATATTGTCGGTGTTGCAGCTGGTGCTACGTGCATGACGTGAATCATAGTGTGGCTTCGTGCAGAAAATTTGACCTGCAAAAAATCAAATATATATTACTTCTTTATCAATTAACAAGTTCAAGTCCTTGTCTTCAACTTCCAAGTCTGAATGCAGTCAATGCTCAAGTCCAAGTTAAGTCGCAAGTCCTGAAAATCAGGACTCGAGTCCAAGTCCAGTAGTAGTTGTCCAGTACTACAACACTGGCTACTACAGTTACTGCAGTATTCTCATCCCTGAAGGGCTACTACTACAGCTGTGGCCCAGATTGACACTTGCATTAGATTTTGGAGTTAATCAGAACCAGCTAACACTAGTATCATAATGAGTACAGCTTTTCCTCATTAACCTATTATACTAGTGTAGGGAGAGGGCAAAGGTAAAACATCTGAACAAATGTTTGTTTTACTTCACAGACTGAAAAACCACTTGAGATCTGAAACTTATATATAACACGTGAGCATGTGGTTCATGTGGTTCATGTTGATGGAAACTGCTGCTTGGGTGTTGCTTGGTGCATTGTAGAACTTTAAGCTGTGTCAGTTAGAGGTGTTGCTTAGGCAGGTTGCTCTTATATAAACATTTTAGTGGTGGTTGGATCAAAATGACAAGGATATAATCTTTCAACCTGAAACTTCATGACCTTGGTTTATTTTCTATGAAGAAGGTTTAAAAGAAAAAATAATTGAGTAGACATGCTACAGTCCACCACACATTTATGTCCTTCATACGTCCTCTATCAGCAGGAATCATGAAAAATAATGTTTTATGGTGTGACGACACTGTGGTGAAGGTCTGGTCAGGGTTAGGGAAAGATCCTGGTTTGGGTTCAAATGATCCCTTGAAACATGGTTTGGGTTAAAGTTTCTACTTCCTTAAAGTTGGACAACCTTCATCGTCATGGCAACAGTAAACAACATGACAATCATAGTTGTGGTTTTTAAAAAACTGTCCCGACTCTCAGTTGGAAACGTGAATCAAACAGCGGTCTCCTGCAGCTGAGTCCACTTTTTGCCATCTATCTATCTGTCTAACCAGCCATCCAACCCACCTCCTCCTAATAAGGAAATTTATCACCTTATGTAGACGTCACTTCTCCGGGTCATAATTACTACGGCCACTAGATGGCGTCTGTCAGTCAAACGTAACTATAGGTCATTTTTAACGACTGAATTTAAGACCGGTACTGTTGTTTTTCTTGGGAGGACGGCTGCATTCTACATAAGTTGTAGCAAATCTGTAGAGTTGTGAACAATTTCAACTCTACATTCATTTTATTTACACCTTCATTTGCAGTTTTTTACAAAAGCTGAACACAAAAGATGAGATATAGTGAGAGAAGGGAGGGGAGGTGAAATCATGTGACCACAGAAAGTTTGCCCCTTCTCTGACAGACTATAAAACCTCTGCAGTCTGACTCCTCTCTGCTCTTCCTGCCTCCTCAGCATCTCAGAGCAAGTGTTCAACACAGGTAAAAACTCTTTGACACACTAACGATGAAATACTTTCAAATATGAAGATCAGGATTTTACACCAGATTCACTTAATAATAACTGAACCTAATAGATGTCCTCATTTATCAATGTATTGAGTTCATTATTATGCAATAACATTATGTTTTAACGTTTTTACAAACTTTATGTATTTGTGTGTCACTATGGTGACAAGCTGTGGCTTTGTGGTGAGCTGTGTGTCTATGGTATTTATAAAAAGAGACGACCATGAGTCCTGTAGAAATATTAAGGACCTGCTGTCTAACCAAACCTTTTGACCAGCAGTCAGCATGTCACACTTCTTTATTTGTGTATGTTCACGTTGTACAGCTGTTTTCCTGACTGCAGAGATGGCAGTGCCCTGCACAATCATCATGGCTGCTACAGTACTTACAGCCCTTATGCCACCCATCTATTGTTTGGTGAGTAACACATTCTGCTAACAGTGAGGGACATTTTTACATTTACTTTCCACTCCAACATCATGTGTGACAGATTTGTAGAAAAAGTCCTGACAATAACGAGACATGTGTGAAGTGTTCCCATCTAGCCTAAAAATTTCTCATCACTCACATACATTGAAACTAAATGTATCCTCTGCATTTAACCCAACCTACACTCACACACTAGGAGCAGCTACAGTGCAGCGCCCGGGGATCAACTCCAGGTCTTTTTGCCAGTTTCTTGCTCAGGAGCTCTGACAGGAGTATTAACCCTAACATACTATGGCAAGCCGTTTTAACATTTAATAACTAGACTGAATATTTATTGCAGATATATATAATTTGATTCTTCATAGTCAAAATGAACATTTCAGATATCCACAATTCATTCTTCCTAGGACAAATGACGTCACTTTTGCCATTCGTGTGTATTGGGCTTTCAATTTCAGAAATCAACAATTACATTCTGGATATCTAGAATAAACATTCTGGATATCTAGAATAAACATTCTGGATATCTGCAATACAATTCTTACCAGTCATAACTGAAGTCGGCATTTGCTTTCAGTGAAAAAAGAAAAATCCCGCCAAAAGTGGTCACTAGATGTCGCACTACGCATGTCCTGAACTCAGAGGTGATTGTTACTGAGTGATGATCAGATCAAACTATCAAACTTTTTACTAGTCCAAATGTATTTATATATTTTTTCATTTTGGATATCTGAAATTAGAATTATGACCAGTAAGAACTGTATTGCAGATATCCAAAACGTTTATTCTGGATATCAGAAATGTTCATTTTGACTAGGAAGAATTGAATTACAGATATCTGCAATAAATATCCAGCTATTAAATGTTAAAATGGCCACTTATACTTTTTAAAGATTTTAAGATATCTTAATGTATTTTTGACTAGTTCAATCAGTTGTAGATATCTTGAAAGACAATTTGTACCAGTAAGAATGTTATTCTGTATATCTTTAATTACCATTCTGACTAGTGAGAATACTATTTTGACTAGCAGAAATGCTATTCTGGATATCTAAAATGTAATTACAGATAGGAGTGTGGTTTGATTAAATGTTAAAACAGTTTGCCATAAACATACATGTCTTTGATGGTAGGAGGAAACCAGAGAACCCAGCAGAGACCCACATAGACACGGAGAGAACATGGAAACTCCACGCAGGGACCTGCCCATTGTGGTGAGTAACACATTCTGCTAACAGTCTTAAGCTTCAGTTTTATTGTCTTTATACAACAGAGGATTGATCAGTCAAACCTGTTGAGTGTATTGAACGTTAAGGTTTGTATGTAACCAACTTGTGAGTGGACGGTATCATCTTGTTTTATTCCATGAAGTCAAGTTGGTTGTCAGCTCAGTTCCAGCCCTGTCTCCTACTAAATGTCTTTATATACTAGGAAATAGTTTTCCCATTGTGGTAACAAACGTAATGGCTGCTTGAATGATGTTTGAGAGCAGAGCTGTAGAGGAGGATAAACACACAGAAACACTGTTAAACCAGCACTCAAAGTGCAGAGTTCACATCCTCAGTCCTGTGTGTTCAGTGTTTGGTTACAGTTAGTGAAAGATGCTGCTTTCACTTCAATGTTCATAAACTTTCTCTCTGTATTAAACAGAGACCAGGATCTTTCTCTGACCTGAACCAGGTGCCATAAACCACAGTCATAAAAACCTAAATATTGCTGTGTCACTACCAGCTGATATTAGTCTGCAAAACAATAAAACATGTTATCAGTCAACGTTTTATTGACACGTTCAGTATCAACATTTTCTCATCATGTTGACAGAAAACATCATTCAGACTGCATTACGTTTCCTTCAACCTGTATTTACTGCTGCACTTTATATAAGTTGGTTTGAATAAACCATAAAACCTTTGTTGTGTAACATCACCTGTTCCTTCCTTCTTCTGCCCTCCAGAACTCCAGCTCATTTCCACTGAACATGGCTCCTGATGCTGTTGATGACATGTACTATGGCTGCACCGAGGAAATGAAGAAGAAGGTCAAGACAAAGTATTTCAAAAAAGAGAATAAGGGAATATTTCAAAAAGCCTGGAAAGCAGCAAAAAAATGTTCAACCAAAAAGAAAGACCCAGAGGATAAGGCTCTCACCAAAGACCACATGCTGGCAATCTGTGCTTATACAGCTGAGTTCAACTCTGGCTATAAAAATAATGAAAATGATAAAAAACTTTATGATGAATTTAACAAAGCAGTCCGGACCGGTAGGAGCAACTATAGCAGCACCTTCCCATACCATTCTTTACATTTCTGGCTGACTACTGCCATACAAACCCTGAATAGCAATTATCACTGTCACACTACTTATCGAAGAACCAATGTTACATTCACTGGCAATGTTAACGACATCATTCGGTTTGGTGCGTTTGCCTCCAGCTCTAAAAGAACAAACCTTACTCAATTTGGTAACAAGACCTGCTTTGAAATTGAGACCTGTTCAGGAGCTTACCTGAAGAATTATTCGAAGCATCCACGTGAGGAAGAGGTGCTTATCCCCCCCTATGAAACATTCAAGATAACCAACATTACTGAAGGTCAGGGTGATCCACAAGGTCTAAATGATTGTGAGAAGGTCTTTATATTGGAGAGTGCAGGAGGTAAGAGTAACCTAAACTGCAAACTTGCACACAAATGAGAGAGCAGAGTTTTCCTCTACTGATGGAGAAAATGCAATAAAATGAGTTTTGTTCTGTAAACATCATAAATCAATCAATAAATCCATAAATCTCTACAACAGCTGTACTGAAGTCAATCATCGTGCATCACAACATCATCTATTACTGTGTACAGTATCAGATGTAGGAGCATCTGTGCTGTTTTGATTCTACTCAATATTCTCATAACTGACCAAATAAAGAATGTTAACACGTGTGCAGCGTCAACAACAAATAAACAAACACAAACAGTCAGAAACTCATTCAGTCATGTTGATGTTGATGGAAAGTTTCCAGCAGCTGTTTGACGTCCTGCAGACTGACTGCAGCAGCTCAGACGCATCAGATGGAAATAAAAGGCTTCATGATGTAAACTGTGAGATTATTTTTCTGTTCTGTATGTTTTCATCATCTCCTCCCAACAAACAGGAGGATTTAAAAAAATAAAAAAATATTTAGACTGTTTTTCTCCAATCGACCTTCCTGAACTAACTAACTAAATCTTTCTCTCTCAACCCAACCGGTTGGTTGATGGTTTCAGCTTCTGTGGAATAAAAGATGCAAGGATCCACTTCAAATTTAAATCTTTTGTGAAGAAAATCATTAACAGGATATATTGCTGATATTATTTAAAAATGTGTTTCTTTGACTTTAGGAGCAACAGGACATGATAAATGAAAATAAATAGACTGTTTCCTTAATGGGACGTCTATCTTATCTCATATAGAGCATGAGTTCAAATCTCTGAAATGTCATTGACATCATCAGCTTTTAAAGAAGGCAAAGACGGTGTAATGGAAGAGAAACAAACTGCTTTGTATCATTCAGAGTAAAGGAACAGGAACTGCTTTACAGATTCTGTCATTTCCTTCTCTTGAAATAGTAATTTTGTTCTTACTGGTAAACTCATCAAAGGATAATAAGAGTCCATCTGAATCCAATAAATCACGTTGAATGTTAAACCTTTGTTAACTATTCAGCTATAAATTTCTATTTATGACAATAACTCCATTATTGTTCCACAATAAGGAATTATGTGGTGAAAAGTTGCTGGTAAACATCATTTTTCCATAATGTAGTGCCTGTTTGTGGAAGTTTTACAGGAATTTCAGACACTTCAAATCAATCCCTCCAACCTTATTAAATATTTATTAGGGATATGGTACCATACAGGCTAAATGTGTTCTGCATAAATAATGAGTTTTGTTTCTTCATATAAACTAAAAATTATGGAGTTAGATGACTTTATCACTTTTGGTGAAGTGGACAGAGAATGGCAAGGGGTAGATAAACCTTGATAAACCTTCAGCTTTAGACAAAATAATTCAACCCAACATCGATAAATCAGAGCCAGTGATTTAAAGACTTGAACAGCTTTCAACCTCAATAACATTTAAATCTTCTCTGCTATGCATTTATTTTGTTTCTACTAAACCGAGGTGTTTTACCTCTTCTTTAACTGGGATATTGGATGTGCTACTCAGATCACTGCTATGAACAGCCACAACTTCACATTTTCTAAGGTTCAAAGTCAGACATGATGCTTGATGCTGATGGAGTAAAGATTGATCTTGTCAATTGCTTTTTTAACCATATTCTTGTTTTTTAAAAATAGTGCTGTATCGTCAGCAAATTGGCTAGTCATGAATTCTTTCCCCAATATTTCGATATCTTGTATACTGGGGAGTTTTTAAGGAATATCGCAATCAATTCTCCAGCTAAAATAGATAATAAAGGACTAATCGGGCATCCCTGCTGAATTCCCCGTTTAATTGGGAATCTTTTTGAAGAGCCACTGCCCAGTCTTCGCAGATTCATCAGTGCATCGCTTCATTAACCTCATCAGCCTTATAAATCTCAGAAGTCATCAGCCTCCAGCAGAGTCTGGACTCCATGGGGGGATTTATCTTGCTGCTGCTCAGGACTGATGTCCCTCGATTCAGAATCTGTCTGTAGAGTCGCAGCACCAAAGACTTTTGACACAGTAACACTCAATCATCAACATCTTCTGTATAATAAACAATTATTTTTGCTTCATTCACTTGTCTCCCCTGATTGAAATGCTATTTTTTATGGCTATAGTTTACACCATTGTTTACACCATGGGGCGGAGCAGGGTAATCAGCTTGGTGAAGCATGTCTACAGAAGAGAAGTTTTAAAGGGTATGTGTAAAGTTTTTGTGTTTATTTGTGTTTTATTGTTTGTGTCATGTTGTTTTATGTTCTGTGTCATGGATCTCTACGGGGGTTTGCCCTGATTTTGAAGCAGCTATATGTCATGTAAAAATTAAAATAAAAAAGTATAAATGGTACCAAAGAAGCTTATAAAACCTCTATCAAATAAATTTACCATTTGTACCTGGAGTATCAATGGACTAAAAGGTGCTAAAAAACATAAAGTTCTTGGTCATTAAAAAAATGTATTGAGACATTGTTTTTGTTCGAGAGCTTCATTTCGAAGCCCAGAAATATAATATCTCAAGAGACATGCTACAATCCCCCACACATTTATGTCCTTCATACAATGTTCAGGTCAATTTGACCCACATACACAAAGGGGGGGCCAAACTTTTTCAAACAACTTTACTGCAGCAGAACGCTGATCCACCGCTGCTAGGTGATCACTGCACGCCACTGCAACATCAGGTACTGTTACTACTGCTACTGCTACTACTATTACTACTTCTACTACTACTATTACTACTACTGCCACTGCTACTACTATTACTACTTCTACTACTACTACTACCACTACTACTACAGTTACTACAGTATTCTCGTCCCCGCAGGGCTACTACTACAATTACTGCAGTATTCTCGTCCCTGCAGGGCTACTACTACTGTTACTGCAGTATTCTCGTCCCTGCAGGGCTACTACTACAATAGCTGTGGTCCAGATTGACACTTGCATTAGGTTTTGGAGTCCATCAGAGCCAGCTAACACTAGTATCATAATGAGTGCAGCTTTTCTTCATTAATCTATTATACTAGTGTAGGGAGAGGGCAAAGGTCAAGAGTGCATTCTTCGCAGCCAAGACCAAGTGTGAGAAGATCTGAACGGATGTTTGCTTTACTTCACAGACTGAAAAACCACTTGAGATCTGAAACTTAACCACATAAACCACATGAACCACATGGACGTGCGAACATGTGGTTCATGATGGAAACTGCTGCTTGAGTGTTGCTTGGTGCATTGTAGAACTTTTAGCTTTGTCAGTTAAACCCGTTGCGTAGGCAGGTTGCCCTTATATAGATACTAAACCTTTAAGTGGTGTTTGGGTCAAATTGACTTATTTCTAATTTTTAACAGAAGAAAATTATACAAGGATATCAGGGCTACTACCACTACTACTAATACTACTAATACTTCTACAGCTGTGGTCCAGATTGACACTTGCATTAGATTTTGGAGTCCATCAGAACCAGCTAACACTAGTATCATAATGAGTACAGCTTTTCTTCATTAACCTATTATACTAGTGTAGGGAGAGGGCAAAGGTCCAGAGTGCATTCTCCGCAGCCAAGACCAAGTGTGAGAAGATCTGAACAGATGTTTGCTTTACTTCACAGACTGAAAAACCACTCGAGATCTGAAACTTAACGACATGAGCATGTGGTTCATGTGGTTCATGTTGATGGAAACTGCTGCTTGAGTGTTGCTTGGTGCGTTACAGAATTTTTAGCTTTGTCAGTCAGAGGTGTTGCTTAAGTAAGTTGTCTTTATATAGATACTAAACCTTTAAGTGGTGTTTGGGTCAAATTGACTCATTTCTAATTTTTAACATAAAAAATTATACAAGGATATCTGGGCTACTACTACTGTTACTGCAGTATTCTCGTCCCTGCAGGGCTACTACTACTGTTACTGCAGTATTCTCGTCCCTGCAGGGCTACTACTACTGTTACTGCAGTATTCTCGTCCCTGCAGGTCTACTACTACTGTTACTGCAGTATTCTCGTCCCTGCAGGGCTACTACTACTGTTACTGCAGTATTCTCGTCCCTGCAGGTCTACTACTACTGTTACTGCAGTATTCTCGTCCCTGCAGGGCTACTACTACAGTTACCGCAGTATTCTTGTCCCTGCAGGTCTACTACTACAGTTACTGCAGTATTCTTGTCCCTGCAGGTCTACTACTACAGTTACTGCAGTATTCTCGTCCCTGCAGGTCTACTACTACTGTTACTGCAGTATTCTCGTCCCTGCAGGGCTACTACTACTGTTACTGCAGTATTCTCGTCCCTGCAGGTCTACTACTACTGTTACTGCAGTATTCTCGTCCCTGCAGGTCTACTACTACTGTTACTGCAGTATTCTCGTCCCTGCAGAGCTACTACTACTGTTACTGTGGTATTCTTATCCCTGCAGGTCCACTACTACAGTTACTGCAGTATTCTCATCCCTGCAGGGCTACTACTACTGTTACTGCGGTATTCTCATCACTACTACTACTACTACTACTACTACTTCTACAGCTGTGGTCCAGATTGACACTTGCATTAGGTTTTGGAGTCCATCAGAACCAGCTAACACTAGTATCATAATGAGTACAGCTTTTCTTCATTAATCTATTATACTAGTGTAGGGAGAGGGCAAAGGTCAAGAGTGCATTCTTCGCAGCCAAGACCAAGTGTGAGAAGATCTGAACGAATGTTTGCTTTACTTCACAGACTGAAAAACCACTTGAGATCTGAAACTTAACCACATAAACCACATGGACGCGCGAACATGTGGTTCATGATGGAAACTGCTGCTTGAGTGTTGCTTGGTGCATCGTAGAACTTTTAGCTTTGTCAGTTAAACCTGTTGCGTAGGCAGGTTGCTCTTATATAGATACTAAACCTTTAAGTGGTGTTTGGGTCAAATTGACTTATTTCTAATTTTTTACAAAAGAAAATTATACAAGGATATCTGGGCTACTGCTACTGTTACTGCAGTATTCTCTTCCTTGCAGGGCTACTACTACAGTAACTGCAGTATTCTCATCCCTGCAGGGTTACTACTACTGTTACTGCAGTATTCTCTTCCTTGCAGGGCTACTACTACAGTAACTGCAGTATTCTCATCCCTGCAGGGCTACTGCTACTGTTACTGCAGTATTCTCGTCCCTGCAGGGCTACTACTACTGTTACTGCAGTATTCTCGTCCCTGCAGGGTTACTACTACTGTTACTGCAGTATTCTCGTCCCTGCAGGTCTACTACTACTGTTACTGCAGTATTCTCGTCCCTGCAGGGCTACTACTACTGTTACTGCAGTATTCTCGTCCCTGCAGGGTTACTACTACTGTTACTGCAGTATTCTCGTCCCTGCAGGTCTACTACTACTGTTACTGCAGTATTCTCGTCCCTGCAGGTCTACTACTACTGTTACTGCAGTATTCTCTTCCTTGCAGGGCTACTACTACAGTAACTGCAGTATTCTCATCCCTGCAGGGCTACTGCTACTGTTACTGCAGTATTCTCGTCCCTGCAGGTCTACTACTACTGTTACTGCAGTATTCTCGTCCCTGCAGGTCTACTACTACTGTTACTGCAGTATTCTCTTCCTTGCAGGGCTACTACTACAGTAACTGCAGTATTCTCATCCCTGCAGGGCTACTGCTACAGTTACTGCAGTATTCTCGTCCCTGCAGGTCTACTACTACTGTTACTGCAGTATTCTCGTCCCTGCAGGTCTACTACTACTGTTACTGCAGTATTCTCTTCCTTGCAGGGCTACTACTACAGTAACTGCAGTATTCTCATCCCTGCAGGGCTACTGCTACTGTTACTGCAGTATTCTCGTCCCTGCAGGGCTACTACTACTGTTACTGCAGTATTCTCATCCCTGCAGGTCTACTACTACTGTTACTGCAGTATTCTCGTCCCTGCAGGTCTACTACTACTGTTACTGCAGTATTCTCGTCCCTGCAGGTCTACTACTACTGTTACTGCAGTATTCTCTTCCTTGCAGGGCTACTACTACAGTAACTGCAGTATTCTCATCCCTGCAGGGCTACTGCTACTGTTACTGCAGTATTCTCGTCCCTGCAGGGCTACTGCTACTGTTACTGCAGTATTCTCGTCCCTGCAGGGCTACTACTACAGTAACTGCAGTATTCTCATCCCTGCAGGTCTACTACTACTGTTACTGCAGTATTCTCATCTATAGCTGTGGTCCAGATTGACACTTGCATTAGATTTTGGAGTCCATCAGAACCAGCTAACACTAGTATCATAATGAGTACAGCTTTTCTTCATTAACCTATTATACTAGTGTAGGGAGAGGGCAAAGGTCAAGAGTGCATTCTCCGCAGCCAAGACCAAGTGTGAGAAGATCTGAACAGATGTTTGCTTTACTTCACAGACTGAAAAACCACTCGAGATCTGAAACTTAACGACATGAGCATGTGGTTCATGTGGTTCATGTTGATGGAAACTGCTGCTTGAGTGTTGCTTGGTGCATTGCAGAATTTTTAGCTTTGTCAGTCAGAGCTGTTGCTTAAGTAAGTTGTCTTTATATAGATACTAAACCTTTAAGTGGTGTTTGGGTCAAATTGACTCATTTCTAATTTTTAACAAAAAAAATCATACAAGGATATCTGGGCTACTGCTACTGTTACTGCAGTATTCTCTTCCTTGCAGGGCTACTACTACAGTAACTGCAGTATTCTCTTCCCTGCAGGGCTACTGCTACTGTTACTGCAGTATTCTCGTCCCCGCAGGGCTACTACTACTGTTACTGCAGTATTCTCATCCCTGCAGGGCTACTACTACTGTTACTGCAGTATTCTCATCCCTGCAGGTCTACTACTACAGTTACTGCAGTATTCTCGTCCCTGCAGGGCTACTACTACTGTTACTGCAGTATTCTCGTCCCAGAATAACAACAATCATAACAATAACAATAACAGCACCAACAGCAATAGCAATAGACAGGGAAGGACACCAACAGGACTGCGAAGGACCACAAAGGCTCGGCCTGCAACCCAGGGTATCCTGCAAGATGAGAAAGCACAAAAAACTCTGGGGAAGAAGCCAAGTTAGTAACATGCATTGATGTTACATGAATACATACAGATGGAGAGGAGGAGGAGGAGAGAGGAGCTCAATGCATCATGGGAAGTCCCCCAGCAGTCTAGGCCTATAGCAGGATCACTAAGGGCTGATCCAAGGCGAGCCTGGTCGGCCCTAACTATAAGCTTTATCAAAAAGGAAAGTTTTAAGCCTACTCTTAAACATAGAGAGGGTGTCTGCACCCCGGACCGAATCTGGAAGATGGTTCCACAGGAGAGGAGCCTGATAGCTGAAGGCTCTGCCTCCCATTCTACTTTTAAAGACTGTAGGGACCACCAGTAAGCCTGCATACTGGGAGCGCAGTGTTCTAGTGGGATAATACGGTATTATGAGCTCTTCAAGATATGATGGTGTCTGACCATTAAGGGCTTTGTAAGTTAGGAGAAGGATTTTAAATTCTATTCTAGATTTTACAGGAAGCCAATGTAGCGAAGCTAAAATGGGAGAAATGTGGTCTCTTTTTCTAGTTTTAGTCAGAACACGTGCAGCTGCATTCTGGACCAGCTGGAGAGTCTTTAGAGACTTGTTAGGGCAGCCTGATAATAAGGAATTGCAATAATCCAGCCTAGAAGTAACAAATGCGTGAACTAGTTTTTCTGCATCTTTTAGGGACAGGATGTGATTTTTGTGATATTACGTAAGTGAAAAAAGGCAGTCCTTGAGATTTGATTTATGTGGGAGTTAAAGGACATATCCTGATCAAAGATAACTCCCAGATTCCTTACGGTGGTGCTGGAGGCCAGGGTAATGCCATCCAGAGTAGCTTTATCATTAGATAATGTGTTTCTAAGGTGTTTAGGGCCAAGCACAATAACTTCAGTTTTATCTGAGTTTAGTAGCAGAAAATTGCAGGTCATTCAGGTCTTTATGTCATTAAGGCATGTTTGGAGTTTGTTTAACTGATTGGTTTCATCAGGCTTCATTGATAAATATAATTGGGTATCATCTGCATAACAATGAAAATTTATGGAGTGTTTCCTAATAATATTACCTAAAGGAAGCATATACAAGGTCAATAGAATTGGTCCAAGTACAGAACCTTGTGGAACTCCGTGTCTAACTTTTGCCTTCATGGAGGATTCATCATTAACATGTACAAACTGAAATCAGTCTGATAAATAGGACTTAAACCAGCTTAATGCAGTTCCTTTAATGCCAATTAAATGTTCCAGTCTCTGCAAAACGATTTGATGGTCAATTGTGTCGAATGCGGCACTAAGATCTAACAGGACAAGTATGGAGGGAAATCCTTTGTCCGATGTAGTTAGGAGGTCATTTGTGACTTTCACCAGTGCTGTCTCTGTGCTATGATGCTAGATGGCGTCTGTCAGTCAAAAGTAACTATAGGTCACTTTTAACGACTGAATTTAAGACCTGTACTGTGTTTTTCTTGGGAGGACGGCTGCATTCTACATAAGTTGTAGCAAATCTGTAGAGTTGTGAACCATTTCAACTCTACATTCATTTTATTTACACCTTCATTTGTAGTTTTTACAAAAGCGGAACAGAAAAGATGAGATATAGTGAGAGAGGGGAGGGGAGGTTCCACGTAGAGAGTTTCTGTGAAATGGTGACCACAGAGAGTTCGTCTCATCTCTGACAGACTATAAAACCTCTGCAGTCTGACTCTCTGCTCTTCCTGCCTCCTCAGCATCTCAGAGCAAGTGTTCAACACAGGTAAAAACTCTTTGACACACTAACGATGAAATACTTTCAAATATGAAGATCAGGATTTTACACCAGATTCACTTAATAATAACTGAACCTAATAGATGTCCTCATTTATCAATGTATTGAGTTCATTATTATGCAATAACATTATGTTTTAACGTTTTTACAAACTTTATGTATTTGTGTGTCACTATGGTGACAAGCTGTGGCTTCGTGGTGAGCTGTGTGTCTATGGTATTTATAAAAAGAGACGACCATGAGTCCTGTAGAAATATTAAGGACCTGCTGTCTAACCAAACCTTTTGACCAGCAGTCAGCATGTCACACTTCTTTATTTGTGTATGTTCACGTTGTACAGCTGTTTTCCTGACTGCAGAGATGGCAGTGCCCTGCACAATCATCATGGCTGCTACAGTACTTACAGCCCTTATGCCACCCATCTATTGTGTGGTGAGTAACACATTCTGCTAACAGTGAGGGACATTTTTACATTTACTTTCCACTCCAACATCATGTGTGACAGATCTGTAGACACATCAGAAAAAGTCCTGACAATAACGAGACATGTGCTGTGTGTTTTCTGATTGATGAAACAACATCTGAAGTGTAACTTCATGTTGTGGTAAAAAAACCACGAGAAGCTTTTTTCAAAGTCAGAGCTCCAGCGTTGAAGAGCGTCTAGAGATGAAGCGTTCCCACCTGATCATTGGAGGAGTTCTAGTCCTACTTGCTGCTTTAAGACTTTCAGTCCTTGTCTGGTGGTTTAAGATTAATATTAACATTTATTTATTGTAATTTCTCATCATTCACATACATTGAAACTAAATGTATCCTCTGCATTTAACTAAACCTACACTCACACACTAGGAGCAGCTACAGAGCAGCGCCCGGGGATCAACTCCAGGTCTTTTTGCCGGTTTCTTGGTCAGGATCTCTGACAGGAGTATTAACCCTAACATACATGTCTTTGATGGTAGGAGGAAACCAGAGAACCCAGCAGAGACCCACGTAGACACGGGGAGAACATGGAAACTCCACGCAGGGACCTGCCCATTGTGGTGAGTAACACATTCTGCTAACAGTCTTAAGCTTCAGTTTTATTGTCTTTATACAACAGAGGATTGATCAGTCAAACCTGTTGAGTGTATTGAACGTTAAGGTTTGTATGTAACCAACTTGTGAGTGGACGGTATCATCTTGTTTTATTCCATGAAGTCAAGTTGGTTGTCAGCTCAGTTCCAGCCCTGTCTCCTACTAAATGTCTTTATATACTAGGAAATAGTTTTCCCATTGTGGTAACAAATGTAATGGCTGCTTGAATGATGTTTGAGAGCAGAGCTGTAGAGGAGGATAAACACACAGAAACACTGTTAAACCAGCGCTCAAAGTGCAGAGTTCACATCCTCAGTCCTGTGTGTTCAGTGTTTGGTTACAGTTAGTGAAAGATGCTGCTTTCACTTCATTGTTCATAAACTTTCTCTCTGTATTAAACAGAGACCAGGATCTTTCTCTGACCTGAACCAGGTGCCATAAACCACAGTCATAAAAACCTAAATATTGCTGTGTCACTACCAGCTGATATTAGTCTGCAAAACAATAAAACATGTTATCAGTCAACGTTTTATTGACACGTTCAGTATCAACATTTTCTCATCATGTTGACAGAAAACATCATTCAGACTGCATTACGTTTCCTTCAACCTGTATTTACTGCTGCACTTTATATAAGTTGGTTTGAATAAACCATAAAACCTTTGTTGTGTAACATCACCTGTTCCTTCCTTCTTCTGCCCTCCAGACCTCCAGCTCATTTCCACTGAACATGGCTCCTGATGCTGTTGATGACATGTACTATGGCTGCGACAAGGAGATGAAGAAGAAGGTCAAGAAAGAATATTTCAGAAAAGAGTTTGTGGGAACATTTAAAGATGCCTGGGAAAAAGCAAAAAAATGTTCAAACAAATACTCAAAGGATCTCACCAAAAACCAGCGGCAGGCAATCTGTGTCTATACATCCAACGACATTTATGATGAATTCAATGAAGCAGTCCGGACCGGTAGGAGCATCTATGGCAGCACCTTCCCATTCCATTCTTTACATTTTTGGCTGACCACTGCCATACAAAAGGTGAAAAAAAGCCAAAAAAGCCAAAAATGTCAGACTACTTATCGAAGAACCTGGCATGAATTCACTGGCAAGGTTAACGACATCATTCGGTTTGGTGCGTTTGCCTCCAGCTCTTACAACAAAAGCCTTACTCATTTTGGTAGCAAGACCTGCTTCGAAATTAAGACCTGTTCAGGAGCTTACCTGAAGAATTATTCAGAGATTCCAGAGGAGGAAGAGGTGCTTATCCCCCCCTATGAAACATTCAAGATAACTGACATTATTAAAGGTCGGAATAAATTTAAAAATCTGAAGGATTGTGAGAAGGTCTTTGTTTTGAAGAGTGAACGAAAAGATAAAAGTAACCTAAACTGCAAACTTGCACCCAAATGAGAGAGCAGAGTTTTCTTCTACTGATGGAGAAAATGCAATAAAATGAGTTTTGTTCTGTAAACGTCATAAATCAATCAATAAATCTATAAATCTCTACAACAGCTGTACTGAAGTCAATCATCATGCATCACAACATCATCTATTACTGTGTACAGTATCAGATGTAGGAGCATCTGTGCTGTTTTGATTCTACTCAATATTCTCATAACTGACCAAATAAAGAATGTTAACACGTGTGCAGCGTCAACAACAAATAAACAAACACAAACAGTCAGAAACTCATTCAGTCATGTTGATGTTGATGGAAAGTTTCCAGCAGCTGTTTGACGTCCTGCAGACTGACTGCAGCAGCTCAGACGCATCAGATGGAAATAAAAGGCTTCATGATGTAAACTGTGAGATTATTTTTCTGTTCTGTATGTTTTCATCATCTCCTCCCAACAAACACAGGAGGATTTAAAAATAAAATATATATATTTAGACTGTTTTTCTCCAATCGACCTTCCTGAACTAACTAACCCAACTGGTCGAGGCAGATGGCGCCACCTAAAGTCCGGCTCCGCTTAAGGTTCCTTCCTGTTTAAGGGGAGTTTTTCTTGCTGCTGTCACCAAGTGTTGGTAATCGGAGAATTGTTGAAAGTACAGTCTAGACCTGTTCTATGTGAAAAGTACCCTGAGATAACTTCTGTTATGATTTTGTGCTTTATAAATTAAAGCTACCAGCAGCAACACATCCTTTGTTAATTCACCCCTGAGAGTCTGTTTCTGTGAATGAAAACCCGTCACTGCCGACTGAAACCTTCCTGAAACAGAAACGTTCGTATATTTGATGATATTTGACGTCCAGCAGCAGTCGGCGTTGGAGACAAACTGTCTCTCAGTGGTTCAGATATAATCTGCAGTAACATCCTGCAGTAGTTTCATTTACGGTTTAATTTAGTTTGTGTGTGTTAGTCCTGATGAGTAGAAGCTTCTTCACATGCAGTTTTCATTATCAGAGTTATTAATTAATGCTCAGGCAGTTAACAAAGCGCGAGTCGAAGCCTCAGCCGCTCAGGACGAATAAATTAACGTCCTCATTGTTGTTCGTCATCAGTGAGTTAGAGCTTTAATTTTCAGAGGTAGAAACTTATTAATATTTGGTCCCAGGGACGTTTTAAATGAGGGAGGAATATTCAAAGAATCATCTATTAGATCCACAAAGGAGCTTCCATCACGCTCTGCTTTATTTATTCATATTCAGCTCCGACACAAACACACAGATCAGATAATGTTCAGTCCTCTGCTGCCATTAGATCCATATTACACCATAAACACTGAGCTTTATGTTTGTTTCAGCTCATTAAACCTGCAAATCTAACTGCTCTTCATTTCCTTATGTGACCCAACAGCTCCGACTCATCTTAAAACAGGGTTCCTGCAGATCCTTCAAAAGTCATTTTAAGAATTTAAGGTCATAAAAAAGTCTTATTCTTAATTAATGTAGGTCTTCTCGAGGTGACGCCTGGCTGTGGGAGAAACGTCTCTCAACAGGATTCATTTATTTAAATATGGTTTGGTCTTCAGTGCAGCTCTTTGTTTCTCTGCTAATGTTTGGATCAGAAGAAGTACACAAAACACAGTCAGCTGCAGAGCCCTCTGTTATCTCTGAATAATAATGTTAATAATGTTTTTAGTGCGACGGCCAACATGAAGGAGAAGAGCAGACGTTTGATCTGGCGACTGCTCAGCTGGAGTTTACAGATTTAATAGGCTGTTAAAGTGGATGAAAGGTAGATAAACTCTAACATGTACGACAACCTCCCAGTCCTGAACTGGTATTTTAAAACTCAAATAAAAACTCAAACTGGAGGAAAGTCTCCCTGACAGCAAGACCAACTGGTCAGAAATACAAGTTTGTGTTTAAGGTCTTTCTTCAGTTCTCGTTAACTGCTAATGTTGTATCAAATTGTTGCAGAAAAAGGTACCAGAGCAAAAAACTCTCTCTTGAAAATAAAAAGGGAGTCAGAGGTCCAAGCAGCAAAGTGTTCTTTAATGCCGGCAAAAAAAGGGGAGCAATCAGCACTTTTACAAAGAACCAAATCGCTCCAAAGGTTTTTTCTTTGGGGCATTGTTTTTATTCCCTTGGGTCGGCTTAGGTCACACCTTATCATCCACCCTCCCTAATTTTTGACCAATTATTATGTTACTTTTATCTCCGTCACTCGTTGTTGGTCAAAACTCTTCAAAACAGGTTTTGAGGTGTTTGAGGATATGTACTGGCATATTCAATTCTACCTGATTATATCCAATTTTTATTGGATTTTATAGTATTGGGAATCATTTTACACCATTATTGCCAAGTTGTCTTCTGGCCTTTTATTTTTTTATAAGTTATTCTAGTCATTTTACACCCTTATTTCTTGATCTCCTCCAGAGAGTATTTTTGAAAGGTGAAGACTTTAGCAGACCCAAGCAAAGTGACATGTAATACAAACACACTCACATTTCTCCAGTGTATGATTATGATTCTTCTATCGTGCCTCTATACGTACATTGTGATTAAATATGGTTCATGAGATTATAACTACACCAATACAAATTGTATCACACTAGCCCTTATTGCTTATAAACTTATAAAATCAATCTGCATAGCTTAATATTGTCTTTAAGCACACCAATGACTTTTAATGAAAATACACCACACTAACTCGTTTCAAACTTTTACTAGAAATACAGCATCATCAGCATATAAAATATCTCACAATAACAGGCCAAATTAAGGCCATTGATGAATAATAGTAATGGGTTTGATATCTATCAGTAAGACAGGATTTAACCACCTAATGGCCACATCATTAAAACCCAGAGCTTTTAATTTCTTTTTTTAACTTCTCATATACAGTACATGAGGCTGCTTTCAAAAACAATGCTGTGAATAGTTTTAATTTATCAATGAACTTGTTACAAAGTTGAGTAAACAGCAGAAAGTAAATCAATATTTGCTGTGAGCAGCTTCTCCTCAGTTCACTTTAACAGTTTTTCATGGTAACTTGCAGGCAGGTTGTTGTAACCATCCTGGAGAAAGAATCTTCTTCTGTGGATTTATTATTTAGAACATCTCAGGTGCTTCTTCGTGTTAATCCCAGATTGACTCCATGATGTTGAGATCAGGGCTCTGTGGGGGTCGAACCATCTGCTGCAGGACTCATCATTCTTCTCATTGCTGGAAATGGTTCTTTATGACTCTAGCTGTCTGCTCGGGGTCATCGTCATGTCATCAATACGTTTGGGACCGATCAGACGCCTCCCTGATGGTATTGCATAATGGATAAGAATCTAAACATCTAAAGTGCCTAAAACTTTTGCACAGTACTGTATATGTTTCTACTTTTCCTTACATATATACATATATATTTACTGTTATGAGGACATGCATGTACTTTGTACTCTATGATGCATTCTGGATGTACTCATCCTCTGTAGTATTAGAGATGGAACAGTCAGACTATGTATTTTGCACTCTGACATTACTTGTATCTCATTATCTTATGGAAATGTTATATAAATATAGTGCTGCAGTAAATAAGTGCTTTAGTTTTGGGGAATGTGAACCTGTTGGATTCTCCACTTTCATTATTTAAAGACACACCTGATGTAGTAGATCAGTTAATTGTTGGTTTAGATCAGATTTTCCTTTAACATCATATTTTGTAAATTATCTGATCTTCATTGTTCTTGTCAGAATCTGATGTCGTCCTCAGTCCTGCAGCAGCTCGCTCACATCAGAGGAGACACAGCAGGACTTCATCTGTATTTTCATATAACAGACTTTCCCTACAGGTGCAATTAGAACTCAGATATTAATTATACACACACACACACACACACACAGTCAGGAGGTTGTTGTATCATTTGACAGTGACAGAAACAATTAAACTGCATTAATCCCTCATTAATGTTCATCCTCCCTGCGGACCTGCAGCTGCACTGTTTGTAACAAACTGTTTAATTACCCGACACACCTGAGACACACCTGACACACCTGAGACACACCTGACACACACCTGAGACACCTGAGACACATCTGACTCACCTGAGACACACCTCAGACTCACCTGACACACCTGAGACACACCTGACACACCTGAGACACCTGAGACACACCTCAGACACACCTGAGACACACCTGTCACCTGAGACACACCTGAGACACACCTGACACACCTGAGACACACCTGAGACACACCTAAGACACACCTGAGACACCTGAGACACATCTGACTCACCTGAGACACCTGAGACACACCTGAGACACACCTGAGACACACCTGACACACCTGAGACACATCTGACTCACCTGAGACACATCTGACTCACCTGAGACACACCTCAGACTCACCTGACACACCTGAGACACACCTGACACACCTGAGACACACCTGAGACACCTGAGACACACCTCAGACACACCTCAGACACACCTGAGACACATCTGACTCACCTGAGACACACCTCTAACCCGAGACAACCTTCCCCCTGCTTCTAGTCCTTGTGAGAAGCTAGGCTAGCAGTTTCCCCCTGCTTCCAGTCATCATGCTAAGCTAGGCTAGCAGTTTCCCCCTGCTTCCAGTCATCATGCTAAGCTAGGCTAGCAGTTTCACTCTGCTTCCAGTCTTCATGCTAAGCTAGGCTAGCAGTTTTGCTCTGCGTCCAGTTATCATGCTAAGCTAGGCTAGCAGTTTCCTCCTGCGTCCAGTCATCATGCTAAGCAAGGCTAGCTGTTTCACTCTGCTTCCAGTCACCATGCTAAGCTAGGCTAGCAGTTTCCACCTGCTTCCAGTCATCATGCTAAGCTAGGCTAGCAGTTTCACTCTGTGTCCAGTCATCATGCTAATCTAGGCTAGCAGTTTCACCCTGCGTCCAGTCTTTGTGCTAAGGCAGGCTAGCAGTTTCTCCAATCACCAGTTGCATTGTGGGTAATGCAGGTGTCATGTTTTGACCAGAAAGAAGAGGGATGTGAGGAATAAAACAGATATTTCTGATTCTGCTGCATTGATTTGCTCATCATGAGTCTGAAGACGTTACAGGAGAGAAATGATAAAAATAAAAAATAATAAATCTGTGGAGTGAAACAGAAAAGTTTCATTTATTCAGTCATTTCAAAACAATCTGTTAACTATGAAAAAGTACATTTCCTGCTTCTCTTCTCAGTTTATTAATCGTCTCTCATTACAGAATGAATAAATCACGGCTGTAAGAAGCAGCTTCTCCTTCAGATCAGTGGTTTATAAAAGCTTCCTCACAGCAAACAAAAAGCCTTTTGTGAAGACGACTGCGACACACGAAGGTTTTTCATCAGTTTGAAGGTCACTGAGCCGAAGGACGAGCAGAGTCGACGCTTCCTGTGTTTTGTGGAGAACATTTGACTCATGGCTGCATGTTTTTTTTGTGTTGATTCTTTGGGAAATGGAAGAATGAAAAGAAGAACTCTGAGAGAGATTCCAGTTCAAAGTGAATCATAAATGCAAATGTAGGAAGAAAACAGAGCCGTGATGAGAGCAGCTGCTCAGACTTCATGTGAAGCCTCAGGCTGACCTCCGACATGTTTCAAACCTCGTGTTGATGCAACTGTTGGGAGAAAAAAATGTGTTTTTGATGGTTTTATCCAGCAGAAACTGTGAGGAGTATTAATGGTTTTAGTGAGGCTGCCAATCATCGAGAGCAGAAGAGAAGAAAAGTTTGGAAACATCAGTAAAGAAGCCTGTAAAACTAAATACAGTCATTTAAAAATAAATCACAGAATAATTACAGTATTTTAATAGTACTGTTAAATAAACTACAGAAGTGCTGCTACTCATAGTTATCACAAATAAAAAACATATTATACATATATATATTAATATAAAACAATATTTTGTTCTGATAATTCAATTTGAACAAGTGTGTTTGTCTAATATCGGAGGACTTATGTCTATGTGACCTGAGTGGGCCGAGGACGGATCCATGTGGGATTCCTGTCTGTCTTCTCGTCACGTCAGTCTGTCGTTAGTTTGATTGACAGCTGCCATCTAGCGGTCTCAGTAACTGCAGTTCAGATGACGTTTATATATGTGACAGATGGAGGACGGAGACAGCTGTTCATTTCCTGTTTCCGACCACGATCGTCCCCTAACCTTTAACCCTGTGGTTATTACTGTAGCCACGGCAACCGGGCTGGTCTAACTTTAAGGAAGTAGTATCTTTAACCAGAGCTGAACCACAGCGCCGTCACATCATCAAACATCATTATTGATTAACAGTGATGACTGATGATGTCGTCCTGCTGATTACTGCTGATAGAGACGCTGCTCTGTGTCCTTCTGGAGTCACATGATCAAACCACACATCTGGATTTAATGTGCAGGAAACTCTTATCAATAACAACAGTTCAGCTAGAAAGGAAGAAGTTTGAGTTTGCTGCAGTTTTATTTATATTTATAAAGTAAAAACCTTTTCTGAATGAAAATTAAAAA
Organism: Thunnus maccoyii; assembly: GCF_910596095.1. NCBI lineage: Eukaryota > Metazoa > Chordata > Actinopteri > Scombriformes > Scombridae > Thunnus > Thunnus maccoyii. The sequence goes on from NC_056555.1 coordinate 25,820,220, forward strand.
CTGGAATCCTTGAATTTGGAGGATTTATTGTCTAAAACTCAAACTGGTTCTCACAAAGGAGACGTTACTGGAAACTTTACCTGTAAATAGTCTTCACCCTAAAATATAAAGATTCATCTGTTGTCCTCACAACATGAGAAATACAAGTTAACACACACACACACACACACACACACACACTGATGTATTTCCTGTCTTTGCTGCAGTTCGTCTCGTCCATCAGAGCAGCTTCACGCTGAAGGCGGGAGGTCTCACTCTGCTACTAAATCACCGAACAAAAAGAACCCAGAGGAGCTCAGATCAATGCTGTGTGTGCGTGTGCATGTGTGTGTGTGTGTGTGTGTGTGTGCGTGTGTGTGTGTGTGTGTGTGTGTGTGCGTGTGTGTGTGCGTGTGTGTATACACTGCATAGAGGGTCTCTATGTGTGCTCTGAGCTGTCAATCAATATGTTTGATTGATGGATCCCTGCGGAGCTAATGGGGAGTCTGAGCCGTGTGTGTTTGAGAAAGATTCACTCAATTTAAACCGTTTTCTTCTCACACAGATTCGTCTTCTTCACACGTTTGTCTCGTTTATTTGAGTGTTTGTGGTTTGTTTCATAAATGTTAGCTACTTTAGCTAAATTATGCTAACTGAGCAGGAACATTAAACTAATAGTGTGACTCACTGTGAGCCAGCTGTCAATCACAGCTGTCAATCAGCACCCACACAGCAGAAATAAAGTATCAGTCTCCAAATCTTATTAGTGGAGCAATAATTTCCATAATGACCACCAGCACACTTATTAGCAGCCTGAATGTAAAGACGGATACCAGAACGACTGACTCAGTGTTTGTAGAGAGAAGTTGCTGATTGGTTGGTCGCTAACATCAGGATAACATCTCCAGCGTCTCTCTGCTGTGTGGACGATTTCAGCCTGCAGGTAAACTCTACAAACACGATCAATACCTGTGATTGGCAGCTCCCGGTCCCGCCTCTCTCTGTAATTGGCCGGACACGAGGCGGCGTGTGTGTTTCACAGGTCAGAGGTCGATCAGATTGAACTGTGAGCGAAGTGAACGAGGCGATCGATGAACGACAGGAAGATGTCTGAAAATCAATCTCACTGACGTTGTATTAATCTTAATCAACGAGGTTATGTGATTTTGAACTTGTTAGCAAACAGCTGCTTATTTACGGAGCAACGTTATCATTCATGTGGAGTCGTGTTTCTGCTCTCCACCAGCTCCTGAGGGAAACATCTGGCTCTGTAGCTGCTAAATGCTCCACTATGTTCACCAGCTAGTCTACAGCTAACTGTTAGCAGGTAGTGAACAGCGGCGACGCTATGAGACGCTGAGAGTGAACCAGAACAGATAAACAATGAGCTGAAACTCACTATAAAGCTGCAGAGTCACTGAACAACACATCTGTAGTCTCAGTAAACAGTTTTTGATAGTAAATTTGCTCTGAAGTGTTAAACTTCAGGAGGAAAAGTTCCCTGTTTGGTTTTTATTTATTTACGTCCTCCTCTGCTGTCATTGGACGCATCAGTCCGACAGCGTCAGACAGACCGAGTGCTCTTTAATGAAACCTGAAAAACTCTTTCCTTCCTCTCGGCCAATCAGACGACAGCGTGAAACAGATGATTCAGCAGTTTTTCGGAGCTCAGTGAGACTCTGAGAGGATGAAATCAGGTCACTTTATCTGACGGGTGAGTTTATCAACCTGCTTCACGTCCGATGATCTGAAACTGGATCAACAGCTCAGATTACAGACAGAAGATTCATCTGTCTGGACAGAAAACAGAAACTGATCATTATTATTATTAAGAACTCGTTTCTTGAAGAAGAAGTGAGAAGTTAAGAGCGTTTCTATGAATGTTCATAAATGTTCTACATGTTTCATGGATGCATGAACACGACAGTCTTCTTCATGTGGGCTGTCTGGTGATGAAGATGATGCTGGAACATTATAAAGTGATTCTGCAGTTACGATGCATCTCTGAAGCTTCAGACGGTTCTTCAGATGGATTTTATCATCGTCTGAGTCTGAAGGTTAAAGGTCAACACACAGTCTCTCTGAACTTGACTTTTTCACTACTCTTCACTCCCAACACAACCAGAACACTTGATCCACATGTCAGGATCATCCTGGACATCTTTCCCTCCGGTCTGGTGGAGGTTCATCAGCTGATCTGGTCCACTTGGTCCTTGCAGGTAATAAACTGGTTCTCTCTTCTCATTGGCTGACAGACCAGCAGCCCTCAGGTGTGAGGTCTGTAATGGGAAATTGCTGATCACTCAATAAACACACAAAGAGAGCATTGTCAGGTTATGAAATAGTGTAATCAAATAATACAATCAGAAGTATAAAGCATCATAGTTCTGGAGACAAAGATACCACCTAGCTATCTTTACTTTGTCTGAAAGGTTAACCAGTCCCTTAAATACTGCTCGTACAGGATTTAAGACATCTGTTTACTAACCTTACAGGTCAGCAACCCTCAGATAGAAACATAAGTCAAAAGTTCAGCTAACCTAGGAACAGACTTTCTTCACCACCATATATGACAGTACATAAGCACCAAGTAGCATCACAAAATAACATTACTACTATATTAAATTAAGGACAAACCACACTATCCTCTAAAGCTGATCAGTTTTACACATAAACATCTACATAACTACAGTTTATCTTATCACTGGCTCAGGTAAAGGTATAACAGAATAAACTTAACTGTTAAACACACAACTGCCTCATCTTACACAGCAAAGAACTAAGTTTAGAATAGACACAGCACACACAAACTAACACTAAACTGAACTTAAACACTGTCTGAAACATGTATGATATATTTAAGAAATACATCAAATGATAACCTGTTATTCAGTTTTCCTTTACATTGGTCAAAATATCAAATTCTAACAGCAAACTTTAAGAAGACACAACTCAGCTCCGACAGTTTTTATCATTGCACTAAATTTCTATTTGTAAGCGTCAGAAGACAGAAACAGACGCTGTAAATGTGAAGTTTCATGCAAGTTTCTCACATTGAGCATCGCTGTGTTGGTTTCATTCTGATTTTTAAGGTTTATGTTTCGGTTTTCTTGTTTGTTTGTTTGTTTGTTTGTTTTTTTGGGGGGGGGGGTGCATAAAGCAGCTGTGTGCTAAACACCATCATTTACACCACATTCTGTAAACTGACTGTTGTGTTTCTTCGGTTTTGCAGTGGATCAGATCCACTCTCAGCTTCTCTCTCTCTCTGAGTGAAGGTCAGAGAGTCTCAGTGTGGATAATTGAAGTGTGAGTTTGTAATTAAGAAGTGTGAAGTGAGATAATCTCAGAGAGAGACGAGCAGCTAGTTTCAGTCTCGTAGAGACAGACGGAGGAGGAAGTTCTTATCTCTCTGCAGGAGCGAGGGATTAATATGTAAAGACGGAGGGAGGACAGCGAGGACGGGGAGGAGGACAAGACAAACTAAACACCTGAGCAGGTTACCTGCTGCAGTGGGAACCAGCTGTGATTGGTTCTTTCTATCTTTTATTAAGATGAACTGTTGATGTAGCAGAACACAACAAACTGCTTCTAACTTACAGTCATTTATTGTTCAGTTTGGCTTCTGAACATAAACTCATCAGTTCTGACAGTATGTAAGAGATTAAACACACACAGATGTTTGCTGCTGGCTGTTAAATCCAGTTTACTGAGAAATGTTTGTGAGTAATATTGTTAAAAACTGTAAATGTGATATTTTTACACATTATTTTTAGGCCGGTGTAGTGTAATGTAGTGAAAACTTGAGTTTATTTATTATTCATCGTGTCCTAGAAATGACCTTTAAATACTTCTTATACGTTTAAATAAAACATGTTAGTGTTTAATTAGTTCATTATTTAAACGTCTGCTTCATCGTCTGAATAAATAAATCTCGTGTGCAGATGTTGAGTTTTAGTCGAAGGCCAAACATCAGCAGCTCTGCATCGAGTTTCTCTCTTTAATAATCGACCCGCAGCCTCGTTTCAAGGTGGTTTTTTATTGTTGAGGAAGGTTTTCTGTGTCAGCAGCAGAAGAGGCCGTCGGGGGATTTGGAGGAAACTCGCTGGATCTTCTCCGACTGACTGAAGATGTGTCCCGCGGCCTTCTGGGGGGGGAAAAAATCCGGCTCATTGTGAGAGCTGCGACATCAAACCCGGCGTCCCCGAGCGTCTCTGCGAGCAGCTGCAGACCAGCAGAGACGACTGCTGAGCTCCCAGAAAACATCCCGCCAACTGTCAACAAAACTTCATCCAACCTGACTGCAGAAAATGATCTTTTCCTTGTTATTGCAATAATATTATTCAGCAGAATTCATTTAACATCTGGTTTAAATTCATGTGCATGAAGGTAAAAATGCGTTTTTAGAGCCAGAAGAAGCCGTGAAGGAAGGAAAATCTGAATAAAGCGATAAACTGGAGGAACAGTAACGATAGCAGAGCGATGCGTCAGAGATGAAGATCAACCTCCCGACAGACTGAATACACGTTATTGGTCCTACTGGTCTTACTGGTCCTACTGGTCCAGCTGTCATCAGGTCTCTGTTAAACTAAACTGGGTCAGACCAGGTTTCACCAGACACCCTGAAGTACAGTTCTAACCTACTAGCTCCTGTATTTACATCTTCAACTGGTCTCTCACAGCCTGCAAAGTTCCATCTTGTCTTAAGTCGGCTGTGATAGAACTGGTTTCCAGTAAACCCAGTGTCAGTGGTTTGAATGACTACAGGCTTTAACTTGATGAAGGTGTTGAGAGGCTGGTCTGTAGACGTCTCTAATGCAGATCTAGACCCACGTCAGTTTACTAACAGGGTAAACAGCAGGACCTTCTACATCTAGAGGGTCCTGCTACCGGTGCCAGGTCCTGCTCGTGGACTACAGTAAAGCCTTCAACACAATCCTTCCCTGAAAACTGCTGGATATTATTATTATTACTTTTATATAATAGAACACAAGTGGTAAAAATCAGGAATATGTTCTCCAAACCCAGAACAGAGAACGCTCCTCAGACTGTACATCAAACTCTGACCCGTCAAAATCACAACGTTTGCTGACGACACTCCGCTCGCCGTCTGATCAGGAAACGACGAGTCAGTAAACAGGAGGAAGGTGTAAAACCTCAGAGATGCTTCTAGACTGTCGGGAACGAGCTGAAGCTCATGGAGATAAACGGTGAAGTGGGTGAAAAGGTGGAGAACTTTAAATTCAAACACTATAATCATGAAACGTCATCAGAGATTATCTCTGTGACAACTGAAGAGGTTCAGGTTTTCTTCTGAGGCAGCGGTGGAGACGTTCTGATGTTCTCCATCACTGTCTGGTACAGGAACACAACAGCACAGGACACATCTGGAGGGAACATAGAGACCAGGTTAGTTAGTATCCGACACAAAGCCCTCAGAGTGACCTCTGACCCGTCTCGGATCGGACTCCCATCAGAGAGAAGATGGCGCTCCATCAGTACCAAAACCAGTAGATATAAAAACAGAACATATCCTGTTGTAATTCATATTCAGAACTCTTAATGACCCTTCATGTAAAGTATAATATGAACTTTTAATCTGTGACGACTGAGAAGAAATGTTTCACTCTTTTATTTTTACCTTTTTACTTTTCATCATTGTTGGTTATAGAAGAAGTTTTATATGTTTCCATGAACTGTGTTGTATTCTGAGCTGCACTGCACCAAATTCCAATCAGCTTGTTGAAATGGCAATAAAATATTGAATTGATTATGTGTGAATGTCAAATCTTCACATCTTTCATTATAATTATAATTTTTCATGGTGAGAACTGCGGCAGCGTGTTTCTGCCACCAGGTTTCTTATTAAAACGTTACAGACATGAGATATTTTTGACTTTTTGGCTGTAAAAACTTTGGCTGTTCCTGCAGACGTCATCCAGGTCATTAAAACTGAGCTTCAGGGGTTCAAAGCTGCTGCAAACTGACGTAAATCAAACAAGTTTTACTCTTCATTCAACACACGTCAGCACATCAAGAAGTGACTGATGTTACGGGGAAAGTGTCTGCTGCCCTCTAATAGATCAATCACAAGCACTAATTAAGTAATCCACGCGCACAAATGATTAAATCTTAAAAATCTTTAAATTATCTTCTCCTGTAAAACATGCAATTAAAGTCTGAGTGTATTTTTAGCCCTGAGTTTTGTCTGCAGGTCTCGTACAGTAAAGGCAGGCCGTATCCTGAGAGGCAAGACCCAGGGCAGAAAACGTCCCCAAACGCCCGGCTGCTGTGAAACAGGATCTTTAGAAGTGAGGATGAAGATGTTTCCTCTGGTTGAAGCTTCCTGACTGTCAGACAGAAGAGAGTCCGGCGTCTCTGCAGGGAAACAAATACTGTGTCGACACTGTGTTTGTGTCAGAGAGGTGTGAAGGATTCAGGTCTGAGTCTCCTGAGAGAAGAAGAAGAAGAAGAAGAAGAAGAAGAAGAAGAAGAAGCCTTTCAATATTGATGAGCACAGTTTCACTGATGTGGGAGGAAGATAAAGAGACGCTCAGCGACTGCAGATCAGAAAGAAGCAGCAGAGAAAACACACCTGGATCTTCACTAGATATGAAATATATAATAAACTCTCTGGTTTCATTATAACAGTCTGATAGTGTTGCACATTTGTTCTTTTAGCATCAAAGTGAAATTAAACTTTTTTGTCTCCTACAGCAGCACATCTCCTCTGTAAATCTCCATTTTTCTCCTTTTTAATAATAAAAAAACTATTAACATAATTAATAACATTAAATGTTATTAAGTGGAGCAATTAAGAACCTCATTCAGATTAATTCCTCATCAGATATAAACAGATTTCTTTTCTTCTTCCTGATGATGATTTAAACCTTCAACACGGACCTCTGCGCGCGACCTGTCTCCACCTCGCGGGCGCGCGGCCCTGCGTGTGTGTTGTCACCGCCCGCAGCTGATTATCAAACACACACACACAGACACATAATCACCGCCCGTCCCGCAGACACACACACTCATTAACCCTGAGCGCGGCAGGCCGCTTCCTGACGCGGCGCTGCGGCGCGTAAAGCGGCGGAGAGCTCGGTGTGATCCGCGGGGCTTCACCGCCGACACGCCCCCAACAGAGAGAGAGAGAGAGAGAGAGAGAGAGAGGGAGGGGAGAGAGCGGGGAGAGGGGAGGAGAGAGTGAAGAGAGAGAGAGGGAGTAACGTGGGTTTCCGCTCTTCTCTCAGCAGCACCTGTGTGACCACAGAACGAGCCGCGAACATCTTCTCTCCTCCGCTGCGGTTCGGTTCGGCTCAGTGTGGATCAGCGCGGCTGCCGGAGCGGCGGAGCTCTCTCTCTCTCCCTCTCTCTCTCCCTCTCTCTCTCTCTGTCTCTCTCTCTCTCTCTCTCGTGTCGCTGTTCACCGCGGGAGCAGTTTGGGGACCGGGAGACTCTGCCGGGGAGACCCGGAGGGAGGGCATGCCTGCGGCGGCTCGGTGCCAGCTCTGCGTCCCGGTGAGGAGCGCGGGATTATCCGGACGCTGCTGAACTTGTTGCTGTCGGAGGAAACACCGACTAGTGAGGAGAAAAAGTACCGACAACACGCCGAGGAACGGCTCTATGAACCGGATCTTATCTGACTACTGAAGCCTCGGAGTGTTTCTGCCTGTGGAGAGTTTATTCAGTTTTTCTGCTTCTCAAACACACAAACAGCTGCTGAGCTCGCACTGCTCACATGTGGATTTCTTTGTTTTGGGCTGTTTTTTTGAGGTGACTTTGCTGCAGTTTCGATTTTACGATTTCGTGCGTAAAATCTATTTTTCTTCTGGAGAGAGTCGCTTTGGTTCCATCTGTTGCCTGTTTCTCTGTGTTTCGTCTCCACATGTCCTCCCGTCGCTCCGCGGCTCCGTGAATCCTCCTCTAACGCGCTTCTGTACAGCTCCAGGACCCACCGGGCTCCTCCAGGACCTCCAGGACCGGGCTGCTCCAGGACCGGGCAGCATGGCAGCAGGAGTGGCGGCGTGGCTGCCGTTCGCCCGCGCGGCGGCCATCGGCTGGATGCCGGTGGCCAGCGCGCCCATGCCGGTTCCCCCGAAGCAGAAGCAGCGCGGGCAGGACGGGCTGATCGTGCTGAACGTGAGCGGCACAAAGTTCCAGACGTGGCGGGACACTCTGGAGCGGTACCCGGACACCCTGCTGGGCAGCTCGGAGCGGGACTTCTTCTTCCACGAGGAGACCAGCGAGTACTTCTTCGACCGCGACCCGGACATCTTCCGGCACATCCTGAACTTCTACCGCACCGGGAAGCTGCACTACGCGCGGCAGGAGTGCATCTCCGCGTACGATGAGGAGCTGGCGTTCTTCGGCATCATCCCGGAGATCATCGGGGACTGCTGCTACGAGGACTACAAAGACCGGCGACGGGAGAACCAGGAACGGATCCAGGACGACGAGGAGAGCGACCAGACCAACGACCTGGTCTCGCCGGACATGAGTTTCCGGGAGACAATGTGGCGCGCCTTTGAGAACCCGCATACCAGCACCATGGCGCTGGTCTTCTACTACGTCACTGGCTTCTTCATCGCGGTGTCGGTGCTCGCCAACGTGGTGGAGACGGTCCCGTGCGGCTCCGCGCCGAACCGCGTCAAGGAGCTGTCGTGCGGGGAGCGGTACGCGCTGGCTTTCTTCTGCCTGGACACCGCGTGCGTCATGATCTTCACGGTGGAGTACCTGCTGCGCATGCTCGCCGCGCCAAGCCGCTACAAGTTCGTGAAGAGTGTGATGAGCATCATCGACGTGGTGGCCATCATGCCGTACTACATCGGCCTCGTCATGACGGACAACGAGGACGTGAGCGGCGCCTTCGTCACTCTGCGCGTCTTCAGGGTGTTTCGGATTTTCAAATTCTCGCGGCACTCCGCGGGACTTCGCATCCTGGGCTACACGCTGAAGAGCTGCGCGTCAGAGCTCGGCTTCCTCCTCTTCTCCCTCACCATGGCCATCATCATCTTCGCCACCGTCATGTTCTACGCAGAGAAAGGATCCAGCGGCAGCAAGTTCACCAGCATCCCCGCCGCCTTCTGGTACACCATCGTCACCATGACAACACTGGGGTAGGTGATGCTGAGCGCGCGCGCGTGTATGTGTGTGTGTTGAGCTGCTTCTGAAACTCCTCAAAAGTTTGAAACATGGAAGCAAAACTTGTTCAAACTGCTGAGAAGTTCAGTTGAATGTGTGAACATCTGTGAACATCTGGAGGAGAGAAGCCCGTCTTCTGTGTTCTCGGCTTTTTAGTCTCAATATGTTTGAGATGTTTGCAGGAAGTGTTGAGCAGCGAGTGAAAGCTCTGGGTTGTTGAATGTTCTCAGTGAGGATCAGATCAGACGCAGGATTGAACCTGATGCTGTTGTCGTGACGCTTCGCTGTCCGTGGTGCTGAAACCAATCAGCTCCTCTGCTCTCATTAAACACATGAAGTTCATGTTGGAGGTTCAGCGTTTCCTCACAGTTAGAATCACCGTCTCGTTCTTCAGACTTTCATCTTCTAACAGTCACATCTGAGGCACAAACGCTCGATAAATATAATGTTGGAAGATGAGGATAAAGCTCACAAACTGTTTCCTCGCAGCGAAACAGATCGAAGTTTGTTCATTAAAATCTCTCAGCAGGTTTTATCTTTTGTTCATTTCACAACAAGCGTCTCGTTTTCTTTTCAGGTTTAACTGTAGAAGGTGTGATGACTGCTGTTTGGACGTAAACTAGTTCATGCTGTGTTCAGAACACACACACACACACTAACACACACTAACACACACTAACACACACACTAACACACACACACACACACACACACACACACTAACACACACACACACACACACACACACACACTAACACACACACACACACACACACACACTAACACACACACACACACTAACACACACACCAACACACACACTAACACACACACACACACACTAACACACACTAACACACACACTAACACACACTAACACACACACTAACACACACACACACACACTAACACACACACTAACACACACTAACACACACACTAACACACACACTAACACACACACACTAACACACACTAACACACACACTAACACACACACACACACACTAACACACACTAACACACACACACACACACACACACTAACACACACACACACTAACACACTAACACACACACACACACACTAACACACACACACACACACACACACTAACACACACACACACACAGACACACTAACACACACTAACACACACAGACACACTAACACACACTAACACACACTAACACACTAACACACACTAACACACACACACACACACACACACAAACACACACACACACACACACTAACACAAACACACACACACACTAACACACACACACACACACACACTAACACAAACAGACACACACACACACACACACACTCTTGTTCTCGGTTAAGTGATTATTTTTAATGACGTCGTCGTGAAGCAGAGAAAATGTTGCTGTTGTCAGAGTTTGTTTCATGTAGAAACAAACGTTTTAACGACACTCAGAGAACCAAACAGTCAGAGGAAGAAGAAGAAGAAGAAGAAGAAGAAGAAGAAGAAGAGGAAGAAGAAGAAGAAGAGGCTGGTCAGGTGAAGTAGTGAGGTTTTCATATCGTCATATTGAGTCTTTTCCCTGAACTCTGACTGACAGGCAGGAAGACGACTGGAAGCAACTGAGATGAAAACTGAACCTTTCATCTCTGATCAGACACAATATAATAATAATAATAATAATAATAATAATAATAATAATAATAATAATATAATGGAAACAGATTTTACTGACGATTATTTTCATTATCGACGAATCTGCTGATTATTTTCTCCATTAATTGTTTTGTCTATAAAATGTCAGAAAAAAGTGAAAATTGCCTCAAAATATTCCTTTTATTATCATATATGACAAACAAAACCATCAATTTGTCACATTTGAGAAGCTGGAAACAGTGAAACTTTGGCTTTTTTGCTTTAAAAATTACTAAAATTATTTATTTTTTGACAATCTACTAATGAATGAATGAATGAGTGAATGAATGAATGAGTGAGTGAGTGAATGAGTGAGTGAGTGAGTGAATGAATGAGTGAGTGAATGAATGAATGAATGAATGAATGAATGAATGAGTGAATGAATGAATGGTTTCAGCTCTACACTGTCAGGTTTGTACAGTAACTCTGGTGGACAGTATTAAATCTGAATAGTTCTCTGATACTTCAATTATCTTCTTTTGTCCAACAAAACATTCAGTTGATGAAACATTTCAGGAGCTGCAACCAGCAATGATTTGATTTGTTGATTAATTATCTGGTGATTGATTGTTTCAGTGATGATCAGCCTGCAGGTTGGTTCGCATCAACCTGTTGGAATAAGAACGTGACGTCAACCAGTCAGTGACATATCGCTACGCTACGTTAATAAAATGTTTTATGATGTGACAGCGCCGTGGTGACGTCTGGTTCGGTTCAGACAACAACTCCTCCCAAGAAGTGAAAAATCATCTGAACTGCTTCACTTCCTCAGGTCATAAAGTCAAAGGTGACAGCTAACAGGCATAGCAGCTTCCAGCTAACAGGTGCAGCAGCTTCCAACTAACAGGCGAGGCAGCTTCCAGCTAACAGGTGCAGCAGCTTCCAGCTAACAGGCGAGGCAGCTTCCAGCTAACACATGCAGCAGCTTCCCACTAACAGGCGAGGCAGCTTCCAGCTAACAGGTGCAGCAGCTTCCAGCTAACACATGCAGCAGCTTCCCACTAACAGGCGAGGCAGCTTCCAGCTAACAGGTGCAGCAGCTTCCCGCTAACAGGCGTAGCAGCTTCCCGCTAACAGGCGTAGCAGCTTCCCGCTAACAGGCGTAGCAGCTTCCCGCTAACAGGCGAAGCAGTTTCCCGCTAACAGGTGAAGCAGCTTCCCGCTAACAGGCGTAGCAGCTTCCCGCTAACAGGTGAAGCAGCTTCCCGCTAACAGGTGAAGCAGTTTCCCGCTAACAGGCGTAGCAGCTTCCCGCTAACAGGCGTAGCAGCTTCCCGCTAACAGGCGAAGCAGTTTCCCGCTAACAGGCGAAGCAGCTTCCCGCTAACAGGCATAGCAGCTTCCCGCTAACAGGCGAAGCAGCTTCCCGCTAACAGGCGAAGCAGCTTCCCGCTAACAGGCGTAGCAGCTTCCCGCTAACAGGCGAAGCAGCTTCCCGCTAACAGGCGAAGCAGCTTCCCGCTAACAGGCGTAGCAGCTTCCCGCTAACAGGTGAAGCAGCTTCCTGTTAACCTGTAACCACGTCAGACTGACTTCCTGTCTGGTTTCATCCATGAAGACTCTGTTTCCTCCTGCTCAGTGTCAGGAGACTGAACTCTCTTCTTCTTCTTCTTCTTCTTCTTCTTCTTTGTGACGAGTCAGCCAGTCGCAGTTTCTACTTTCAGGAACAGAAATGAAATAATGGTGTGAGTGTCGCGGCTCATTGATCCGGAGCTGCCGTGAATATCAATGACAGAGAGATAAATACGCTGCTCGACAGCTGCAGCACACACACACACACACACACACACACACACACACACACACACACACACACACACACACACATTCATTCAGCTGCAGGAAAAAGACTCCTTTTACTTACAGAAACACACCAGAAACCCAGACTGAGCTGCTGCTTCTTCTCCTTCCTCTTCTTCTTCTTCTTCTCCTTCTCCATCTCCCTCTTCTTCTCCTTCCTCTTCTTCTTCTTCTTCTCCTTCTCCTTCTCCTTCTCCATCTCCCTCTTCTTCTTCTTCTTCTTCTTCTTCTTCTTCTCCTTCCTCAATATGCAATATGATCACATGACCTTGTGTTTCTGGCGTTCCAGCCGTGTGTGTTTGTAGGTGTTCAGGTTGTTTAATCAGGTTTAATCAGGTTTCATTCTGATCGTGGACTCACATACGTTGAGGCACATCTCTGTTTTATCTCTGAGACACAACCTGTTGAAGATGAAAATAACTTTTAATACGACTTTCCTGCTGCTGCAGACGTGATTCAGCTCATTAAGACTCAACTTCATGATACATGTGGAGGCACAATAAGCATAGAGATTATTAATCCTTCCTTCTAACTTCCAGCTGATTGGATGTGTTTGGTTCCCTCAGAAGGGCGGAACACAGTCAATTGATCAATAGATCACTAGATCAATAGACCAATAGATCAATAGATCAATAGATCTCTAACAAACATGTTGAACATCTTTCCTTCATAAAACATTTACAAAGCTGATTTAAAGTATTTTACATCCTGAATTGTTCACACAGCCGGATTAACCCCATAATAAACATGGCAGCACTCTACAGCTGAAACCATCAATCACTTTGATAACTGATCGATCAGTTTGATCACTGATCGATCAGTTTGATCACTGATCGATCGTTGAGCGTCTCTCTGGCAGCAGCTTTTCCAGTTTTCTATGAACTCAACATCTTTGTTGTCGTCTGGGTTTGGATGTGATGTCACAGCTGTGGGTGGAGCCACCGCTGCTGAGGATCATGGGTAGTGTAGTTTTAAGAGTCGACATGTTTCTGCTTTTAAACAAATCAATTATATAATTACATTATTGTGCATTTTATGCTTCTTACAGCGACGGCAGAGATTTAATAACAATATATAAACATGACGATACATGACCGAACCATCAGACAATAATAATCTGACCTGTAATAATAATAATAATAATAATAATAATAATAATAATAATAATGATCAGTGTGTGACGTGGTCTCAGGATCAGGTTCTGAGGTGTCGTCGTGTCGTTTCTACTGCAGAAACGTTAAACAGCAGTTTTATTTCTCTCTGCGGACGAACCGACAATAAAAGACAATAAAGGCGTCTGATTGATGATCTCGCAGCTTTTTTTTATGATGTTTTGGTCCAAACACAGAAATGTGAATCCCATTAAGACCATCATCACTTCAGCTCAGAGAACTGGAGACACATTTACTGCTGATCAGCTGATTCTCTACAGGAAGAATAAACTAACATCACGTCTATGTTCACATGTTCACATCCATCAGTCCGACATTTATAACAACTACGAGTGTTTATTATAACGTCTCTTATGAAAACAGATACATTAATAAACACTTATATCTGCTGACGACGTCATTATAATGAGTTATAAACCATTTAATAACTGTTTATTAATGTTAAACAGCAGCATGTAAAGTGTCTCAGTTTGATAATGAAGGACAGAAAGAGTCGTATGATTATAAATATAATATATATATATATAATATATATATGTCCACAATAACATCAATAAAATTACATTAAATACATTTTCTGATAAAAGTGTTTCTGTATGATAATCTGATATATGACGATACATTTAGATTCATATGTATTATATGTATTATTTATTCAAACAGATGGAATAATAAACATGAGAGAAACAAACAGATGATGATGAAGCTGCTTTATTCAACCAAAAATATTCAGTTTATCATCATAAACATCTGAGAGGCGAAACCGTCAATAATATACAGAATATATATCAATAATATTTGACTAATAACTAACAAGTGGATGAAAACTTCCAGCAATGTAATTAGTTATTTACCATCTAATGTGAACATATTGGATCTAATATATTATATATATATTAGTTACATTTATGTTTATTATTAATCATCTGACTGAAAGAGAGAAAATATTCTTCACGAGATTTTGAAACGAGTCCGAGTGAGACGTCCTGCTGCAGGTGAGCAAACACAAAGAGGCTGAGGCCAAAGGTAAAAGGGGTTTCCATGGCGACGGCTGGGACCCGGCTTAGCGGATTGGCTCCGAGCTCGTTAAGTCTGATGACAGACGATGTTAAACAAGTGTTTCTGGTTCATTCAAAACAAAGAAGCTGAAAAAAGACTTAAGCACATGTTCAATAATCAACTTTATTTAAAACACAAAGTCTTCATCAGCTTCTTCGTCTGTTTCTCATCAACGAGACGAGAAATGAAGTCGATGTTTGACGTGATGAAGATGAAACGTTTCACGACTCTTTTCATGACGACTGATGAAGATTGAAACTAGTTTTGGCTGCTGGTGTTGTGATGTCATGTTAGACCAGGAGGCTTTAAGACTTCCAGGAATCCATGATGAGGTCCTGGAAGTCCTGGAGAATCATTCCAGGAATCCTTGAGAGGATTTCAGGCACCGAAAATGTTTTAGTGAGGTTCAGTTCAGCTGGTTTACTGCGTCTGTGTTTACATCATGTTCATGTACAGATACACAGATACAATTATACACACACACACACACACTCACACACACACACACACACACACACAGGGGGATCATATGGAGGGTGAGTCAGAGTCTGGAGGAAATCACTTCCTGTTCTTTAATAAACAACAACAACAGACCTGCATATATGTGTGTGTGTGTGTGTGTGTGTGTGTGTGTGTGTGTGTGTGTGTGTGTTTGACAGAAACCAGAAGGCTTTAACACAAACACACAGATGAGTCCGGCACTGTGGCCTCTCGTCTGTTTTTACTCTCCTCAGTCAAATCCTGAGTGATCAGTGATCAATAATCAGAGATGTTTGGGAGATCAATTCTCACTTTGGGGATAATCTGATGTTTCCTTTAGCGCCACCATGAGGTTTTATACTGGGCAGAAAGTGTTTCTGCTGTTTCTTTCTTATCGTATCCGATAAACGATGTGAACATGTTCAGATCTTCGTCCTGCAGGCTGAGCGGCGACATGCAGAGTCCAGCTGAGTCTCAGTTAAAGCTTCAAACATCAACGTCCTGATCACAGCTCCAGATGCAGAGTTTCCTCCAAGAAAACTTTCCTCCACTGATGCAACGACCCAGTCGCCAGAATCTACAAACGTAGCATATTAACATGTCTACCCGTTGAATGATGATGTTTTATGGTGTGACGTCACTGTGGTTCAGGTTTAGACACAAAGACCACTTGGTTAGAGTTAGGGGGAAAGATCATGGTTTGGGTTAAAATTAAATAAAAACAGCTGACGTCTCGCTAAAAACAGGAAGTGGACACTGGTGTCGAGGTGTTCTCTGCTGGTTTCCAGCTTACTAACCGTCCACCGAGTCCTCCTGATAGGAAAGATCAGCTCATATAGATCACATGTGAACTTCGTCACTTTGGAAATGTTGATATGATTCGTATTTCACGTGTTGAAACGTTTCTGTGGTTTGCAGAACGTTTTATTCTGGCGAGCAGGCTGGATGCAAACACGCAGCAGATACGTTTGTTGTCTATTATTCTGTTATTTTTTACTGAATGAGGAAACGATGTCGTCCTCACAAACAGTAAACAGAGAAGTGAAAGACTTGATGACTGTTTCTGTAAAAAGCTGCAGGCTGTGAAACCGGAGCGTTGACCTGCTCACCTGGATCAGGTGTTTCACTGCAACATGTGACTCCTGCATCACGTGTGCAGCGACACACCTGATCACGGGTCAGCTGATCGGCTCACGTTGTTTCACCGTCGATGTGACGGGAGGTCAAAATCTCTTTCATCGTTTTTGACTTA
Source organism: Thunnus maccoyii (assembly GCF_910596095.1). Classification (NCBI taxonomy): domain Eukaryota; kingdom Metazoa; phylum Chordata; class Actinopteri; order Scombriformes; family Scombridae; genus Thunnus; species Thunnus maccoyii. The sequence goes on from NC_056555.1 coordinate 25,836,785, forward strand.
AAAAGTTAAAATTAGTGTCTTATAATTTTGACGTTCTCGGTTCAAATATCTTTTAAAATCTCATAACTTGCTTTGAAAAGTGAAAACTGTGTCTCCATGTTGTATAATTTTAATTATAATGAAGTATATAAATATTGAGTATATTAAGTTTAAATTGTGTCTTTGTGTCTCATATTCTTTGACTTCATTAACATGTAAACGTGTCGTCATTTGCACTTTGTTTTTCATATAATCACAGTTTAAACTTTGAAAGTGAACATTTTTGTCAAAGTATTTCATTTTTTACATAAAAGGTAAAAGCAGCATTTTTGCTGGCTGATATTATAATGTTATAATAATAATAACAACAATAATAATAGTAAGTATTTTATTGTCTCAGGATTTCATCATTTTAACAATTATTTTTGGCATTTTTGAGACACTGACAGAAACAGAGAGACACAATATCATAATATATTATAGTATATAATATTATATAATATTATAATATATCATAGTATATTATAGTATATTATAGCACCCGCAGTATAAACAGTGTATTCTAGTGTGTATAATATACACTATAATATATTGTACACACTAGTATATATATATATATATATATATATATATATATATATATATATATATATATTATAGTATATTACAGTATAAACTGCATTTTACAGTATTTTCAGTATATTACAGTAAATTGTAGTACATATAATATACTGTAATATACTAGTACATGCAGTAGTATACTACAGTATACTGTATGTACTATAATTCACTGTAATATACCTAACATACGGTACATAATGTAATATACTGAACATACGGTACATAATGTAACATAGTGTAATATACTACAGTACATACAGTATACTGTATGTACTGTAGTATATTACAGTAGTAGTTGAAGTATAAAGGCTCCTGTGTGTTTCTGCTCTCCTGCAGTCAGTAAAAAGGAAATAAAAAGCTTCAGTAGCAGCTGCTCTTGTATTTTTAGCCTCATTCAGACCATGGCGCCTCTTCATCTGCAGATAAACATCACACACACACACACATGAGCACACACACACGAGCACACACACACGAGCACACACACACACACACACATGAGCACACACACACACACGAGCACACACATACACACACACACATGAGCACACAAACACACACACACACATGAGCACACACACACACACACAAACACACACAGATGATAACTACATCCGCTGCTGGCCGTATGGTAAACACAATCGACTCTCTGCAGCCTGAAAACAGAGTCACACATCATCATCATCTTCTTCTTCTTCATCTTCATCACTTGCTGCTGCACGAAATGAAAAATGTAATCACAGTTTTTATTGAAATAGAAACAGACACATTGGACAGAGCAGCAGTCTTCATGTTAACAAGATCATAATTTAAATATATTTTACCACCATATTTGACTTTTCATATTTCAAAAGAAGCTGTCAGTTTTATTATTTATCACTTTATGATGTTTCTACCTCTAATATTTCATAATGAAATATTTTTAAGAGAGTAGTTTGAATGGAGTCTTTTTATCTTCCTCAAACATGGAGTCACAAGCTTTAATCTACAAAACAAACATTCATCTGATTTAATGCACTAATTGTCAAGTCAGTGTTATTTATATAGCAGCAGTCATCTCAGGGCACCTTTCACAAAGAGCCGGTCTCAACCGTACTCTTCAATTTAGAGACCCAACGTTCTCCAATGAGCGACAGCAGCAAGGAAAAACTCCCCTTTAACGGGAAGAAATGTCCAAAAGTATGTTGACAGCCCTGGTGTGGTTTGGGTCTGCTTTGTTCTAGCGAAGGTAAATATTAATCAATTAAAAGACATGATTCTAAAAAAGTGGAGTTTCAGACAGGAAATGTAATGCTGCTGTTCTGTCTTCAGCGGCCCCTAGTCGGTCCCTGGTCGGTCCTGTGTTTCTTTTTTAAAATTTGCATTTCATTGTTTAGCAACAGTAACTAACGCTAGCTATCACATGAAGACAGTAAACAACAGTAACAAACACTAGCTAACACACGAACACGAACGCTAGCTAACACAAGAAGACAGTAAACAAAATAACTTCCAATGAGACTAGTAGCTCATTGAAGTTACTTTTGTGTACTGTCTTCATGTTAGTTATGTTCATGTTAGTTACTTTTGCTGTTGCTACTTTTCCCATTCCCAAACAATGAAATACTGATCAGTGGATGTATTCTTGTGCCGCAAATATGACTCACCTAACTCAGTTTGAAGGAAGTAATATCACCATTAAAATTAAAAACTTATTTGAGGTCCTTGACTTCGGCGACTCGCAAGACTCCAGCTCCTGAGTCATATTATTATATTATTAAAAGGCACAATATCCTCATCACTGACAGAGTGGTTTGATTGTTATTTGATATAAATATTCTCAGTTATGATGAATAATATTCATATTTCACACTGTATGTTTGTTTTTAATTTCCTCTGTTTTTCAGTCTGCTGACCTTGTTTGTCTTCCCTCCTGATTTATTTAAACCTTCAACCTCATCATCCATCAGTGTTAACAGGTCATTATATCACCTGACAGCTCTGTGTGTGTGTGTGTGTGTGTGTTATATAATACATTTGTCCCTGAGGGTAATTACAGCAGGTGTGGAGCTGAGAGGAGAAACTCACCTTGTTTGTGCTACGTAACACCAGGATACAGTGACACACACACACACACACACACACACACACACACACACACACACACACACACACCTGACTGACTGTTGGTTCCTGTCAGCTGTTGAACACCTGTCGACCAGTTTCTGTTTCGGAAAAAATAACAAAACAGAAAACGCAGCGTTTTATCAGCTGATCTGAAACAAACAGAAGAAGAAGAAGAAGTGACTGGTTAAAGTGGGCAGAGACAAACACAGCGTGTCCCAGTGAGACATTCTGTGTTGTCACTGGAAGAACTGGTTAGAACTGGGTATTAAGGAGGTTCTAGAGATGTTTAGGTGGTTTTGTATTGTTTGTGTTGCTGTTGTGTGCAAATAGGTGTTAATGCGTTCTAGTGGTCACTGAGGAGTCTGTAATGGTTGTTCATGAGGTTCTAGTGGTCATTAAAGAGGTTCTTATAGTCACTTAAGGTTTGTTGTCATTGACGATGTTCTTGGGGTCCCTTGGTGATTCTAATGGTAATTTAAGGAGGTTGTAGGCAGCTCTAGTGGTCATTAAAGAGGTTCCAGAGGTCATGTTAGTGGTTCTAAATGACCAGTGGTCCTGTAAATGGTTCTTTTGTTTTTTTAAGAGGGTGTACTGGTTCTGTAAGTGGTTTTAGTGGTCCTTTAGAGGGTTGTGTTGTCTTGAAAAGGTCCTTGATGTCACTTAGGTGGTTCTCGTGGTAATTTAAGGTGGTTCTAGAGGTTCTAAAGAGATTTTGTGTCATTGAGTAAGTTTATTATTTTGAAAGTGCACTGACACACAACACTCAAACTAACTTACCTTCTTCTCTGGGTCCTGTAGTTTGTTCTAATGGTTTTTAGGAGGGTCTCGCTGGCCTTGAGGGGATTCTGTCAGGTCTTTATCAGTGGCTATGTAAGTTTTTGGATCCACATGTTAGACAGCGTTCTCCACCACCATCACCATATAAAGAAATATGTTTTGGAGAAAGACTTTTACAGATCCCCACACTTATAGAACCTGCGGAGACTCTGTCATCTGTCTCATATCTGTTAGTGTTTCTGTCTGTATACAGACTCAGACACACTGCAGGATGAGTCTCTGCTTCAGCAGCTGGATCAGCGTGCGGAGCTGCGTTTGGCTGCAGCCCAGAGTTCACTGAGTGAATCCAGGAGGGAACCCTGACACAAACACACCATAAACCCTCTGAGTGTGTTTCACTGTTTAATCGCTGCATTTGTTCTGTTTTCACATTCGTACCTGCTGATGATTCATGTGAGTGGCTGCAGAGGAGGAACAGATTCCTCAGAGTGATGAAGACTCAATAACACACACGTCTCTACTCGTCCTGCAGGGCGACGGCTCAGCGGTCGTCTGTCTGTGACAATATGAGGATGTTGCTGCTTTTCTGGAGAGTTGATGTGAGCCGACGCTGGAAAACAGAACACTGATACTCTGATGAGCATGAAGACATCACTGGAGTACAGGATAAAGTTGTATTCAAATTCAAATCTAATATCCTTGTTTATGCGATATTTATGTTCTCAGTGGCCTTGAACAAACACCATTTCCTGTTTTATTTATTTGGATCCACTATCAGGGTGGCAACTACTCTTCCTAAACATGACATCATCATGTCAAACACTAGTGTGATGAATCAACACCAATAAAACTAATAATAATAACAATAATAACAAGCAGCTGCAACATAACTTCAATAAGACAGTAAAGACATTTTATACAGCTCAGCGTTTACAGTGAGTTCATCTGCTTCTTATTTCAAACAGTCACATGTTCTGCAGCAGAAATAATCTAAATGTCTGCTGCTTTATGAGACGAACAGGAAGCAGCAGCTGGTTTTATATGTTTTACTTGTTAAATGTGTGAAGTCTGATGGAACCATGCATTCAGTCCTTGCATTTGTTTTTTGAGACAGGAAGTGAAAAACAACCTTATGATGCATGCTGGGTATTAAAGTTACAGCTGAGCGGTCGAGAATATGGAAAATAAGATTCAGCTTTTCACAGGAAACAGGAAGCAACAACACGTAGAGCTGCGACCGATGATTATTTTCATCATCGATTCATCTGTCGATTATTTTCTGCAATAATCAATTAGTTGTTTGGGCCATAAAATGTGGATCAGTGTTTCCCAAAGACAACGTCATCAAATGTCCTCAACTCAAAGATCTTCAGTTTACTGTCAGAGAGACCAAAGAAACCAGAAAATATTCACATTTAAGAAGCTGAAATCACAGAATTTAGACTTCTTTTTCCTAAAAAAAAATGACTCAAAACAGTGAATCAATAAACTAAATAGTTGCCGATTAATATTCTATTAATTGACTCATCGATTAATCAACTAATCTCCAGAGTGAGATGATCAGCAGCTGCTACAAACTAGTCAGAGCTGGAGGTCAGATCTTTAAGATTTAATGATGAACCAAACACATAAAACATAAGAAAAGACATTATAATGTAAATATATTAGATAATTACAGGTATGATACATTATAAAACATCTTATTTGAGACCTCCGTGATGTGAAATATGTTTCCACAGCAGCAGCAGGAGTACAGAGAGTCTCTGTGATGGATCCGAACCAGCGATCCTCGGCTCAACGTCCTGCTTGTTGCCGTAGAAACAAACAGTGGATGTCCGTCCTGCAGCACATTAAACAGATGGATGCATCGCAGCAGAGCGATCAATATAAAACCTGCAGAAACAAAACAGCAGCAGGAATATAAACTCTGCTGACAGCGTCTGCGTTCACGTCGTCATGAGAAAAAACGATCAGCTTCGTATCTACAATGTGAGATTGATCACTGAGAGCGGGTATCGATCCCGCGGAAACACAGAAAACTAAAGGAATTATAGAGGAAATCTGTGGTTTGTTGTTGATATTTATTCATAACTGATTCATCTTCTCTCCTTTCAAACAAACTTCAACACATGACATGTTGAACTCAGGAGAAAATATATTGAGAAAACATCAGTTTATCAGGAAGGAAAAGTTCCTGCACAGCTGAATAACCTGGTGTTTAGAACATCATTTTCTGTGTGAAAATACCAGTCAAACAATGATGCCAGATGTTATAAATACTGTGAATTCTCTTCAGTGAGGTCAGAGTCTGGTCAGTCTTACTGAGCTGTGGACATTCACACAGTTTTCACCACAGTGGAAACAAGTCTGACTGGAATAAACTCACTATTATAAACTGAAGAATCAAACTTAAATAGTCAAGACAAGTTAAATTGTTTACAATAAAAACAAAGGAGAAGAAGATGTTTCTATCTGGCTTCCTGCAGTTAAGGTCTGTCTAAGTCACTAGATTTGTCGCTAGGCACTTTTTTGGAAAGAATGTGATTAAAGGACCAGTTCCCAGTGTTCCCAGTGTTTCTAGTGTGTTAAAGCAGCAGTCAGGCGTCTGTAATCATTCCTCCTGTTCATACTGGATATTAAAAGATCCTTCAAATGTGTTTTCAATGCATTAAAAAGTCTGAAAAGTCTGTGTGAAGCTTCTATTCAGCTTCAGCAGTCTGAGTTAGTCATATCAAGTGGATATCTGACACATTTACAGTCTTTTTAGCATCAAATTCCCTCTTTGTGTTTCCTCGGACAGTGTTTCCCTGTTGAGCTGCAGGTGGAAGTATAGTAACAAAAAGAGGAACTTTGGCACTAAAAAGACTGTAACGTTGAAAGATATCTACTTGATTTGACTCATTTGGACGCTGAAGCTTCATATTAGCTTCAGACTGTGGATTTTGTCCTCCATCACTTCCATTGTAAGGTCATTATGAAGGGATCTTCTAATGGTCAGTATGAACAGGAGGAATGATTACAGCAAGATAAACAGCTTTAATGTTCATTTGGACTCCTGACTGTTGTTTTAAGACTCACTGGAAAAACTGTGAACTGGATCTTTAAAAGTTGCCAAATCCTGTGAGAAAGTCTGTAAGTTGGCAACACGTCTTCAGCATCTTCATCCTCTGACTGTTGTTGTTTGTTGTCGGACACTGAGGGAGATTATCTGATGCTATCAGGGAGGAAAGAGTTTCCTCTCCTTCTCATCAGGCGTGTAGCACTGACATTCACCTTGGAGAGAACATTATCATGGCGATAAAGACACGACTTGATCTGCAGTCCCCCCCCCCCTCCCCCCTCGCCCCCCCCACTCGCCCAGCGGCAGGGTACGGTGACCGCCAAACAGCAGCAGTGAGTTAAAGCTCTCTGTGGAAACACTGCAGGTGAGAGTTGAAGGATTGAGGGGAGTTTTAGAGCGTAAGCGTGTGATTGGACGACACGGTCACATGATAAAAAGATGAAGGATAAAGTGTATCAGGAGGATCAGGCCTTCCTGAGCTTCATCTTCCTTCCCAGCGTCGAGTCAAATCCCCGACCAATCAGAGCTTTGAAGTGCAGAGATTAAAGGATGTGAGTGATCCTGGCAGGTAGGACTCACCTTCCTCAGCGTTTTAACTTCATCGCCTCCAACCAGCAGCAAAACTGGAAGCAACTTAAAGATACCGTGAAGTGTTGTTGTCACGTCTTTACTGCGATGTGTTCGTCAGTTATGGAGAAACAGTCATGTGATGTGGAGCAGACATATCATGTCTCATCATTAACCAACCAGCTCACACAGATAACGTTCATTATTTATTAAGTTAGAGCTGATACACCAGTAAAAATAATGTTTATTATAACAGAGATAGAAATGATATTCATCTAAAAGTCTTTGGTGAAAAGTCTTCTACTGAGATGGATCCCAGTAGAGTCCAGACTGGTGATGGAGGCAGACAGACTGGGTGGAGACTGCATGCTGGTGTAGCTACGATTGATGTGTCTGACTTGTTTCTGACTTATTGCCACATAGTTAATGTTCATTATTTATCCTTCTAGAGCGGATTTTTTAATTCAGGAGAATTGACGGTCGCCAACTCAAAAAATGAGAAGCTGGTTCCACCGCGTGTGTAATTATTACAAGTTTGACGGTAAATCTGCCACACAAGCCGATTTCTGACAGGATGAAGCAGCCGTATTAAAGATGAATGCTACAGTTTATATTAATGTATATTTGTGTGAGTCAGCAGTTTCCCAGACTTCATGCAGAAAGAAACAAAATCCATCATCAACACTTTCTGTTCCCCAGTGACAAATATTATGTGGTCAAATGATACAATAAAATCTATTTTTATTCCTGGACGAAGACTGAATCTGTGTGTGTGTGTGTGTGTGTGTGTGTGTGTGTGTGTGTGTCTGCAGGATGTTTTTCTGGGCGATGCGTTCGCTGAGTTTCTGCAGGTCTGCAGGACTGAAGCTGCTTCCTGTCACACAGTGAAGTATCTGCTGTATATTTATGTGGAAGCTGAAGCGCTCTGGCGGCAGCAGCTCTGGGCTTTAGTTTTATTTTTCTCCATCTTTGTCAGATTTTTCTTGGCCGTTGTCACTGTGAGCTCACAGACGGTCGAGTCAGCAGATTAAAACGTCAACAGATGATGATGAAGAAGAAGAAGAGAACAATATGTCTTTCTGGGTCTATCTGAGTGTAACAATTGCAGCTGAGAGCAGAGATCAGTCCGGTAGTCCTGGTTGGTCCTGGTTAGTCTTCTTCAGCCTCAGAGGACTAACCAAGATCAACCAGGACCGACCAGGACTAATCAGGACTAACCATGACCAACCAGGGCTGACCAGCACCAACCAGGACTAACCAGGACTAACCAAGATCAACCAGGGCTGACCAGCACCAACCAGGACTAATCAGGACTAACCATGACCAACCAGGGCTGACCAGCACCAACCAGGACTAATCAGGACTAACCATGACCAACCAGGGCTGACCAGCACCAACCAGGACTAATCAGGACTAACCATGACCAACCAGGGCTGACCAGCACCAACCAGGACTAATCAGGACTAACCATGACCAACCAGGGCTGACCAGCACCAACCAGGACTAATCAGGACTAACCATGACCAACCAGGGCTGACCAGCACCAACCAGGACTAATCAGGACTAACCATGACCAACCAGGGCTGACCAGCACCAACCAGGACTAATCAGGACCAACCATGACCAACCAGGGCTGACCAGCACCAACCAGGACTAATCAGGACTAACCATGACCAACCAGGGCTGACCAGCACCAACCAGGACTAACCAAGATCAACCAGGACTGACCAGGACCGACCAGGACTAATCAGGACTAATCAGGACCGCCCAGGACTAATCAGGACCAATCAGGACTAACCATGACCAACCAGGACTAACCAGAATTATTATTAAGTTATTGCTGACTTGTTGACTAGTTGTTGACTAGTTTTTGACTAGTTGCTGACTAGTTGACTAGTTGTTGACTAGTTGACTAGTTGTTGACTAATTGCTGACTTGTTGACTAGTTGACTAGTTGCTGACTAGTAGTTGACTAGTTGCTGACTAGTTGACTAGTTGTTGACTAGTTGCTGCCTTGTTGACTAGTTACTGACTAGTTGCTGACTTGTTGATTAGTTGCTGACTAGTTGACTAGTTGTTGACTAGTTGCTGCCTTGTTGACTAGTTACTGACTAGTTGCTGACTTGTTGACTAGTTGCTGACTAGTTGACTAGTTGTTGACTAGTTGCTGCCTTGTTGACTAGTTGTTGACTAGTTGCTGCCTTGTTGACTAGTTACTGACTAGTTGCTGACTTGTTGATTAGTTGCTGACTAGTTGACTAGTTGCTGACTAGTTGACTAGTTGTTGACTAGTTGCTGCCTTGTTGACTAGTTGTTGACTAGTTGCTGCCTTGTTGACTAGTTACTGACTAGTCGCTGACTTGTTGACTAGTTGCTGACTAGTTGACTAGCTGTTGACTAGTTGACTAGTTGCTGTCTAGTAGTTGACTAGTTGTTGACTAGTTACTGACTAGTTGCTGACTTGTTGACTACTTGTTGACTAGTTACTGACTAGTCGCTGACTTGTTGACTAGTTGCTGACTAGTTGACTAGCTGTTGACTAGTTGACTAGTTGCTGACTAGTAGTTGACTAGTTGCTGACTAGTTGCTGACTAGTTACTGACTAGTTGTTGACTAGTTGTTGACTAGTTGCTGACTAGTTGCTGACTAGTAGTTGACTAGTTGCTGTATTGCTGTGTGTTGTTGAGTTTATTTGAACGAACCCATGAAAGGAGGAGAACACGTGTCGTGTGTTAAACATGTTATAGTGACCGCAGGGCTGTTCGGCGTGTACAGTTAGACCCGTCTCCGTGGCAACATCCCGTAGACCTGTGAGTTTGGCTCAGACCTCACATTCCTCATTTAGGCTGTCAGCAGGTTGTGTTGCTGTTGGTTATGTGAACACGTGTCACATGTTCCGTGTGGTGCAGCGTGTTGTCACCGTTAGCGTGTGTGTTTGCACAGAGCAGCAGAGCGTGAATTGTACATACCTCGCCCTGCTGTATCACCACGGCGACCAGATGGTGCTGCTTGGAGACCATTGCCAAGGTGACCCCTGAGGTGCTGGGGTTGTCGACCCGCGAGGAACGACATTCATCACACACACACACACACACACACACACAGTACATATATTTATTTACTGCTATACTTGTGAATTTTAAACACATGACCTGCTGTAAAGTCGTTCACCTGGACGGTCGGAGCTGACATGTTTGATCCTCTGATGCAGGAAGTAAGTAAGTAAAATTCACAGTGACATTAGTCACAAAGTGCTTCACATGAGCATGATGCAACATACAAAAAAAGGAAGAAATCATAACAGATGAGGTGACCTCCCAAGTCGCATGATTAAAATTGCAAAACTAAAAAAAACACAATCTGCAATAAAAAATACACAATAGAAACATAAAATGCTGACTTGTTGTTTACAAGTAATCAGGTAATGAGACATTTGAACTGAATCCTACAGACGGGTGACAAATGAAGGTAAAACCTGGTCCAGGTCTGGACCCCTACAGTGAGGGAGTCTGGGGGATCTGTTATGCTGGCATGGTTTGGGTCCACTTGTCCCCTTAGAGGGAAGGGTCACCGCTAATCAATACAAAGTAGTTGTGAGTGATCAGCTTTATCCTGTGATGACCTTCACAGTCACCTGATCTCAACCCAGCCGACGTGTTAGACAGCGCTCTGCATCATCATCATCACAACACCACATGAGGAAGATCTTTATAAACAATGATGTTCAGAGACTGTAGGATCAATAACCAGACTGAGGACCGCCGTTCCACCAGATCCCCTCAGTGTAGGGGTCGAGCATTCAGACCTGGACCGGTTTTTCCTTTGTCACCCGTCTGTATCTGCAGCAGGAAGCCAGTGAAGAGGTTTAAGTATAGGGGTGATATGAGATTGTTCGGCTGACCTGGTGAGGGGTCTTGCAGCAGGATTCTGGATGGTCTGCAGACGGTCGAGGGCGGAGATACTAAGAGAGGAGAATAGTTGACATCTGTAGATCTGGTCACCTGCCTAACACGGGTGTTGAACGATGAGAATTGATCAGATGTTACCCTAAATTACGCAGGTTGGAGTGGGCAGTGGAGGAAAAAGGCCCAATACTTTTTATAATCACAGGGGCTAAAAACCAGAAGCTCTGTCTTGTCAGCACTGAGCTGTAGAAAATGTTCTGCTGTCCAGTCTTTAACAGTGTTGAGACAGTCTGGGAGCCTGAAGAACCTAAAAGACTGCAAATCTATGATAAGCAACATCAAATCTGTTGATGATCCGTCCCGAAGGCAACAAATATAAAGAGAATAACAGAGAGCCCAGAACTGAACCCTGCAGGACACCACAGTCGCTAATAGAGACGCTGAAACTTCCGTCAGTGAGATAAGATATAAATCAGTCTAATGCTGTGCCTGATATGCCCACCAATCACGTAATCTCTTTATCAGGACATAAGGGGCTACTGTGTTGAACGCAGACCTGAGGTCAAGTCGTACTGGTACAGAACAATCACCCACATCAAAGGACATTAGTCTCAGTAGAGTGCTGTTTCCATAAACCATCCTGAAGACTCTGAAGGACTGACAGTAGCTGATACAGCGGGGGCCAATAACTGGCAAAACTTTTCAAAATTGAGAAGACGGCTTTACATCCATTGGGCTAGAAGATAACTTCATTTTCCTAATTAGTCCTATCAGATCTTGTAAGCTGATATGTTGGAAAGAGTCCAGAGCAGAAGGAGATAGAGTGGAGCTACAGCCTAACCTAATAGCATTAGCTTATCAACAAAGAAGGTAAGGAACCTGTTACAAATGTAGTGGGCGGCGGTGAAACAATGTTAGTTATAGTGTCAAATAAAATCTTAGGAGTTTTTCTTGAAGAAGAAATTAAATTAGCTAAATAAGCAGTCCGGGCTTCCTTAACTAGAGCATTAAAAGAGTATCAGAGATCTTTAAGATGCACCTCTGGCTTCCCGTAGTCGCTCTGTCCTGTGATGTTTGAATGTTTGTTCACACTTGTTGCTTCGTGTGTTTCCTCTGAACCTGCAGCAGTAAATACTGGAGCTGAGTGAGAACAAAGCTGTGACACCAACATGTTCACCATCATGAAACATCAGAAACAACGAGTTTGATTCAGTAAAAGATGGAAAAACTCTCCAGATTTAGTTTTTTTGTCTTTATTTTCAGTGAATTTTTCATCTTTCAGGTTCTTTATGTCTCCGAGATGGCGAGCAGATCTCAGGCTGATTCATTAAACATGGCTGAGGTCTATATTTAGTGTTGGTTTCCACGGCGATCACATCTGGATGTTTCATTCATCATCTGAACGTGCTCATTACATTTCACACCGAGCTGAGCTGACGGGGGCGGGGGGGGGGGGGGCACTGTCGCTTTAAATGTGATTACATTTTTAAAGGATTTAAATAAATGAATAGAAAATTAACATTAATTATTGTAAACAAAATACAAAACCAAACTACAAAATACATAAAATAATATTCAAATATAGTTAAATAATGTATTAAAATAATTTAATAAAAATTAAATTACAAATAGAAAAACAAAATTAACAAAATTACAAATTGAACATAAATTTGTCACTTGAATTAATTTTAGCTATAAAAAAAATACTTAAAATTTTACAAAATTTTAAAAAATTAAGTTGAATATAAAAATGAATAAATAATATTAACACAAAATAATAATTACAACAATTACATATTTCTTAATTTCATTACATTCATCAAAAGTGTAATTAATTATTTAAAATGTAATCAAATTATTTATTTTATAAATTAAAATATATATAAATTTATGATTATTTATAACCATAAATTTATTGAACTAATTAAATTTTTTTTAAAAGGTCATTAAAACTATAAGAATTCAATTTACTTCATTATTATTATTGTTATTAAAATTTAAAAATTACCCTCAAAATCTTACAAAAATTGTTCCTCTAAATGATTCTTACAAACCATTTAGTGTAAATAATTTGTCTTTATTTCCTGTTTTTAATCCTTTTAAAAAGATTTAATGATAATTTATTAATTTCAATGAGTAATGTCTTGAATGTAAACGCTCAGAGTGATGAAATAAACAGAAGCAAAGAATAATGAAACAGTCAGCTGAGCTCAAACCTCCATGAAAAGCAGAAATAAAATCATCTGTTTCCTCCGTCCTGTAATAACTCGCCTCTGATTTCCTTTTTTTATTTCCCCTGCTGCTGCAGAGAAATCTAATCATCAGCTGCTCGACGCCATGAAAAGATTCATTTATTTCTCACATGAGCACCGAGAGAGAAGAAGAAGAAGAAAGGATTTCATGCTTTTGTTCAGTTTTTAAATTATTATCTGTGTTCTCAGATGTCAGATCCTACAAAGAAGAAGAAGAACATGAGCTCTTCTTCTTTTGTTCTTAGTTTGCAGGTTTTAAAATCAAATCAGACAAACGACGATGGATTAAAACCTGTACGGAAAAATAAACATAAAGAAAATAAGAATAAAGTTACTCATGTTGACTTTATGAACGTTATGACTGCAGATGATGAGATATTAATAATAGTGAACATTGTTTAATGATGTTTTACTAAAACGTGAACATATATTAATATTAGACGTATGATTCTAATCAGGACATTTTATAACTTCTATATATTATTATATATTAATATATATTTATTACTTCTATATATTATTATATATTAATATATATTTATTACTTCTATATATTATTATATATTAATATATATTTATTATTTCTATCCAGCAAATATCAAACATCTTTACCTGATATTAAACATACAGTTATATATTACAGAATGAATATCACCTGATGTTCAACCTCCTCTTCCTCCTCCTCTTCCTCCTCCTCTACCTCTTCCTCCTCCTCCTCCTCCTCTTCCTCTTCTTCCTCCTCTTCCTCCTCCTCTACCTCTTCCTCCTCCTCCTCCTCTTCCTTCTCCTCCTTCTCCTCTAACTCTTCCTCCTCCTCCTCTTCCTCCTCTTCCTCCTCCTCTTCCTCCTCCTCCTCCTCTTCCTTCTCCTCCTTCTCCTCTAACTCTTCCTCCTCCTCCTCCTCCTCTTCCTCCTCCTCCTCCTCTTCCTCCTCCTCTACCTCTTCCTCCTCCTCCTCCTCCTCTTCCTCCTCCTCTTCCTCCTCCTCCTCTTCCTCCTCTAATCCTCCTCTTCCTCCTCCTCCTCTTCCTCCTATAATCCTCCTCTTCCTCCTTCTCCTCTTCCTCCCCTACCTCTTCCTCTTCCTCCTCCTCCTCCTCCTCCTCCACCTCTTCCTCTTCCTCCTCCTCCTCCACCTCTTCCTCCTCCTCTTCCTCCCGCTCCGCCTGTTCTCTGCTGACGGCGGCAGGAAAAGCTGCTGTCGTTATCGAACACTGAATCAGACTTCGGGGCCAATTTGTTCTGCCAGTAATGAGGGTCAAAGGTCAACGGAGCCTCAGAGACCTTTAACGTGTTTGCAGGTTATTTAAATATTGACTTTATAAAGTTTCTGTGATGAAGACGCAGAGTCTGGTTTTTAAAGGGCTGTAATTGTGGAAAGCTGATGTTTGGGCTGATCAGGGTGATCGATCAGGGTGATTGATCACTTCTATCTGCTCTTTAAAGTGATTTGAAATGTTGAAACCGGCGGCGGCAGAGCGAGCGGTGTTGAGGCGGGACTCAGGAAGCTTCAGCGCTACGCCGAGTGTTTCCGTGACGACGGTCGTCAGTTGGCAGCAGGAAGTGACGGAGACGATCTTCCTCCGTTATCAGCGAGCGACTGTGATCCGTCTCTACAACAAACCTCTGACCTACAAATGTCTTTTCATTCATAAACAGTTTATCAGTCGTTAATAATCAGCTGATTAAGACTTAATGAAGCTTTCAGTTTATTCTTTAGGTTTTATTTATTAGACTGTATTATGATCATGTGACTTCAGTGAACGTTACTGAACGTCTGAATGATGATTTGAAGTTTTTGAATAAATGAGGATCAGATTTAATGTTTGTTTTTGTTTATTCTTGTTTACTGCTGTCACATGATCAGACTGACTGACGTTACTGCTGCTTTCATTAAGGCCTCTTCTGATTGGCTGAGGGGGAAGATGGGGGCCACACCTCCAGCCAATCAGCCAATCAGAGTAGGAGCTCATTAATAATGCAGATTTATGTAAATAGCTTCACACACATTAGCATATTAATAAACTGGGTGTAAACAGGTTTTCAGTGGATCTATAACAGCAGTGATTGATAACGAACACACTGGTATTGATTGGTAATCTCCCTGGTGTAGATGCTGATCTGATGATATATGTATTGATTAACTTATTGGAGTGTGATCAGTCTGATCGTCACTGAGATTAATGAGGCGGGTCACATGATCACAGAGTGACAGACAAACCGGTTGGCAACACTTCCTGTGTCAGCACGTCAGCTCCGATCGATCGATCAGAGCCGGATCAATAACAGTGATTCTATGACTCTGATCTCTCTCTCTTCTTCTTCTCCTCTTCCTCCCTTCTTCTTCTTCTTCTTCTTCAGCGCAGCAGTCAGACTGTTCAGAGTGAAGTTTGTTTTGATCGATAAAGGTTTTTTCAGTCTCTTTCATCTCAGACAGACTTCCTGCTCGTCTTCGGTGTCGAGAGACGAAGATGAAGTTTCTTCAACATGAATAAATAAAATAACTCAGCAGCCTGAAAGAAAAGTGAACTTTGGAGGTTTTACAGTAACTTCAGCGTCTCTCGGTGAAAAACTCACCAAACTTCTGCAGTTTGTGTCTCGACTCTGAAATCGATCACATCTGCTCGTCAATAGAAAAGATCAAAACTGAACAGCTGCAGAGAGATAATGAGATAATGATCAAGTTTCTATCGTTTGTTTTCTCCTACGTGTCTGCTGACAGTGAGGAGAGGTGCACTGATGCTGGTTCTAGTCGCTCGCTAGAAGAAGAAGACGATTTATTCAATGACACGACTGTAATAAAAGGAGGAGATCTGAGATGTGAGTCTGTGGAAGCAAATAAAGATGAAAAACATCAGATTAAACAAAGCAATTAGAAAAACATCTTGACATTTACTAAAGTTCAAAGAGCTGCTGAGCAAACTGATGATTTATTATTTCCTACCAGACGAGTCTGATCGCTAAAAGCAGTCGATTAATATTAATATTAATAAAACAATAGTTACAAACTGCTTCACAGACCAAAGAAACACTGAAAGATCTTAATAAATAACAGAAGATCAAATATTCAAAATACTAAAATGAAGACAGTGAACTAAACATTATATATATAATATATAGTATATAATATATGATATATGATATATATACATATATATATATATATACATTATGTATATATATATACATATAAACATATGAGAGACGATCTCATTGCAGAAGCAGTTCAGAGTAGCTGCAGCTCACTGATGAGAACGGAGGAGAACATCGTTTCTGGTATAAAATGGTTTGTTAGTCACCGTTCTTGCCGCCGTTGAAGCATCTAGAAACCCCCCCCCCCCCCCCCCCCCCGACATCAGTAGGTGGAGATCTGGTTTGTCTGGTATCACGAGACCAGATATAAAGAACAGAAGATAAATAAACAGCCAGCTGTGAACATCTGTGCACAAGAGGCTGAAACTGAGTCTGAGACCACGTCCAGTAGTGGTGTAACTGATCATAGTAGTTGATCCATACGGATCGCCCCCCCCCACGGTTCTGCACGCATATGAACCGCAGATTAATTATCATTTAAGACAAAGTAAACAAACTGCTGTAAGTATAAGTCACGGACAGACAGCGTGTCGCTAACAGGGATTTAGAAGAGTAACGATCAAACCAGCGTCTGACGGGTCTGAAGTGACGTCTGCAGGTTTGTTTACATGATGTTTGATTAGCTGAGCAGCTAATTAGCATCTAGCTGCTAACTGACGTTAGCTCGTTCAACAAGCTGCAGAACGAGACGTGTGTTCATGTTTCTGAGTTATCATCAAGTTTAGATGATGTGGACAGAAGCTGTTTCACTACAGAGGAAGGTTTAATTTAACAACTGAGCATCGACTATTTTATATATTTCAAGATTTTATTCAAACATTGGACATTTTGAATGTTTTCATTTAAGACCATGGGTTAGTTCATCGCTGTAAGTGTTTTACAGGATATATATATATTTATATATTTATATATATTTATATTTATATCTGATCCGTTGCAGCCTTAATGTCCACAATAAATCAGCTGGTAAACACGTCTTCTTCTCTCCATTTTGGAGCTTCATTCAGACTAAAACTGGTTTCATCTTTTCATCATCGTCCAGACGTCGGTGTTGTAGGAATCAGATATTTCAGCTGTGATACTGGTTACACTGGTTAGTAGATCAGTTCATCATTGGTTTGGATCCAAACATGAAGACAAAGATATAAAATCAGCAGAATGATCCTTTAAAAACTAAAACAAAGGCTCTTCATCCTTTATTGAAACTGTTGTGTATTGATCTGAGAGCAGAGAGGTTCATCTCAGATTTTCATTGTTTTTATTTAATTTAATTGTGTTCATCTCACGCAGGTTAATGTGTGTTTGTATGTGTGAAGGTTTCATTCAATCCTTTATGACACAAGATATGTTTTATGTGCAAACAAATCAATAAAATACAGAAAACTGTGTTTAGTAGAATATTGATATAAAGTTGTTTATTTAATAACTAATGAATACGATCAGATCAGAGTTAACAAACAGACGAACTAAAACAAAAAGGGTCTGCACTGTTTCTGTTCAAACACAAAGAAGAAGAAGAAGAAGAAGAGGAGGATGAAGAGGATGAGGAGGATGAAGAGGAGGATGAGGAGGATGAAGAGGTCGTTCCTCAGGTGTTTTCTGAAACTAAAACATCACGAAGCAGAAAAACTTTCATGTTTTTCTTCTTTATTGAGTCCAGAAACATTTCAATCGTCTCTCTGACAGCGTTTCAACTCGTTAACCGTCGTCGATCTCCAGATAATAAAATAAAATAATTTCTCTTTTAAACTGAAACTAAAATAACATGAAAAACATTCATACTGGTTCAGTTTAGACTCGTTGACTCATCATCATCATCATCTTCATCATTCACAGCTGCTGAAGCTGCTTTATTCTCACTGCTGTTAGTTTGGCAGAACTGAGTCTTTAAAACGTGACGGATGTGAATGAAGTTTGGTGCAGAGGTCAACAGAGGTCAACAGAGGTCAACGGAGGTCAACAGAGGTCAACAGAGGTCAACAGCGTCAGTCTGATGTTGATCCGTGTTCAGGTTATAACCGACATCCCAGAATAATTTCAAAATAATTTCTATGATGTTTCTAGAAAGTAAATCTGTAATTTCATCGTTTTATTAAATATGGAAAGTAAAGTTTGTAAACAAACGGCTCAGTGAGTCTGTTTCCTTCTCGCTCTCTGGTTTCATAGCTTTTTATTTTCTTCTTCTTTGGTATCGGGTGTTTTGTGAGGATCCCCGTATCTCTGTGAGACAGCCTGATGAAGAGCTCAGCAGGATGAAGAAACAGACAGACAGTAGAGAGCTCAGGCAGATGAAGAAAAGAGATAAATGATGCGTCAGCGAGGGAAACGTCCTCAGATTACTGAGAAGCTCTGAAACAACAGCAGCAGCAACTTATTTCACTGAGATGGAAACATTATGAAACATTACACATCTGACTCCTGAGTTCATAGATCATCTGTTTCTTTATGTTGATCCTTCAGAAACCAGACTGTTTGTCCTGAAGAGAACGAGGTCATTCGGTGCGAATTATAATAAAAATGGGAATTTTCCTCATGAGGCAACTCGAGGTGAGCAAGTCTGCAAACTAGATCACATAAAAACTCTCTGAAAATACAAATATGATGTTAGAAAGAGATGAAACACACGAGGATTAACGGTGATTAATCTGTCAGCGTTTATCAGTTTACTCTTCATGTGTGTTGTAGAAAGACTTCATTCATTCACATGATTTAAAGTGTGACAGCGTGTAGTGCTGCTCACAGGCAGCATGAAGGATATTAAGATGTAATAAACATCAGTAAAACAGGACTTCAAGGGTTAAACTCAGATTATTGTTTTATATTTCAGTAAATATCAGCAGACGAACAAACTGAGAGAAACGAAGTCAAACGCTGAGAAAACCTCAGAGAGCAGAGAGGAGGAGGTTTCCACGGCGACACCAGCATCCCTCTATGACTGTGAGCAGGTTGTAGATATCTGAAGAGGTTCTGTGAGTCCTTGAGGGTGCAGAGTTAGGGTTAGAGGGTCATTATAAAGGTTGTAGAGGTTCCTGTAGAAGAGTCACAGGTGAGGTTAAGGTGTTTAGAGGTTTCAAGAGGTCTTAAAATGATCCACGGACTCCTTGGAGGGTTTGACAGCTCTCTGTGAAGCGTGTAGAGGTCTGAGGAGGCTCCAGGAGTCCTTGAGTGGATTTTGAGGTCCTTATAAAGCAGTCAGTTTTCATGGGGGGGCAAGGGGGGGGTAATAATGCCAGCAGCACTATGTGACAAGAGAACCTCATATTAAAGCTAAAAAACACTTTAATACAAAAACACATTTTACTAGTTAATGACACTCTGACAGTCTGTCAGATACAAACCTGATGAACAAACACAAGAATGTTACTGAAGCAAACTAGCAGCTTAGTTTACTGCGTCTCTACATGTTGTGAAGGTTTCTGAGGTTAATGTTACTGAAGTATCCAGAACTCCTCTGAGTCTAAACTGGCTCATGAGAGACTGCAGCTAGCAGCTAAAGCTAAAGTTAGCATTTGTATTTACGTTGTATTTCATTCTTGTTTTATTGTCGACGCAGTGACAGAAACGTTGCAGGTTTGTGAAATATTTTCTATGTTGTATCAACAACAATCGTCAGCAACACGCAGGGAAGTTATCCAGCAAATACACAGAGCCTAGTGGGTCATTCAGGGGGTCTTAAAGAGTGGCTTGTTTCCAAACAACACAGAGCCGGAAGGAAGTTATCCAGAGTTCAGTATCTCCAGTAAATATATATAGCCGGTAGGAAGTTTTGGGGTCCATTTAATAACTGTGTGTTTTCAGCCACCTGGTCGTTCTGGGAGTGTGAAGCTGAACAGGTGTTCAGCCTGCAGGTGACGGAGGCGGCAGGAGGGGGGGGGGCTGTTTTCTCTCAGCGTGACTGAGACAGTTTGACATGAACAATCAGTGACGAGGCACGACTCAGCAGAAAGCAGCAGATTTTAATGTCTCTTGTTCTCTGCGGGGAAGAAAAACCTCCCTCAGGCTTCATTAATGAGTTTCTGAACGTTTTCTTACAGCTGATGTCAGAAACACAGAACCACTAAAACATGCAACAACCAGAGAAAATCATTCATGGACGTAGAATTGTTCTCTATAATAACCGTATTGTCCTGAATAGAAGAGACCCCATTGTATTACGGTAATATCATAAAACATCAAACATACTGTTGGCAGTGGACGTGTCCTTCAGTGACACCTGTAAAACCTGAATCACTCTCCTCGCTGTGGGTTTGTTGTCGTTGCCATAGTAACGCACCGAGCAAATCATTTCAATTCAGTTCAGAGTCTTTATTCGTCCCTCACGGGGTGAGTTTGCAAACAGACATAAAACTATATAAAATTACAAATATCATCACCGAGAAGTTAAGTTTATATTCACTAAATTTCAGGAAACGAATCTGGTTTTCTCTCAGCATGATGAGAAAACGATGATCTGACAAGTCACACAAATGTTGATACTGAACGTCTCAGTAAAATGTTCCACCAGTGCTGACTACAGCATCGTTAAACTGGTTTATGGTTGCGTTTGAGCACTTTGTTGGTCGTCATGGTTACGACGGTGTTGAATCTGTCGTCAGATAAATTAGTGAGGTTTAACTTCTGTTCAAATATCTTCTTCTTCTTCTCTGGTGGCGACTTTCATTCTTCTGAGACGTTTGAGATCAAATCTAAATATTGAAGTTATTGTGTGAAACTCAACGTTGCTGATGTTTGAACGTCGTTCCAGATTAAACAGCGTCGCATGTTGTTGTCACATGACGGAGAACATGTGTTCCTGCTTTTGAAAGGAAGGATGTGTGATGATATCGTTCAAAGGAAGAGCTGACGAAGTTCTTATTTTGTAGACGTTTATTAGACGATGGCCATCGGGTCCATTCCATGTATAAAGATGGTCTGGGCACCGTACCCCTGTCAGTGCATAGCTTATATGGGGTTACACATCTGTATCTTATCACATGAATAACATAGGTTTTCCATGGGCACTAGGTCAGTTGGGAGCCATCCATCAAGTAATTGACAGCTGCCTCACAACATATTATGTGTCACAACAACCCACATCTGGAACAGTTCCAAACTTGACCATGGATCCATTGTTTGTATTTCTAAGGTCCCCCCGAAGGGCCATACCATGTTACCTAAGGTGACATGCAGACTCTGAAATGTTTATGTCACATGTCCAACACCCAAAATCAGTGAAGTACATAGGGTCAGATAAAAATCATACTAACAGCTTTAATGGATAAACTGTGACTTTCTATTCAGGCCGAGGAGAGATAACGAGCCTGAAACTCAGCAACACGCGTGATTAAACACGTTCACCTCCACTGATGTTAACACACGCTGAGCTCTAAATAAAACACAGAGTGACGACTCTCCTTCACAACATCTCTCCGCTCTCAATGTGAACATGTTGTTTCTACTCCTGTTGATGCATATTTATATGTAACCTGTGCTGAAACAGGGTTTAGTTGATTATTTCTGTCTGCTCTTCTTTTATATCTGAGTTAAACATGAAACATGAGCAAGTAGAAAACTAATTATCGTGTCATTTAATCTCTGACAAACAGCATTAAAGTTGGTCATTAAACTGAAAATCATCAGACCCCCAAAAAGACTTTTAATTAGTGACAGACTTCTACTCAGACGCCTCTGAAGGTGTCAAACTGTTATTTCACACGGACACACGTGATTTTTCACTCACACAACCACAGATGGGCTGAAGCATCACGGTCGCCGTGGAAACCAGTCAGCTCCCATCACGACTCCTCTTTTGCCTCCGTCTTCAATTATTCACCCTGAGAATCATCTGACAGCACAACATCACACAGTTGACTTTAGAGAGGTTGATAGTTAAAGGCTTTATGTTCAGCTGTCAGTGTTTATTTCCTGTTCTGATGTTAAACAAGGTCAAAGTTCAGACACTTGAGGTGAACGTGTGGAAATGCTGATCGCAAGTCAAAGTTCAGGGCTTCAACCTGCAGTGACGTCTTAAAGAGACAGGAGCTAAAACTTCCTGTTTCAGACGGAGGCTGAACTGAGGGGCTGCATGAACCAGTAGAAGATCAATAAGGAGGTTTTATTCCAGTAGAGCCCCAGAATATAAATTCGAGGGGTCAACATGCATGTTTGAATAAGATTAAACGAGTCAGCCCAGGTTGATTTGACGTCGTCTGTGGTTACCGTGGTAACAGCAGGTGATGCGACAGCAAACAAACTCAGCGACTTCATCACTGACGATGAGGAAGTTACAGCTTTACTTACTTTACGTAGAACACGAAAACATTTGTTTTTAGCATAAAAGGTTCTCGTTATAACGACAACACGTATTTAATTATTACAAGACTTTTCTCGTTCTTCCTCTGATAGAGACGATATCAGTCACAGTGTCCTGATAGCAAACACGTCCAGGTGTCCCGCAGTCGTTTTACTGATATAATTGATCTTCTGTGGCGACACAAGCAGCCACAACATGCAACTGTCAGTTAAATATCATGACTTCCTCTTTGAACTTTGATGCCTCTTTTTGTTTCTGCACTTTAAGTGCAACGCGAGGTCCAGATTTGATCCCTGCAGGCGGAACATCATCAACATAATGAATCTGCAGCGAGTTATTGATCTGCACACATGCAGAACAGTGAGGATGAAATCCTCGGTGACCGTTAGATGTTCTGATACTGAAGTGTCACATTAACACTCGGCTTAATCTCCTCGCTCTCTTAATAGCTCCATGATGAGGCGGCGCGCTGTCATTGGCTGACTTAAGTCCTGATAAATAGCGGAGCGGCTGCGGAGCGGAAAGCACAGAGACGTTAATCTGGAGCTGCTGAAAGCCTCGTCGCCTCTACGCCTCATCCTCCTCCTCCTCCTCCTCCTCCTCTTCTTCTTCTTCTCTTGATGTCTGACAGAGGTCACCGCCGGGGTTCAGAGAAGAAGAAGAAGATCAGATCTCTGAATAACTAAATGTTCACATTTGAACAGATTAATATTAATAATCTAAAGATTATTTTAAAGCTGCCTCGGATTTATGATTTTTTAAATTGTTTATTGACATTAAAACACATCCTTCCCCCTCGAGGACCCAACGACAAATAAAAACATGGTAGTTCCTCATTTTCCAACTGCATCACAGAGCAGGAAGTTCTCAGACAGCTTTGAAGAGTCGAAGTCATCAGAAACATGTCGGGAACAATGAATCCTGTCCTCCATTCGTCTCTGACAGACACAATGTTCACGCCAGGTCTCGCTGTATAAACACATGTAGCTCAGAAATACGCAGCTTTATGATGAACTCGAGTTCAAGAAGAGAATCTGCTGCTCTGAAGTCTTCATAAGAAAGCTTCTTGATGTTTTGGACAGTTTTTATGATTAACATCTGAAGGGGCTGCAGTACTAACAGTTATTTTCAGGATCCATTCAGCCAGTTCATTGAATATTCGTGTCCTCGCTTTTCAAAATGTCTGTTTAGTCCAAAACCCAAAGAATCAGTTTATTATCACAGAGGAGAAAAAAAACAGGAAATATTCACATCTGTGAAGCTGGAACCTGTGAATTTTTGCCATTTTTTGCTTTAGAAAATTGTTTTTGTTTTTTTTTTTAATTTTTGATAATTAAAATCAATTAATTTCCTGTAGATCAGCTGATGGATCCTGGCAGACCCCTGCAGCAGGTTTACGGTGGCAGGATGTCGTCTTTGTCTTTCTTATGTTCACACATGCAGCAGCTGTTCATGTGTGAAGTCCAGACTCTCAAACAAACAAACTTAATTTCACACATTGACCCTGTGAATTAGGAGTCAGATCTTTAATATATTTAATGTGTAAAAGTCACAGTTTTGTCTTAATGATGATGAAGGTGTTAAAGGAAACATGTTTATTACAGCGCAGACTCGTATATCTGGGAAACTAAACAACCAGTTTACCTGCAGCAGAGAGATGAAGGGCATCTCTGTCCAGGACAACAGCAGGCATATTTTGGATCGGGAGGTTTGAAAGAGGAGTGAAGGAGGCCATCGACTAGATCTCTACCCGAGTACAAATAACGAGTTTAATATGAATATTTGTTTGATACATATACTAGCTCGCAGGTCGGTTACATCACTATCTCAGTGTCTCTCCTCTGCTCCGCTGTGACGTCTATCAGCAGGTCTCAGTGAGGGGAGTCACATCCACCTGCTGCATGACGCACATTTCCTTATTATGACATCAGTCCTGGAGTTGGGGGTGTTCCCCAAGAGACTCTCCATAACCTGTTGTTCCTCTTCTCCTTTCCACAAAGTTAGGTTGTAAAAAAAATAGGCAATAAATGAAAAGAGCAAAACAAGAATCACCTTTGAAGTTCTTCTACATGTTCCAGGCTGTGCTGTCTGTGTGTTATGGGTGTATAAACAGGTAGAGGTCTGTCTGCAGGGAGGTGATGAGTAAAGTTTTAGCTCAGTAGTCAGCGCAGTCGTCTCTGATCAGTCTGAGACCCGGTGTCGGGACGTCGTCCTTCATAAGATAACTTTATTCATGAACACTTATTTTAACATTTTCATTTTCTAAAATTAAAAGCATAATAAAGACAACTTTCCACTTTTATTCAAATACAGATATAAATACAGATATAAATACAGATACCGGGCTCTCTCTCTACTATCAAAGCTGAGGAGGAGGTCTGCGACACCACTGATCCTCCACCTATGATGCCGTTCTTTCATCCCTTCCAGGAGATTTAACAACATTCACGCCTGGCCTCTGGTGACTTGCAGCCAGGAACACTAACAAACCGAGCGCTATCTATGACCTTGGAGAATCCACCACCGAGCCCAGTCGCCATCAGTCCAGCCTGCCTGGACGACTGAGAACCTTCACAGACGTCTTTTTGGGTTTTTTGACTGTTGGTCGGACAAAACAACACATTTATGTTTTATAGACAAAATGATTAATTGGAAACATCATCAGAAGATGAATCGTTAATCGTTAAAATAATCATTAGCTGCAGCCCTAATTAATGAGCATGTGTTTCCTCTAAACTCAACATATATTCATCCTCCTTTCACACACATGTATTTCACTCTCATCTCAAAGTGCTGCTGAGATAAATTACCAATGTGATCAATCAATCAGCCGCTGAGCTGAATCAGACACATCTCAGTAATTACAACGTGAAGGTTTAAACACTTTCCTTCCTGCTTAAGTATAATTTGACGTGACTCGTTCTGCCTGAAGCCTAATATTACATTTCATAAAAAATGTAATACTTTTTATAATAATTAGCAGAAGAAAATTATGACATCAACTAATAAGATGTGCAGGAAACCCTGAAAGGAAGACTGAAGCTCTGCGTAACAGGACTGAACCAGGATCAGTTCACTACAGATTAATCACTTTGTTTATAAAATGTCAGAAAACAGTAAAACATACATTAGATTTCTTAGAGCTCAGAGACACTGATCAACATTTTTCACCATTTTCTGACATTTTATAGATCAAACAACTAATTGATTAATGGAGAAAATAATCGACAGATTAATTAACAATGAAAATAATTGTTAATTAAATAGTTATTGAGAGGTGCTGAACTAATAAACCGGCCTGTCGTCACCACCAGCAGACGTTGCGCCGCCAGATGAATATTTTGGCAGGAGAAACAATTGAAACAGTTAATTAACGACATCATTTCCTCGTTATGTTGACAGAAAACTGGCAGCATTATGTTCCCAGCAAAAACATATTTGCTGATGTAGTTTAGTAGAATATAAACATAATTTCTAAGAGATAAAGTTGTAAATAATACAACATGCAGAGAACATGTGTCGCTCGGTTTTAGATTCTGTTTAAGGAGGAAACTAAATCCATGTATGTGACAGTAAAACATGCATTTATCAGGACATATATGATGGAAGAGGCTCATGATGAATTCTGTCTTGTACGTCTCTGTGGAAGAGTGCAGATGGTTTTTTGGAAGGTTTAAAGCAAACAGTAGTTATCTCACAGCAGCTCATTAATAAACTGAGTTTCCTGCTGAGAGAGAGAGCACCGCTGCGCTTTAAAACACCTGATGTGATTGGAAATAATTAAAATCTTGAGGGGGATTTAAGAGGGAAATAAAGATGTTAGGAGGTTCAAACGTTGAGCAGTCTCAGTATCTTCCTACCGGAGCCGACGCTGAACTTCCTCACTACAAATTGGCCACGCTCAGAAACCACATCTCCCAGTAGGCCGAGCCATTATCTGATTAAAGAGGCCGAGGCCGTGCCAGCTGATCCTTTATTCACAGTTGTGTGGTAATTTAACCCACAGCGCTGATTCAATTATTCAACGCTTCAGACCGAGAACACACGCACACACATCACACATGGGTAAAGGGTTTGGTATGTCGCTGAGATATCATGTGCTGTCATACATGAACACGTGTTCTGTATGTGTCAGGAAACCTACAGGATCCAGCACGTCGGGCCAATATTTCACAAAGATTCTGCGTTTTATATCTTGTTAACAGAAGATCCGGATCGTCTTCATCTGATGGGAAAAACTGTGGACCAGTTTGGGAAGAATACCGAGTATTTCTACTGTTTCTATTCAGGGCTTTTCAACGGTTTCAGTTCCAGCACTGAGATGGTTTTTCTATGATCTCCTACGTCTCTCGGCTTCCTGGGTGTTTCTATTTGACTTGTAAGTGTTTTCACTCCAACTGGTTTGATCAGATTTTTACAGACCTTTTTGTGTCTCGTGTTTTGACTCGGACTTGTCTTTGCTAGGACTCGAGTCCTGGTCTCGTGTCCTCAAGAGACATTTTATCTATCCTCTCAGACTTGTGTCTGCTGTGTGACTTGGACTTGTTTCTGATTTGCAGAAGCGAACTGGTGATACATCTGTTCCCCGACACTGTGACAGAAACAGCCCTGATCCTTCTGAACAAAAGAGAGTTTGTTTACAGAGTTTAGAGGAAAAACCTTCCAGCTACGACGTCTTTGTCGAGGATTTCTGCTACTTACTGCAAACACAATTACAGACACACTTTTTCCTCCTGAAATGGACTCAAATTACTTTATTTTTCAGCTGATTGGTGGAGCTGGTGGCGGTTTGAAAAAGAGTTTCAGCCCAAAAACTCCTCAGGAGAAAGATAAATGACTCGATTTAAGGTGCAGAGAGAATGATTAACACTGCTGCAGATAAAAAGGGGTTTGCTAAATGTGTGCGTGTTTGTGTTTGTAATATTCGGCTGTTTGTTATCAAGACTCTCTTTCTTCCAGAGGCTGAACGGTTTTCTTCCTCTGGTGTTTAACACAATAAATGTGAATATGAGCTCATGCAAATGAAGTCAGATATAGATTGGATGTGGGACGGAGGGAATGCAGTCGGTGCATGCTTGTGTGCAGCTGCATTAAGAGTGTGTGTGTGTGCATACATCAGCAGCCTGCGTGTGTCCTCCGTGTTTAATTAACTTCGTCGCCCCCGAGGATTTCTACTCATCCCTCTGCTGCTGATACTCATATAACACTCACACACATACACCATCGTTATCATCTCTCTTCCTATAAATGTTCAACTCAGTTTTCATCAACCTGTATCACAGATTATCACAAACCGATATGTAGCCAATATGTCGAGTATAGACACATACGCGCTTCAGTCGACCTGTATGTCTGTATTGGCGTCCTCATCCCGCTGACCTGGACTTGCTGATTCAGACTAACGTTTACTCACTGGAGCGTCCTGGTTTAGCTTCATGGCCGTGCAGCGTTTAGGGAGGATTAACGAGATCTTCAGAAACTGGAGCTCTGCTTAACTGATCGTTAAAACTTGATGAGGTGAAGGAGGAGGAGGAGGAGGAGGAGGAGGAGACGCAGAGAGGATGAGGAGGAGAGGATGGAGGACAAACAGGAACACATGAAGAAGGGCAGTAAATGTCCTTCGTTGAGTCTGGATAAGTCAGCATGGGAGAGCAGTGCACAGTAGAGTACAGTAGAACTACAGTAGAATACAGTAGAGTACAGTAGAACTACAGTAGAACTACAGTAGAATACAGTAGAACTACAGTAGAACTACAGTAGAGTACAGTAGAGTAGAGTAGAACTACAGTAGAACTACAGTAGAAGTACAGGATAGTATGTTGGTTTGCAGTTTAGTTGAGCACAAAATTAGTAAAATATAATAAAGTCAGAATTTTAAGAGGGTGATATTATTATCCTGATATTAGAAGAGACTGTAGTTCTACTGTAGTTCTACTGTATTCTACTGTAGTTCTACTGTGTAATTTTGCAAGAAAATTTAAAAGTTATGATTTTACAAGAATGCAAATCATATGTTTTACCAAAAGGTCACATTTAATGAATGAAGTCATAATTCTAGAAAAATACGTCCTAATTTTGCAAGAAAATGAAGCGAGTTTGTAGTTTTACCAAAAAATCATATTTAACGAATGAAGGCAGAAAAAGACATTTTACCCAAAAATTGTTATTTTATGAGAGAAAGGTTTGATGTTAAATATGAAGTTGTAATTTTCATGAGAAATAAACGTCAGAATTCTTTGGGGGGAAAAGTAATTATGAGAATAAGTTGTAATTTTATGATATTTTACAATAAAGAGGCAGCAGAACTACAGCAGAACTACAGTAGAACTACAGTAGAACTACAGTACAGTATATTACATTGGATTAGGAGTTTAGTAGAAAATTAGCATAACACAATAAAGTCAAAGAGTTTATATATATATATGTATATATATATATACACACACAATATCAGAATTCCTCAAGAAAACATTATATTACAAGAAATTGTAATTTTACAAGAGAGAAAAATATATTGTATTAAATATTTTTACATTTCAATATCAATCAAATATTGAATGTTATGATTTAATTATTACAACCAATTTTTTTAAAATGAAGCCTTTATTGTGAAAATATGGAGCGCTTGTCACAAAATTACTGACGTACTCTCATGAAATCACAACTTTTTCCTCCTTTTTTTAATCTTTTTTCTCCGAATCTCTGAATGTTTCCTTCCTCGCAGTGAAACTGGATCATAACAGAGCAAACAGCTGATGATGGACGTCCCTCCTCTTCCTCTTCCTCTTCTTCTGTGTTTTACAGTCTGATTCAGACACACTTATCTGTTCTGAATCTCTGCAGTCAAGGCTGCAGTTTTACTCCAGCTGATCATAAATCTGTTCTGCTGCTGATTGAAGAGAAAACGAGAGCAGTAAAATGGAAGAAATGGCACACGAGGGAAAAGACCGGCCCGTCCTGCCAAGAAAAACCACAGGATAGGTCGTAAATCCAGTCGCTAAAACGACCTATAGTTATATTTACGCCATCTAGCGGCCGTAGTCATTATGAGGACGTTAGGAGGAGGCGGGTTGGATGGATGTATAGAAGCCGTTTGCTTCCTGTTTCCAACCGCGAGTCGGGACGGTTTTTTAAAAAACTGGAACTACGATTGTCGTCGTGTTTACTGTTGCCGTGACGGCGACGGTCGCCTAACTTTAAGGAAGTAGTAACTTTAACCCACGCCGTGTTTTAAATGATCATTTAAACCCAAACCAGGATCTTTCCCTTGAACCCTGAACCAGACCTGAACCACAGCGTCGTCATGATTACCGGCGACACAGGCGGCGTATTAGAAACGCTCCTACGGGGACGACATGATGAGGACGTGTTGGAAAAGACTGACCTGCTTCTTTTTGCTTCTCTGTCACAGAGAAGTCTGGTTATGAAGCATCAGGCTGTTTTTAATGAATGTGAAAGCCTTTTCCTCTCTGTGATTGCTGAGGGTTTGCTGATTTTCTCGACCTTGGGCTTCTCTCAGCTTAAACCAGAGCGAGGCTTTCTTTTATCTTCCCTTAAAGCTTTAAAAGAAGAAGAAGAAGAAGTGGAGGAGGAAGAGGAGGGGGGGGGGCTGAGTGAATAAAACCGTCTTTATCTCGATATTCAAGTTCATCTCCTCTCGCCGCCTCAGATCTTCTCTCTCTCTCTCGTACATCACTGAGCTCTGATGGTGATGTGCTGTCACAGGCGGGCCTGAGGATGTTCGCTGCAGGGAGTCCGTCAGGATCTCTGAGGACCAGCGGATCCTCCTCCGTTACACGCAGGACTCGTAGATAACGCCGCTCGTTTCTCCACAGCAGCTTATTTTTAGCTGGCGAGCGCCGAGAGAGAAGCGACTGGCACAAAGAAGTGATTACAGAGCTTCTGTTCAACCACTTTTATCAGTTTACATCTAAAAATAAACCAGAAGAAGTTTCTGTTTATTCTCATTTATAGATGATAGAAAGAAAAATAAACAGAAGAAGAGAATAGAGATGTAACCATAATTATAATATTAATAATTTGCTGAGTATACACTGTTCAGTGATATTAATATGATATAATATGCTGTACGTTAGTGCAACTATTATCAATTACACACCACTCAAAACAATAAGAATATAATAAGTAATTATTTTAGAAATATATGAAAAATGTGGTTTTGCCTAAAACCTTCATTATCAATGTGATACTGAACACATGAGGAGATATCTATACTTTCAATGAAGGAAACGTTTATTTTACTCAAATTTTAGTCCTTTAATTTTTTATAAGTTTTATTTGACAAAATCTTTCTTCATGCATTTTTATTTTCGATGTTTTTTAAGCGTTTTGAGGCTTCAGCTGTCGCCAAACACACAGTAGCAACACAGTCAGCTGTAATATCGACTAACGAATTGTTCCTCAATGGGGTTAATTAATCAGAAATATAAATGGACTTTTTCAGCAGTTTTTAATTAAGAGATTAGAGGTTGAAGTTTATTTTTACATTTTAATTTGCCTCATGAATCACATATTTCACAGTTTTTTTTAATTTACTCATAAGATTTTTTATTTTTATTTTGAAAGTGTGAACTGCAGCTTTAACTGGATTTCTGTCTCTGACAGTCGACCCTTTCACCTCCCCGTCAACGTGATGAAGTGCCGTCAGCTGACCTTCGACCTCATGAGCATCTTTGTGTGTGAGACAGAGGATGAAGGGTTACGACTGAGCAGTAAAGCTGCACCTCACCTATTTCTTTATATAATTGAAGTGATAATGAAAAACATTGACAGTAAATGTCTGGTTTTATTTATTGTCCTTCTTTAAAACCTGGAGAAGAAGAAGAAGACAGATTAAAGCGATGAAGGAGACGGTCGTGTTTTTGTTGTGTTTAAGATTTCACAGAGTTCAGTTTTAAACTTCAGAAACTTCATTTTGTTGGTTTAGATGTTAAAAAGCATAATTTTCTTACAGTATTTAGATCCTGTTGGTTATGAAGCTCTGAGGCTGTTAATTGGCTCCTCACAATGTTAAAACCATATTAGATAAAGTCCATGTAATATATTAAATATTAAACCTGCAGTAGCTGTGAACACTAGTGCTGCAGTCTGCTGGTCGACTGGTTGGTCGAATAATCTCCGTGTTATTTTCATAAGGAGAAAAGTGCTACATCAACAGCTTTCCAGGATTAATCCATTATTTCCTGCGGCGAGAGGGACAGACTAACAAATTACCTGTGAAAACAACGGGGGTGTATTCAAAACACCCCCGTTGTTTTCACAGCTTTGAACTCGCCCAACCTGATGGAGCCTGCTGGGTCTAACTGGACTCAACGGTTACTGAACGGTTACTGAATCTGTGTTTCTCCATAATGACACAACGAGAACCCCCGCCAGGCCAAAAAAATATATTTTAATATTTGATATCCGACAGCGTTTGGGAGTCTCTGAGCAGCGCTGCTCCGGTACGTGAGTCAACCTCTGCGTCGTTGCCTGGGAAACCACTGGTCGCGCGGCTCCGTTAAGGAGTATGTTTGCGTAGCGAGCGGGAAAGAGCGAGGAGCAGAGAAGTGACGGTGGATGCGAGCGGAGCAGAGGAAAAGGTTAGTAGTAAGTTGTCAGTCTGGCAGTAAATGTACAGCACAGACTACAGTGTGTCAGTTAATAAATGCTAAAAAGTCACGTCTGTTGTTTCCCCAAATGCTGGAAAAGTAAAGGAGGTTAGCTCCAAAGTTAGCAACGATAGGTTAGCCTAGCCTGAAGACGCTAAACAGAGAAATACAGAACAGAGAAATGTGCTGCCGAGTTCACTGTGCACTCTGCCGCCCCCCACGACTAATCGATTAGTTGAAGATTATGTACGATTGGTTGACTGCAGCCCTAGTGAACACAACTCTGACTCATCATCACCTTTATGTTGAACTTGTTAGCAAACAGCTGTTTATTTACGGAGCAACATTATCATTCATGTGGAGTCGTGTTTCTCTTTTAGCTGTTTCTGCTCTCTACCAGCTCCTGAGGGAAACATCTGGCTCTTCAGCTGCTAAATGCTCCACTATGTTCACCAGCTAGTCTACAGCTAACTGTTAGCAGGTAGTGTACAGCTAACTGTTAGCAGGTAGTCTACAGCTAACTGTTAGCAGGTAGTCTACAGCTAACTGTTAGCAGGTAGTCTACAGCTAACTGTTAGCAGCTAGTCTACAGCTAACTGTTAGCAGCTAGTGTACAGCTAACTGTTAGCAGGTAGTGTACAGCTAACTGTTAGCAGGTAGTCTACAGCTAACTGTTAGCAGGTAGTCTACAGCTAACTGTTAGCAGGTAGTGTTCAGCGGCTTTTTACAGCTTTGTCTCTCTGAAAATGACGCTATGAGACGCTGAGAGTGAACCAGAACAGTCGGACAGATAAACAATGAGCTGAAACTCACATAAAGCTGCAGAGTCGCTGATAATTCTCTGTAGGTTCATCACTACGAGCCAATAACACATCACACACTGACACATCCTAAAATGCTAAATATTAAATGCTAAACATCAGCATGACATCCAGTACTCACCATGTGAACCTGCTGACATTTGGCATTAAACTCAATGTGTCTCAATCTTTTGCCATCTTTCAAACTATGAAATTAAAAACTGCTGCTCAGAGATCATCACCGGCTGCTTAAACAACGTCTTGTTTCTAAACTCTCATCACCACCAGTGACAAACATACAAACGTTGATGTTTTGTGAACAAAAGCTCCGACAGAAAACACGCACGTCTTTTTCCAATGAAGTGGTACAAACGTGAGGCGATGAGTCTTATCCGTGGTGGCGTTTCCTCTGCTGTGATTGGACCGTACGAGTTCAGTTTGACAGGAAGTGCGGAGCCGCCGCAGGGACTGAAAGCTGATCTGCCTCCATGACAGCGAGTGTTTAAAAACCGGTTTACAGTAATTAGTCAGCGAGCAAAGGGAGAGTGAGCTCTTACATTTACAGCAGTCAGCTCATTAGGGAGATTTTCACCGCTTGAAACCCAGCGGTTGCCTCCGGAGGTCAGAGGTCAGCGCCGCAGCACGAGGCCGACACATAATCTGGCTTTTCAATTAGTCACGTTAGAAATGCTTCAGAGGCTGATGAATAAATCAGATTTATTGTTTCGTCCTCCGGGATGAGACAGAACTCTTCCCGCAGGACTCCATCTATTTTCTTTTATCCTCGCTCCATCTCCTCCTCCTCCTCCTCCTCCTCCTCCTCCTCGCGAGGCTGACAGGAGGATGAGTAAGAGTTTGGATGAAGCAGCAGGGGACAGATTAATGAAGAATGAACACAGCTCTGATATTTTCAGACGCTGCCTCTCTGTAAGTCTGTGCAGCTTTATAAACCTCCTGCGATCCTCCTTCCTCACCGACCAAACACCACGGCAACAACGCGGCGCCGGTTTTATTAGAGGTCAGACCGACAAAGACAAAGACACATATTTAATGTTTACTGTCAGTATACATAGTATTGTATTTCTTGCAAAAACAAAGTGAATGTAGCTGTGTCATCACTTTAGTTTTCATCCTGTTGGGGTCGGTTGTGAGATTTAAGCGTCCTGACAGAACTCTGCTTCTGGCCACCGAAACATTAAAATAATATAAATCTTTTATTCCAACAGAGATAAAAGTATTTCTCCCACTGTGTTTTATGTTTGAATGTTTGATGCTTTGTTTTAGGTTTTTAATATTTCCTCTTTTCACGTCTACCATCACCACGACGAGCAGGTCTACGGTTTGATCATGTGACTCCAGGACGACGTCATCAACACGTCGCCGTTAATCAATAATGATGTTTGATGACGTGACGGCGCTCAATTTAGAATTTCTAATAAGGAACTTAATCTCCAGATGTAAATGGACTGTACTGAACCTTTCTAGTCTTCCGACCAATCAAAGCGTTTTTTACATGTTTTACGATGTTTGTACCTTTCTGTTCTGAATAATATTGTAGATTCAGGTTTGCACAGATGGATGAAACCTTTTGGCTCTGTATTTCCTTTGTGTTTCTTCTGACTTTTTATATTTATTTTCTATGTTGACATTTAATCACATGCAGATATGAGCAGTCTCTCAGTATGTGTGCACCAGCCGCATGTCTACAGCTGAAACACGGTTTCACTTTCACCTTTCTGTCGCCTCCTATCAGCGTGAAGATTTGACATTGTCGGCTGTAATTACAGCCGGCTTCACACACTCATCCTTGTCCGTGGGCTTTGATTGGTCGACTCCGGCGTCGCTGCAGCAGCCGAGGGCGAGACGAGTCACAGCGGATCATCCGGAGTCAGTCCTCCCGTCTGCTGACTGACACCTCGCTGTCCGATAAATCTGTCACCCGACGCTGACGCGGTGACAGTGTACAGTTGACCTTCATGATGGCACAAACACACACACACGTTGACAAGCAGTGACGCTGGGTTTTCATTATAGTTGTGAACCTCTGAAGTCAGAACAGAACCTGCAGGATCTGACACCAAACCGTTTAAAATACTCAGAAAAACGACTTTTTAGTTGAACTCTTGTCTGCTGTTCAAGCGTCGACACTTCTGGTGACGTCGTGCTGATCGTGTTCACCAGATTTGTGCAAACAGGTTTTCACAAGTTGAGAATCACATCAATATGATAATAATAAAACTGCAGAGCTGATGTCAGTCAGTTAAAGGACGAGTTCACAGTTTTAAACCAACAGTCAGTCTTCAAATGAACATTAAAGCTGTGTTTCTTGCTGTAATCATTCCTCCTGTTCATACTGACCATTAGAAGATCCCTTCATAATGACCTTACAATGTAAATCCACAGTCCTCCTTCTGTGCAAACATGTATTTAAATCAAGTAGATATCTTTCAACGTTACAGTCTTTTCAGTGCCAAAGTTCCTCTTTTTGTTACTATACTTCCACCTGCAGCTCAACAGGGAAACACTGTCCGAGGAAACACAAAGAGGGAATTTGATGCTAAAAAGACTGTAAATGTGTCAGATATCCACTTGATATGACTAACTCAGACTGCTGAAGCTGAATAGAAGCTTCACATCAACAAATCAACATAAAAGCACATTTGAAGGATCTTTTAATATCCAGTATGAACAGGAGGAAAACCTCTTTCATTGTTTATATGGACGCCATCCAGGAAAGACTTCTCTGCTTTACTGCTGGTACGATCAGTGTTTATTGTTCTTCTTAAATCAGAATCTGCACATCGGATGCTGACATGTCCGGACGTTTAGTCTCTAGACTCTGACTGTGTATTGCTCATAATGATCTTGGCAGCAGACTCACCGTTATCAAGTCTGAATTTCTGCTCGTACACAAGAAAGTCTGTAAAAGTCAAAAATTAGGCTCAAATATCAGAGAACAGAAACAAGTAGTTCAGACTCTCTGAATACTCAGCAGACTTCAGGGTTTCCAATGAGAACATTATTCTCCTATAAAAGATATTTTTAGTTTAGACCTTCTTGTTCTTCAGTGTGGTGTTAAAATCCAGAGAACAAAATCCAGAAAGATGGAAATTCAATGACGTTCAATCCCCAAAACACTGGATCCTACAATTCCCAGAATACAACTGAAGAGTCTTTTCACTGGTCTCTACAGTAGCATCACAGGCTGCTAGCTGGACGTCATGTTTAGTCACATCTGGACCGCAGCAGCACTGGTACTTCCATCACTCATTTTAGGATGAAATTCAATAATTACAGAGACTGAATGTTCATTCTTGACCAATTTAAAGGGAAAACTTTTCATCCATTGAGGTTCCACCAGATCAGAGAGCTCCATACATGAACAGCATCCTGTAAAACCTGAACCTGAGTACTTCACTGTATTCATTCTTCTTCTGCGTCAGCTGGTTCAGTTTGGTGTTTTTTCTCTGTGGTTTTGGGATCGTTTGGTGCCGTAGTGGTGTTTTGGTTCCCACTCGACATTGTGGACGATGTTTCACTGCTAATAAAGTACAAAGGTCTCAAACTGTCTGAATGATGACGGCTGAGGTGGTGAGACAGTAATATCACTCAATAGTTTTAGATTAAATAGTTATTCAGTCCATCCATTGAGTATGGAGTTATGGTCTGAGGCTGATAAAAAACATTAATATTGAATGAGCAGTGATATTAACCCATAAGAACCCGGACTCATGTCTCCTTAAAGGAACATTATGGGGAATATAAAACAGACCAAATGGACCACGAGGAACACCTTCTACCTTCAGTGTCAAAGATCTGTAATGTAACATATATATTATAACGATATGTGGTCAGAACAGGTTACATGTAATACAGGACGTCTTATTAAAGCATCAGAATTGTTAAATAGGTTGAAACCGACCGTTGGAAGTGATGTCATGGGTGCACAGATTCACACATGGTCACATGACTGCACCAGGATGTTCAGTAGATGTCACTCAGGGACTTCATGCGTTAAAATCAAGGATAAAGCTGTATGAGGAACATTGAAAGGGTTGATGTGTCACCGCGGGTTAAAGGGTTTATGGGTTAAAGGATACGGTCCTTGTCAAACATATGGAGAGAAGAACGCCACATACTGTAGAGAAAGGTTCTGTTTCAAACCAAATAATGAGGTTTTCTTTCTTTACTTCCTGTTTGTTCTCCTGTTCAGAACTCAGAAACCGCAGTAATGAAAGTGAGTCCTCCAAGAAATGAACAAACCTGCTCTGCTTCTCTGGGATTTCATTGATCATGTGACTTTAAAAGGTTTAATGTGTGTGTGTGTGTGTGTGTGTGTGTGTGTGTGTGTGTGTGTGTGTGTGTGGCAGCGATCAGTGTGTCAGTAGGCGGTAAATGAGGTTTACATTAATTGGATTAAAGCTCATTAATGGCTTTAGCACACAGAGAGGAAAGATTCATTTAAACACATTCAGCAGAGATTCTCTTCACTGTTACAGTTAACAGTGACTGACAGGCTTTAGTACTTTAATACTACTTTAATATAACCTCCACACACACACACACACATCACTGCTCTGCTCATATAAAAGCTCCAGTCATTTCTCATCAGCTTTAAATAAATCACTAACCTTCTCACAACCTTCTGTTGACGTATATCAATATGTACACTATAGACGTACTGTAACACGTGTTCACGCACCTGCAGCAGCTCCATATTCAGACTGTTTATTCTCTGGAGGTTCGGTGGAACCGGTCAGCAGACGACGGAGGAGTAAACAGCAGAGTATGAAGTATGAAATTAGAGAATGAAAACCGGACGATTTAATAATAAGGAAGAGAATCTTTTTCTTCATATTGCAGAAAAGTTTTTTTTTTTACGCACGCTTGAAGCGGGAAAGTTTTCTGCTGATGAGGAAACTATTATGATAAATGAGGATGGAGAAGCGTTTGTGGAGGAAGATAATGATGTTGGATTTTTGCATGAACGGGCTGAAAACGGTTCAGAGGTTTTATTACACTTTTAAAAAGTGACTCTGAGTGTTTTTGAATGTTTTCTGTATAAATATGTTCCGCTGCTGAGAGGTCAGACCTGCTGTTTGTTAAGTGCTGCTTTATAATAATCACTTCATATTTTAGTGTAGTAGCTTTGTTTGTTTGGGATTTTTTTTTGTATTTATATAAAAGCTTGAATGTAACCAGAATCAAAATGAGTCTCTGAAACACTTTAACGTTCGGTGCGTTTCAGGAATATAAGAACCGTGTTGATTGGACCTTCTGCTGATAGTGTGAAGAACAGTAAACACTTTCATTGTTTTTGTTTTTTTCTTATTTCTATTTCAGATGAACATGCTCTGAGGTTTGGAACTACAGTTCCCATCATGCTCGGTTGCAAGTTGTGACCTCAATAAAAACATCATCTGCTTCATTTAATGCTGGTCGACACAGCGAAGGCGTTCCCAGTCAAACAGACCAGCAGCAGACCATTAAAACCGTCTGTAATGTTGCTTCGCTTTAACTCAGACGTGTTTTTGGTGAATCTGCACAATGAAAAGTCTGTTTGCACTTCCTGTTTGTAACCACAGATGTAGAGATAAGAACTTCTGGATTAAACATCTAAACATCCTGATGGTAACGAAGGTTTTTTTTTGTCTTTGTATGAATTGTGAGTAGATAGAGGTTTGTTGGCGTTGGACGTGACAGAATCTAGGTGAGAACGTTCTCTCCTCTCATTGGTCAGATGACACAGGAAGAAGGTCAATCTGCCCAAATATCAGGACGTGTTTGGTTGTTAGTCCATTCATTCAACGGCTAGCTGCTAGCTGCTAGCTGCTCATCAACATCCCAGCATGCAAAGCGCTCCTAGCTACAGGAGGCCAGATTTTTTTTCCAAGGATGGTGAAGTCATGACCCGCCCTACTCTGCCTCTGATTGGCGAGTACTGGTTGCCTTCGTTGGTTGGTTAGGGTAAGAATATCAGGGTCAGCCAATCAGAGGCAGAGACTTCGCCATCCAGGGAAATAAAATATCGCCTTCAGGAGCCGTTTGAATCGAACTCGCAGCCTTGTAGTCGATCAGATGGAGGTCAGGTGACGTTCCCGCCACAAGCAGAGCGAGACCACTTCCTCTACAGCGTCTCTGTGTGGTTGATCTGTGTTGAAACGAGTCGCACCGAGGAGGAAAACATCAGTCTCATCTGTCTGAGTACAGCCTCAATGCTAACCTTCCAAAAACCAAATCTGTGTCACCGTGTTCAGAAGAAGCTTCCAGTTTTGAATATGCTTATTATGATATTTTTATATATTATAATGCTTATTGTCAGAGTGTGAAATATTTTCAGAAATATCAGCTTCCAGCAGCATCTTTATAGTCTCGTTATCACTGAGTCTAAAGTCTTATCAGCGAGCTGTCGGCTGCAGGATAATGTGCTTCATCAGCCGCCTGCTGAGGCTGCTTCCTTCTTCCCTCCGGTTCTTCTTCTGCTGCGTCTTTACCTCCCGCTAATAAAACTGAGGAACCACAGAGAGTCTCCGGGCTTTTGCGTAATGTGAGGAGTTTTCATTTGATTCATTTGACGCTGCCTCACATGTTACCTCACATGTATTATGGACACTGCTTTCATTTATTCCTTTCCCTGAAGTAGCGTCTGAGAGAGTTAGCGCTGTGCTACGGGTGAAAATAAATGATGTGTGAACAGAACCCGTCTCACCTGAAACAGCATCATGTGACCTCTGCCCCCCCCCCCCCCCCCCCCCCCAGGGATGAAGAGTCCTCAGATAACGTACCGTTAGCATGTTTAGCTTCTTCCTGTCGCTGCTGACAGTGAAGAGATGAACAGACTCACCTGTTTTATTAAAGCAGGAGGAATCAAACTTTATCTCAGTGTTAAAGGCTCAAAGTCAGATGAGAGCCTGATGAATATAAACAAACTGCTTCCTGCTTTTATTATCAGAAGTATGATGATGAAAATCAAAGATCAGTGTTGTAAAGATTCACTCATTTTGCCTTATTTTTCCACTTCCTTTTCCATCACCTGACTTCCTGCCGTCCCTTTTCCTTCTCACTAATTGGTTGGTTGGTTCACGCTTCATCATCTTGATTCATCTCAGCTGTGCACTCTAGTCCTATTGAAACACATCCCTCACTGTCATTCATTCTTTCACTTCTACACGGGGCGGCAGAATTGGTAAGAAGTTTATTGTCCTTAGTTTTGTTGAAACATTATTTCCTTTTTAAAGATATGAGAATAATTTTCTGTTCATTTAATCTTGTATTTCTTTTCTTTCAGATATAAACCCATGTGTGTCTCCCCCCCCCCCCCCCGCTTCTCTCCATACACTTCTACAATCCACATTATTAAATAAATATCTTGAGAGTGAATTCCAGTTTTCATGGTCTCCTGCATCCTGACCGATGCCCATCACCTGGAAGCCTCCTGTTATATAATCACACTGTTGTAATATTCTGTTGTTTGTATTTTCAAACAACAGAATATATTCATAATAATATTTGATTATGAATATTAGAATGAGGATGTTTAGTCGCACTTTGCTTCATGTGTTTTTGGTTCGTTTGGACGCGGCTTCATCATGTGAGGTCACATGATGTGACCTCTCTGGCCTCCTTCAGTCCAGAAACACGAGACCATCTTTTACCAAAAGCTGTCCCAGAATCCTTTGCTGCAGCAGTAGAAACAGATAAACAGTGTTTGTGTTCTACACTCACACACACACACACCTGTAATACACACACACACACACACACACACACACCTGTAATACACACACACACACACACACACACCTGTAATACACACACACACACACACACACACACCTGTAATACACACACACACACACACACCTGTAATACACACACACACACACACACACACCTGTAATACACACACACACACACACACACACACACACCTGTAATACACACACACACACACACACACACACACTGATGCTAACAGTGACCATCAGTCACCTGACTGGCTTCAGACAGGAAAGATGTTTTCTGTTCTGTGATGTCTCACTCTGCTGTAAATATCATTCACTGTAAATTCATCTCAACATTTGTCAGTTTCACGTTTTATCTCGACGTCTGAACTTCTGATTCTTTTATACAAAGACTTGTTTTATGTGGAGACTTCATATAAAACATCAGTGTGTGTGTGTGCGTGTGTGCGTGTGTGTGCGTGTGCGTGTGTGCGTGTGTGTGTGTGTGTATGCATGTGTGTGTGTGTGTGTGTGTGTGTGTGTGTGTGTGTGTGTGTGTGTGTGTGTGTGTGTGTTCTGGCTGTTTGTTCAGTTTGGTCCCTGTTCAACAGATTAAAGAGCCAAAAGGCCTTCAGTGGCAGTTTAATCACCATGTCTGATCCTCTAACCCTCCAGCCAACACAATGCATGATAATCCAGCTAAACACACACACACACACACACACACACACACAGGATTTATATGAAATATCTGCAGAATCATGCAGCTTTATAAGTCATATTTCAGGAGGGATTTCTCATTTTTTGTAGCTTCTTTCACTCATTTATTGCATCAGATTTAGTTTCCAGTGAACGCTGCTGCGATGTTTATTTTACAACTATGGATTCATGTTTCCGCCTCTTAATGATGGATGTGAGTCTGCTGGTTGCTGAGTGCACTATTCCACGTTATGTGACCGTTTATTTATGCGTCAGCGCCGCCGTTAGCTCAGCACTTCCAAACTTTAGTCCATAATTAGACATTTAATAATAAAATAACAACATATTACTTTGTCTTGTTATGTGAGGAAACAAATGTTTTATCATTAAAACAAGAAAGTTGTTTCATTATAATGATGATGGGTTATGCTGTATGTTATTATAACGAGATGTTTATTGTTTTAATGAGAGACTGTATCATTAAAACAGCAACATTGTCTTGTTATCATGAGAAACTGAGCAATTTTCTTTTTTTCATGGTGGCAGCAATATGTTGCCGTCAGTTATCAGTAATGTAATGAACACTGGGAGCAGTTATATTTATTTCATATCAAAAACAGCAGAATAATTAAGAAGTTTTATTAGAGTCCAGCTGAAATGACTTCTCATTCCTCTCTGCAGTCAGAAATAATCATCAACATGTTTTAAAACGTCTTGTTTTGTTTTATTAAAATGAAGAAAAGTATCAGAAATGCTCCTGGATGTGAATGTGTGTCTCGTTCAACAAGCTGCAGGACAAGACGTGTGTTGATGTCCGTAGATCAGATGGAGACGTTAGCAGGAAGCTGATGTGTGTTGTTGAGGAGCAGGATGCGATCAGGCTCAGTGTGACCGTCTGCTCTGCTGATGACAGAACGCCACGTTATCGCTGCTCTCACTTCATTTTACGCTGTCGTTCTTCTCCACATGCTGTGTATATCTGCTCTCAGCGGCCAAATCACTGGTCTCACGGCGGCGGCGTTGTCGGCGGGAGCTTCGATTTAGCAGGATGAGGGATGAAGCGGCTGTGATTATTGGCTGAGAGAGCCGTCAGAGCGGCAGGACTCAGAGTCCAGTTAGCTCACATCAATAGATCAATAGATCGTTAGCTGAGCTCCCCCTGTGATGTCATCGATCAGTCAGCGAGCCGCTGAGAGGTTAAAGCTTCACACTGAGACTGAGAGTGAACAGAACTGTCTGTTTTTTATAAATGGCTGCAGATGTGAGAGTCGATAACGTCTCGGAGGGACAAACTGCTCTCACCGAGATTTATTGTTTTCTGTTTATTCTCAAAAGCAGCTCGATTCTCACACCGATAATTCATCTCTCACACACAAAGTTCATTGTTTTCTCTAAAACATACTCACGTTCTCTAGAGTTTAAACTGGATTTCATGTTCCCAAACCAGTCTCACCACTCAGTAGCTGTTCCGGAGCTTTCACTCATATCATTTTGACTTCCTCAGCTGATGGAGTCGTCAGCTTTTATAAGAAGCACTGATTGGTTTGTACAAATATCTGATTGTCGGACAGGAAATCCTCATGCTGTGGTCGTGTTCTCCATGTTGTGATGTCATTAAACAGACCGTTCCTGCCGTCTGTTTGGTTGATTATTCACTTCATCCTCCTCTTCATCAGCCTGCGAGTCGACTGTAAAACACTCGGCGTGTTTAAAAGATGTTTTACTGATGATGATCAGAGAGGAACATCATCAGTGTGACGGAGGGCAGCATGCGTTGGCTGCTTTTTGTTTGATGTTGCCTCTTGATGTCAGACAGGAAGTGATGTAAAAAGTGTCGACACAATCAGCTGCAGAAATCTTCACATGGTTTTGTTACCAACTGTGTTATTTAAGTTATTCCCTTTTTATCTGTGTAAATAGATTTATAGGAGATCAATATCTGCGATCTCTGTTATCGATTGCAGATCAAAAGTGTGGTTACTCTGCTTTATTTTTGTTGGCCAACATTAACAAATACTGTTGAACTGAGTGTTTCTGTTTTGGTTTTTACTGGATCCTGAACAGGTGTTATATGAGAGATGAACTGAACTGATAATTTTGTGGTGAACTGCTGTTGTTTCATGTGTTTGTTGTTTGTGCTGCTGGCTGTTCTGGTTCTGGTTTATATAAAGGTCTAAATTAATTCACACAAATCCTTTGTAGGGTAATCTTTGTCAGACTTTGACTCTGACTGGCGACTGACACGTTTAATTGGTGTAATGGGAAATTGCTGATCACTCAATAAACACACAAAGAGAGCATTGTCAGGTTATGAAATAGTGTAATCAAATAATACAATCAGAAGTATAAAGCATCATAGTTCTGGAGACAAAGATACCACCTAGCTATCTTTTCTTTGTCTGAAAGGTTAACCAGTCCCTTAAATACTACTCGTACAGAATTTAAGACATCTGTTTACTAACCTTACAGGTCAGCAACCCTCAGATAGAAACATAAGTCAAAAGTTCAGCTAATCTAGGAACAGACTTTCTTCACGACCATATATGACAGTACATAAGCACCAAGTAGCATCACAAAATAACATTACTACTATATTAAATTAAGGACAAACCACACTATCCTCTAAAGCTGATCAGTTTTACACATAAACATCTACATAACTACAGTTTATCTTATCACTGGCTCAGGTAAAGGTATAACAGAATAAACTGAACTGTTAGACACACAACTGCCTCATCTTACACAGCAAAGAACTAAGTTTAGAATAGACACAGCACACACAAACTAACACTAAACTGAACTTAAACACTGTCTGAAACATGTATGATATATTGAAGAAATACATCAAATGATAACCTGTTATTCAGTTTTCTTTTACATTGGTCAAAATATCAAATTCTAACAGCAAACTTTAAGAAGACACAACTCAGCTCCGACAGTTTTTATCATTGCACTAAATTTCTATTTTTAAGCGTCAGAAGACAGAAACAGAAGCTGTAAATATGAAGTTTCATGCAAGTTTCTCACATTGAGCATCGCTGTGTTGGTTTCATTCTGATTTTTAAGGTTTATGTTTCGGTTTTCTTGTTTGTTTGATTGTTTTTTTTTTGGGGGGGGGGGGGTCTATCACAATGAATTTTAAGTTGTTTGTGTTTTATCTTCCAACATCTTGCCTGTTGCATAAAGCAGCTGTGTGCTAAACACCATCATTTACACCACATTCTGTAAACTGACTGTTGTGTTTCTTTGGTTTTGCAGTGGATCAGATCCACTCTCAGCTTCTCTCTCTCTCTCTGAGTGAAGGTCAGAGAGTCTCAGTGTGGATAATTGAAGTGTGAGTTTGTAATTAAGAAGTGTGAAGTGAGATAATC
Source organism: Thunnus maccoyii (assembly GCF_910596095.1). NCBI lineage: Eukaryota > Metazoa > Chordata > Actinopteri > Scombriformes > Scombridae > Thunnus > Thunnus maccoyii. Next base: position 25,881,643 of record NC_056555.1, read on the forward strand.
TCAGAGAGAGACGAGCAGCTAGTTTCAGTCTCGTAGAGACAGACGGAGGAGGAAGTTCTTATCTCTCTGCAGGAGCGAGGGATTAATATGTAAAGACGGAGGGAGGACAGCGAGGACGGAGGAGGACGAGTCGGTCCATCTGATAAGAGCTGAAGCTGCTGTTAAACCGCTTCCTGACACACACCTGAACCCAGATCAGATTTAAAGTCTCTGAGAAAAAGAACAAGATGACTTCCTGTTCTTATCTGAGTCACTACTGCAGCAGCATTTCAGCATCCACTGGGCAGGTTTTCCTGCTCTCCAGAGGATGAACTCTTTTAATTTTAATGACTCTGTGACTTTTTTAAGGTTCCAGGAGTCTCTGAGGAAGTTCAGGAGTCCTCAAGAGCAGTAAAGATTTTTGTGCACAGAGGCTTTTATGCTCAATACGTTCTGTGTCGCAGAATATTCCAAACAAAATATTCTGCGAGGAAGCAAGAAGTCGAGTGTCACTGTGAGGACGTCATCGACCAAACATGGCTGCTTGCTGTGCTGCAGAGCTGCTGAGGAAGAATTATTGTGTCTGTGGCTGAAACAAAAAAAAGCAACTTAAAGCTTTAAGAACGTTAATATTCTTCACACATCTGTCTCCAGTTTGATGGTCTTGATTTTCAGCAGCAGGAGGTGAAGGTCAGGAATTCATTCATCAACACAAATCATCTGAGCATTCATGTTGTTTCTCCTAATCATCCGTCCTCGTCCTCGCCGCCGTTCGTATTTGAAGGTCAGAGTTAATAGAAAAGTTTTAAATGAGCGTCGCTGTGCTGCATCTGTCAGCTGCTAACTGCTGTTCAATCAGTCTGCTATTATCTGACATTAGAGAACAGAGAGTCAGGACAGACGGGGAATATCAAACAACAGAACAGATTTAAAGAAAAGAGAACCAACAGCAACAGGAAGTGATGTCATCATCCAATCCAAGAATTCAAATCTGTCCTTGTGCAGAACCTTCCTCCAACACAACACAGCTGGCTTTCCTGACAGTCGTGTAGGAAATATGGATCATTTAGGAAGTTCTAGAGGTACTTTGGCTGGTTCTAGTGGTCCTTTAGTAGGTTCTTGTGTTCCTGTCCGATGGTCACTGAGCAGAGTAGTCATTTAGGTGGTTTTAGTGGTTTTGGGGTGGTTCAAGTGTTCCTGTAAGGTTCACTGAGAAGGTTCTAGTTGTTCTTTCGGGTGTTTTCGTGGTTACTGAGGAGGTAACGGTCCCTAAGGACTTATAACAGATCCTGCAGGAGGTTCTAGTGGTCCTTTAGAAACTGATAGGTGTCCTTTACGATCCAGCAATGACTTGTAAAGGTCCTTAAATGGTTATACTCATTCTTTAGATAGTTCTTGTGGGCATTGAAGAGGTTCTAGTGATTCTTTGGGTGATTCTAGGGGTCACCGAGGACACTGCATAGGTCTCACTCCTTTAAGTGGTTCTAGGTTGATCTTGTGGACACTAAGAAGGTTCTAGAGGTTTATGTGGTTCTTCTGGTCCTTTGGGAGATTCTGTTTGTCACTGAGGGTGTTTTGGTCTCTTTAAGGTGGTTCTACTTGTCTTATGGGCCAAGTGGTCTCTTAGGAGGTTCTAAAGGTCTCTTATCTTGTGTTCATTAGCAAGGTTCTAGTGGTCATTTGGGTGCTTTGAGGGTTCCTGTAGTTGGGTTTTGTGGTTATTGAGGAGGTTCTAGTATTCATTGAAAGGGTTCTAAAGTTCCTTAATGAGCTCTATTTGTCCTTTAAGTGCTTCTAGTCACCATGAAGTAGGTTCTAGGGGTCCTCTGGAAGGCTCTAATTGTCTCAAATAGGTTCTTGTGGTCATGTAAGTGGTGTTGTAGGAGGTTTTAGAGGTCGTTTAGGAGGCTGAGGTGGTATTTTAGGTGGTTCCACTAGTCCTCTAGTGTTCTTTTAGTAAGGGTTCTCGGTTCTTTTGTAGTGATGTGTTACGTGTGTGACGTGTTCTTTGAACTGAATGAGTCCCGTTGTAATAGTGTGTCTATTAGAGATGAAAGCAGGAAGCAGGTCATCAGTCTGTTTATTCAGAGAAGTCTTCGACATTAAAACTGAACCGACTGAGTCACAGCTCGCTGTTACAGCCGAGCTGCTGCTGGTGAGCGCGGGTCTATTTTCAGTCCTTATTAATGCCGAACATCAACAGCTGAGGAATACATTTGCATCCTCTCTCGCTTCTTCTTCTCTTCATTTACTTTCTGTTCGTCCTCTTCGTTTCTTCTTCTGCTGTTCAGCTGCTTCCTAATTGGTGTTTGTCTTTGGATGAATGTGAGAGAGGCAGAAACAGAGATAAATAAGATCCATCTTTAATGATCCTTCAGGGGAATCAGACTGCTGAAATAATGACCTGATAGAAACTGAGGTTATTTAAACATTGGAGGATAAACTGTGGATCACAGCATCATCAGGAAGTCTGCAAATTATCATTATTATTTTAACATTATCAACGTGTTGATGTTTTATTTTCATGTGAACATGCAGGTTTGTGGTTCTGATATTTTAGATATTTATGATAATGTGGATCAGATCAGGTGAACTTGTTTTTTTCTGATTGCAGCGATGCTCCAGTGTTCAGTATCAGAGAGTTTATTGTTAGTGTGGAGCTGAGAGGAGGCATCAACCTGCATCTGTGCACCAGATCACCACACAGGATGTTAACATCCAGCAAAACTCATGTTCAACATTCATAACATAACAAGGTAACAGCAGGATGATATTCTGATAACATAATAACAATAAAGTAATAACGAGGTAATAGCTTGGTGTTAACAGCAGACAGATCCTGGTAGTATCAGAAAGAATTAACAACAATAAGCTTATATCAGCATCATAATAATATGGTGACATTAATGGGTTAATAACCTGACAATAGTAAGGTCTTTGATGTTACTACAGTTCTACAGTATGAAATGAAATGCACTCCTGATCTGCCTCCATATGATACAACTAACGGATGTAAAAAGAACCAATGAAACAACAGGATTCATGAGTGAGTGGCTGAGCAGCCAATCAAGAGCCCACAGGGAGGCGGTCCCTGTTCGTGTTCCTCACGATTATTCGATTATTGTTAGACGGACGGTTCACGCACGCTGGACTCCTGGTCAGGTTCACTCAGTCAGTCCTGGAGCCGTGAAGCGGAGACGTTCATCTAGTCGCAGTACGGCAGCCTCGAAGGACACAAACCTACATGTAAGCAGAGATGTCAGGATTTTATCAATATTGATACTGATACTGATAATTATCAATACTCTTATTGATACTACTCTCCATAATTTGGTTCGCTACGTCGTTAGCGGGTGATGTCTAGTGTCTGCACTAGAATATCATGTTAAGTTGCTGCGAGCTGTAAACTCACCACTTCTCCTCGGCCCGCCGCTGGCTGGGCGGCGCTTTCTTCTTCTTCTCTCCATTTTATGGCAGGTGTCAAATAAGGTACATTACTGCCGTTAGAATGAATTAACGTTACATAAATACCGATAGCTGATTCAGAAGCTTATCGATATATTGGTTGTTGATACTCATCCCCAGCAACAACATGACAAACAGACAGACGGTTGGTCGGTTTAACTGGAGGCTGTTTTTTATCTGCATTGTTGCATATCTGCATTGTTAGAAGCAGGAGTATTTTTGTTATGTTAATGAAAACCAGATATTAATGTACAATCAGCATTAATGTTACATTTAAACATCCGCAATGTGCACGTGCAGGCTTCTCCGCCGTGGAGAGTAAATGTTTTGACATCAGAGCTGCTTGTTTTTGGACTGAAAGCAAATCTACAAACGTCATTGTCTGCATGATCGTTTCTGTGTCGTGTAACTGGATTATGAGGTTAAACCAGAAACATGAGGAGGAGAAACTGAAATACAAACAAGACAAAAGATGTTTTTATTCTGCAGCTTTAACAGGCTGACAGAGAGAGAAAAGGCTGTTAGAGAAACCAGTTCAGACCAGTTTGTAGAGGGAGAAAAAAAACAGAAACCAGAAACCAGTTCAGTTTGATAAACATTTCATGGTGAAGAGTTTCACATCTCTGCGTTTTAAAGACTCGTGTTTGTGAGACCCTGCAGATGTAAATTTAATGAATGAATCTCACAGCTCATTTCTACTGTAAATGACTCAGGCGGTGGGGTCTAATTCCTGGTTCCTGTGTAACCAGCTGTGTGTCAGCGCCCCCTGCTGGTCTGAGCGCGTAAACCAGCTGATTTTATTCTGGTCACAGAGAAGAAACACCTGATGATCAAAGAAGCTTTTCTTTAATATTTAATCATGAGAAACAAACAGCTCTAGAAGCCGTCCTTCAGATCCTCTCAAACATATGAAATTATACATACTATATATATATATATATATATAACTGTAGTTTAAAGGGTCAATTAACTTAAATGACCTTCAGCTTCATCTGAAGAGCATCAGATCTGTGTGGAGCGATGATGAGGAGGCTGTAACCTTCCTCACATCGACACATGAAACTAACAGAAACGTTTTGTTTCCATCACGTTTGACTCTTTTAATGACGTCATCTCGTTGTTTCTTCTTCTTCTGCAACAGTTTAACGTCGACGACAACAGCAGGATGGAAACAAACATTTTTTACTTTAAATCTGTTGAAATTTGAGTGACGTTTTGTCGGAAACGTGACTGAAAGATGAATTTATACATTTGAGTTCAGTGTGGACGTCGAGTCAGTCAGTCGTGAGGAAGATGAAGACGAGTCAGAAACAGGAGAGTTTTTAAAATGAGCTGCATATGTGTGTGTGTGTACAGCAGTGTGTGTGTGTGTGTGTGTGTCCTGATGATGGATGTGTTTCCTACGAGTGTGTCTCTGCTCTGAGGTCAGAGGTCAAACAAATCGAGGTGCTCGTCCTTCTCTGCATGTTTTCGTGCGTCCACATGACTCATAAAGAAGAAGATGGATGATGACTCCGACAGCTTCAATCTGTTAGTGTGACGTGTTTAAAAATAGAAAGATGAATAAAACTCAGCCGCAGCTTCTTCTTCTTCTTCTTATAATCACAACTTTTGCAACAAACCTGCCACTAAATCAAAGAAAGAACGAGACCTGTAAGCAGGTAGACTGGGGTCCAGTCATGGTCTGACAGAGTTTCTTTCTTGTTTTACATCATGGAGGCTGCAGGTTTAAACCCTCAGTTTGCGAGTTAAACCCAGAAGTCTTGATTTCACTTCACTCAATGTTTTCGCATTTGGATGCAAATAGACGACTGAGATTAGCTCACAGAACACCTGAGATGCTAACCTGATGCTCAGGTTGAACTGGGAGGTCGTATATACGTAGGTTATACAGGTTTTCATAGTGACGTTGTGTAATCTCTGTCTGGATGATGTTCACAGTGATGATGAAGCTTCATGTGTCTCTGCAGCGGGAGGAGGAAGGAGGAGGTCGGGTTCAGGTCGGTGATGAAGATGCTGCTGTTGTATGAAACAGAGACCAGGATCAAGTCTGAACACTTTCACACTGCTGCAGTTTCTACCAGCTGATGTTTTACTGCAACATTTTGGTGGGAAAAAGAACAACGAGGTCGAACGTTTCACTCACATATACAGCAGCGACTTAAATATGTTCATTAACAATTACGTTGATTCAGCAGCGTCACGTTTCTTATCAAACATATTTGCAGTTCAGTCGAATATGAAGGTAACTTCTAGGAGACAGAGCTGAGAGAGTTAAACCTCACTGGTGCAGATCGTCTCTGAGGACTAAAAGCTTTCGTTGAAGGTTAAACTCAGGTTTCTTTGTTTAGGTTAAAATCTAAATGTCTTAAATTCAGATTAAAAGCAAACAGTCTTTCGTGTGTTTGGATGTAAAAGTTGTTGCAGGTTTTAGTCTGATCCTCTCTGCTGCACTTTAGCCTGTTGGAACCAGATGTTGTTAATTATGAATATAACCTGTTTATAACCCTCTGTGTTGTCTGTCACATCAGCCTGAACAGCCTCTCTGTTAATAACACACACACACACACACACACACACACACACACACACACACACGCTGAAAACACTAATCCATAATGAATGTGGCCTCTCATTAAACGAGAAGCATTTTACACACACACGCTTCTGAAGAGCATTTGTATTTCAGCGTGTGTGTGTGTGAGCATGTGTGTGAGTGTGTGTGTGTGTGCGTGTGTGTGTGAGCGATTTGTCGAGCACTTCCTGTTAATGGCGGAGGAGCAGCAGCGAGGTGGCGTTCGTTTGGTCAAATCAAAGCATAAATGATTTAGACGTAGCGAGCGCTTGACGCCGCATGAGTTCACTTCATGAAACGTTAAATATGATGTTAACACACACACACACACACACACACACACGCGCACACACACACACACACACACACACACACACACACACACGTTGGGAAACTGTGTCAATAATAATGATGTTAACCGCCATACAAACCATCATCACAGAAACCAATTAGCTGATATAAAACAGTGAACAGATGATTAAACTACAAAGGGAAACATACACAGTTTGTATTTTCATTTAATAAATATGAATATATGTAAATATTATATATATGAATATGTATATTTAATGAGTTTTCTGGGGCAGCAGAGATTCATTCATATTCATTCTCTGCACTGAAACACTTTCATACATTCACACACTGACCGCAGTCTGATGATGATGATGATGAAAACACCAGAAGAAGAATAGTTTGATAATCACAGTTCAGCCTGAAAACGTTTTCCTGAATATTAAACATTAAACTCTCTCTTATCTAGAAGCTAAAGATCTGCAGTGTTTCAGTTTGTTTGACGTTTTCTTTTCTGGACAAATGATGATTTAAAGGACTTTTTTTTTTTTTTGCTTGTGTGTCCGTCGGGAGCAGAAAGTGCTGACAGCTGCATCAGAGTCAATATCTGTTTGTTTTGACAGAGGACGTACTGACACCCACACGTCTCTCTGTAGGGTTCGTGTGGTCAATAAAATGGAGGTGTGTGTGTGTGTGTGTGTGTGTGTGTGCGTGTGTGTGTGTGTGTGCGTTACCTGATGATGAAGGTGATTTTGAGGAAAGTCGAGTTCACCTTTTTCTCTGCAGCAAACTGACTGAAACATGTTCTGACTGCAAACACAAAGACATGAACATAAAAACAACATCAAATATTAAAAATAGATCCTGTAAAATCCACAAACACTGGATCCTACATTTCCCATAATGCACCTGGATAGAGTCTTTCACTAGAGTCTTCAAACTCCACACCTCCGGTTCGTAGCGCAGACCTTCTGTTATATTATTTTTAAATATTTCTTTTATGTGTTTTTTTTCTTCGTAATTGGATTAATTTTTTATTTAATTATTATTTATAACAGTTTTTTCTTCGGGTAACGTGCTCCGTTTTCTCTGTTCAATTCTGAGAAAATAAAACAAACATTTGGGTGGCTGTGGCTCAGGACGTAGAGCAGGTCGTCCACTAACCGGATGAGCGGCGGTTTGATTCCCGGCTCCTCCAGACCGCATGTTGAAGATCCTGAACCCCAAACTGCTCCTGAAGGCTGAACCATCAGCGTGTGAATGTGGCTTGTAGTGTAAAAGTGCTTTGAGTCTAGAAAAACCCGTTTCCATTTCACATGTGGGAACTAAAACGAGGCCTTCGGGAACATTTGATTACATCATGTCGTGTCTCTGCAGGATTTCATTGTTAATTTGCGTTTGAACCTCACTGGTTGTGCCTGAAGTGCAGCTGATAAAAGCTCCGTAAAGCAGAACCGTGGCAGGAAAGATGACAAAACTACAAGAATGAGACTTTTTAAAGCAGAAGGTTCAGTCTCAGACCAGGCGGCTCTCTGCTCTGCGTTCACCTGTAGAGGAAGTTTCAGTGTCATGGCAACGTGCTCTCCAAGGTGACGGCAAAGTTTGTGTCAATGACTGATCACCTCGTCTCCTCCTTCAAACCTCCGAACCTTGAGTCAGAGCGTCTGAACGCTCACAGCCAATCAGAGGCTGCGACCTTGTCAGTGTGTGTGTGTGTGTGTGTGTGTGTGTGTGTGTCACAATAACTGTCACGCATACAGAATTAGAAACACACACACAGTCAGAGTACAGGTGTGTGTGTCAGAGTCATATGACTGTGTCCTTCATCAAGGATCTGCTGCTCATTAATACAGAAGCTTCCAATTAATCATTAAGCCTCGTTCAGTGTAAAGTGTCGTCAGTGCCTCCTACAGGCTGCAGAGCTCATCACACGCACAAACAGCATTTATTTGTTTTTATGGAAAACAGAAAAGGTCATAATTCATCTCCTTTTCCCTGCTGTTTTGTTGTTGTTGTTGTTGTTTACTTTTTATTAGGTTTTCTTTTTAATAACACATACACACACAGAGTGGTGTGTTACATATGTGCCAAACAGACACAAAACACACTTGAGGAAGAAAACAATAATAATAATAAATAAAATAAAATAAACAAACATCACAGCTGAAGGCTCAACTGAGCAGAAATAAAAGAAGCAGAAATAAAAGAAAGTTCAAAGAAAATAAAAACTCTGGTAAAACCAGGAAAGTGAGTTTTAAGAAGAGACTAAAAGGAAATCAGTGACTGCAGACACTCGAGTTTAAAAGACGACAGAACGGAACAGACTTAGTTTGCAGCTGCACAGAGCTGCGTTCATAACTGCCAGCTTGCGATATATAAAACTATATTACAAGCGGTATAAAACATCAGCTTTGTTGTTCAGATTTCCACAGTTTGAAGGTTTCTTCACTCTGTGTGATGTTGTTCTGACTGAGATTTCACTGTGAGAATCCACCGACGGATGATTTTAGGACCAAAGTCACACCATGTGACTGCTGCTACTACAAACCAACCAATCAGAATGCAGCATGAAATGACACAGAATACGCTGGATGGTAAGAAACCAAAATAACAGGCTGTTTTGCAAATACCGCCATCTTGTAATTTTGATGACGTTTGATGACAGAATGCATTGTGGGATTGTTTGGGAACAAAGGTAGAGAGTAGCGCAGAAACAGGGTTTAAATGAAGTGAAAAGAGGCAGAGCTTTGACAGCTGGACAGTATGAAGTTAGAGAAGAAGACAGTTTCTCTAAGATCTGAGATAAACATGTAAAGTTTGTCCTGCGGGTGGCGCCAGAGGAAACATCATGTGGTCATTAAAATCCAAAGGGTTCATCTTCTGGAGAGCAAGAATTAGATCAGATATCATGTTTCAGATCAACATCACCATCGTTACATTTCGTCTCTTCACCTTTTCTTATTTAACGGATGCAAACTGTGGACGTTGAACGTCTGAACTCAAACAGGCTGCAGGACTCTGATGTGACGCTGCTGCAGCCTTCGTCCTCGTTGTCACTGTTCATCGTCTGTCTCGAGGAGACGGGAGGTTAATTGGTGTCTTCTCATATTAAACTGCAGTGGACACACAGAGCTGCGAGCGCTGAGAACAGATTTAGACCCTGAACACACACTGAGCAGCCGTGGTGGAAAAACAGCGCCGCCTTCATCACTGCAGGCTCAGAGAGAACAGAAGACGTTTGCAGAGAAAACAGAGATGTTTGTGTCCGTCAGATGAAGGTCGTCTGCATCTTAAAACACGAGTGAAACATGAACCTGCTGTTTGTGTGGAGTCGCTCATTAAAGCAGCAAGAATTACTGCCGATTACTGTCTGTAATCATTTCACACACGATGCTGTAAAAGTAATGTAACACTATTTCTGTCTTTAGCAGCCCCCGGTCGGCCCTTTGTTGGCCCCCGGTCGGCCCTTTGTTGGCCCCCGGTCGGCCCCCCATTGACCCCTGGTTGGCTGTTTGTCGGCATGCCACCCAGAATGAAACATGAGGATTTTGTAGATTATAACCTTTATTTTAATAGTATATAATAATTATAGTGGTTCAACAAATGATTATTTTCATTATTGATTATTTGATTATTATTGTTTAGTCTCAGAAAATCTTCAAAAACGTCGCCACAGGTTCGTAACACCCGAAGTCAACAACTTACTTGCTCTCCTAAACAACATATGAAAACCTCAAAATGTGTATTTTACTGCAGAATAAGATTAAGAAAACTACAAGAACTACAGAATGTTTTGATTCAACAATTAATTCATTATTAAAATAGTTGTGATCATTTTTCTGTCAATCGACTAAATGTTTCAGCGCTCATGATGCTGTAAAAGAAACGTAACACTAGTTCCGTCTTTTAAAGGCCCCCGATTGGTCCCTCGTCGGACGTTTGTTGCAGGATTTAAGACGATTAGTTCCAGTCAGACAGGTTTGATGGAGCAGCGGTTCATCCTGTCAGTTTGTTGTTTGAGCAGCTGATAAAAAGTTCAAACTGGAACATTTAGTTTGTAGATTATTGAGCTGCAACAATTCATTGATTAATTGATTAGTTGTGAACTATATTGATAATCAATTAAACATTTAAGAAGAAAAAGTCAAAATTCTCTGATTCCATCTTTCTAAATGTGAATATTATCTGGTTTCTTTAGTCTCTATGACAGCAAACTGAATATCTTTGTTATGGACAAAACAAGACATTTGATGACGTCGTCTTCAACTCTGAGAAACACTGATCAGCATTTTATGGACCAAACAACTAATTGATTAATTAAGAAAATAATTGACAGATTAATCGATAATAAAAATAATCATTAGTTGCAGCCCTAATAGATTACGACCTTTATTTTAATGCCCTTTGATGACTGTATGTTAAAAAAAAAATAGAGAGCAGCAACAATAAATACAAAGAACATAAACAGACTGAGACAAATGACGCACACTAACGTACAAGATTTATTTTATTTTATAATCTACAACAAATGAATTAAGGTATTTTTGTCTCCTGCAGCAGTAGCTCTGGAAGTCCTGTGTTCTTTGAGAAAAATAAAAGGGAGAAATGTATATTTTAGATCAGAACATCAGTTTTCTGTCTCTGTAGATGACTTTAGTCTCATTTTTATTTTGCATTTGGACTTCGAGGGATCAAACACGTCTCGTCTCTTGGTGTATTTCTTCGTTTTGTCGCAGCATTGGTGTGTGAATAAAGTTTCTTGCAGCTTCTCTGCAGGATTTTAATTTGAGCTGATGGAGACAGAAACCCGCAGAGACAAACTGAGCTCTCCTCCGACTGAACATCTGATCGCTGAGCATGCTGGGAAGGCAGGACGGCCATCAGGTAGAATATACATCTCTCTGTGTCTGATAATAATGAACGAGACGTGTTTTTAAAGAGGACTGAGAGTTGACCAGCGCAGAGACGCTGTTGAAGAGTTTTTATTGTTTGAATGTTGTTCAGGACTTTAAATGAGCTCATCTGCCTGCAGAGTGTTTACAGGCTGTGATGTTTTACAGTCAGAATAATGAACTCTGCAGATCTCTGGCTCCTCCATGTGGACGCCGACTGAACTGCAGCTTCATTCAGAAAAGGGACAAAACGCTGCATCAGCTCCATTTTCTGCTGATTGTTGGAAAAAGTAGCGTTTAGTTTACACATTGAGTTTCTGTCATCAGCAGCAGCGTTTACACTCATTATTCATAAAGCAGCAGCTGTTTATTCTAAAGGAAAGTGCTTTTTCTGTAACTGATCATCTTTCAGGAATAAATATTAAGACTCGCACACTGTTTGCTTCATTTTTACACATTTTAATAAATGGAAATACAGAATATAAATGAAGATTCTGACATATGTGGTGGATTTTTCAGCCTGAATTAAAAGCAAACTGGAAAATGGACAATTTAAAGGAAAAGTGACTGTGAGGGAAGTGTGTGAGGGGCTGGTTTTCATATCAGGAGATGATGAAAATGACACAAATACATCACATAACTATTCTCCAACATTCAGTATCACACTTTATATTTATCATGATCCCCCAACATTGTCCTGATCATGTTTTAGTTCTAGTTTTGTTTATTTGTCTCTACATGTATAAAGCAGCTTACACAGTTTTTAAAAACTTCTCTGACCTTGTTTTATATACACACACACACACATATATGTAACGGGTATAGGATGGACCCAATAGCAGCACAAATGACACTGGTATAAACTTTGCAGTCTTTATTTCACACGATGTCAAGGCAATAGTAGCACGGTCGGAGAAACACAGTTCTAATGAGTATGGCTCCACCGGATCTTCCACTCCCACAGCGGACAAAGACCAGGGAACAGGCAGGCAGAACTCAGAGTCAGGGACAGAAGGCTGGTGGGTTTACCGGGGCAGAGACGAGGGGCGATGGTCGAAGACAAGCTGATCAGAAACCGGGAAGGCAGTCCAGTGAAGATAGCAAGATGACTGAGCATAGCAGCGTAGACAATCTGACAAGGAGGGAGTGGGCCGAGGCAGCTTATATACTGGCTTGATTGCAGATGATGAGCAGGTGGGAGCGCCAGGTGAAGGTGGTTGAACTAATGAGGGGTGTGGCAGAGCAGAGAGTGAGACTGAATGATTGGATGATTCCCACAGCAACAGGTGAGGGGGAGAGCAGACTCTGACACACACATATATATATATATATATATATATTCATATATATATATGAATACCTGTTAAATAGGGAATTTGATGACCTTGACTATAGTTTACAAATTAGAGTTTTTACAATTTGCAATTTTGCACAAAAATATGGATTTAATGTTTTGACCATATTATAGTTTGCAGTGCAGAATTTCTAGTATTTATGATCGTTTATATTTCTCTTGTAAATATTTTAACATCGTGCGAGTTTAACAGCAAATTTGGGGGGAAAAAAAAGATGTTTTGCACAACATCAAAGAACTTCCATACTTATAACAGGAAAATGTATTTTCTTATTCTGAGATACTTTTCTGGTTGTAATGATGAAGAGTTTTATTGTTATAAACGTCTGAAAACAAACACATGTATTTAATTCTGCGTTAAAAGACATTTAGACTCGATTCATTCAAACATTAACAAGCAGTTTACAGTCTAATAACACTTTTCTCCTTAGAACCAGAAAAATCACTTGTTTAATGTTATAATGAGTTGTTTTACTCGTTATAATGAGCAAAAAATCTTGTTTTATTAAGTAAACTCTCTCACTATAACTAGAAAAACTATTCGTTATAATACTCTCTATTTCTATTCATGGTGATTTATAGAGTTGAAGAGACTGCAGTAACATTTGGTGAGAACATGTGTGACCATCCCGCGTGTATTATCAGTATTAGAGCCTGAAGTCAAAGCCCGACCTCTGACCTCTGACCTCTGACTCTCTCTCTCTCTCTCAGATACGGCGACATGGTTCCAAAGACCATCGTGGGGAAGATCTTTGGCTCTATCTGCTCGCTGAGCGGCGTGCTGGTCATCGCCCTGCCGGTGCCCGTCATCGTCTCCAACTTCAGCCGGATCTACCACCAGAGCCAGAGAGCCGAGAAGAGACGAGCTCAGAAGGTGATGACACGACCTTTAACCCCCTTTAAACTTCCTCCAACTCACTGAGAAACTGTTCTACGTAGCTGTTGTTGAGACAGAAGTCAGATTGTTTGTTGCCCGGACAGATAGAAACAAATGTGAACGTTAACACTGTGAGTTTTTTTTACTGCAGCAGATTTCATCTTCATCATGAAGCACAGCTCGTCATGTCCCATCGCAGCTGAGTTTGTGCTTTTTCTTCTTAATTTAGAAATCTTAGCTTCTGCAGAACCCACAGGAGAAAAGGGAGGAAGACGCAGAGAGGACAGAGCTGCGTCCAGGATTTACTTCCTCTCAACATCAACAAATGACTGTTCTGGTTGAGCTGGAGATCTTTGTTTATCCCACTGGGAGGCCGATAGAAACATGAAGCAGCTGAATCTTTTTCTCTGTCTGCTGCTGTCTGAATACCAAAATCTGTACACGATCAACATTTGTCTGAATCACACGAGACGCTCCGCTCAAAACCAAAACAGACATTCGTTTTCTCGTAATTATGATTTATCCTTCAGAGCCGCTGAAGCCCCACAAAATATTGACAAGAAATTAACTTTTATTAATTATTATCTTGTTCCCACAAGTCAGTATCATGTTCATGTGAGATATTATCTGTCTTTCATGTTCAACTTATCATCTCTGTTGCAGAAATGATCTCGTATGCACAAATTATTTTCTTGTTTTCGTGAGTTATTATCTTGTCTGCACAAACTGTTTTCTTGTTTGCACACATTATTATCTTGTTGAGAAGTTATGTTCAGGCCGATTTTAATTTTCACCGTGCAAGATATGTTCTTTGCACAAGTTATTATGTTGTTTGAGATGTTGTCTTGTTTGCACAAGATAATTTAATTTTGTGCAAAAGATTGTAGGAAAACATTTCTCTTGGCTTCCAGGGCTCAGTCTAATACATGAATTTATCCCTTAATAAACCCCAAACTGAGGTCACAAAGCCATCGCAGAACCTCTCAGGTTTTGAGTCAGATAATCACAAGTAGACGACTTTGAAAATAATTATTTTGAGATCACAAAAAATGAATCTTTTTTTATGAAATTCAAAATGATAATTAGGACTTTGACCTCTTTATCTCTTTATTTGATCAGACAGATTCTGGGGTTCAAAATCTTTCCTCAGTGTTTCTGTTCTCCACAGATACAGTCTGTCTTTGCAGTTTAACTCAGCTGCTCTGTCTCGTCACTTTACACACACACACACACACACACACACACACACACACACACACACACACACACAGAGGATAATTGGACAGGCTAAATGGACATGTGTGTGTGTTCACAAACAGAAAACCAGGCTTGCTAGAATTCACGCGGTGAAGAGCGGAGGGGCTAACGCTTATTTGCAGTACAAACGCAACCAGCTGCTGATTGGCCCAGACGAGGAGGTAACCACGGAAATGCAGTCGTCATCCATCGTCGTCGGGTGGTGCTGGTGTTTTTTTTTTTTTATCCTTTGATTTCTTCCTTTTTTTCATGTTTTTCTTTCTCTCGTTGAGCTGTGACCGAACGCGCTGCAGGCTGCTGCATGCTGGAGGGGGATTGGCTGTTTACCTCCTCACGCTGCCGTTTTCCTCAGTCAGTGATCCATCATGTTTTCTTTTTTCTTTCTTATCTGTCAAGCTATAAATATATCAATCGGTTCAACATTAACATTTTTCCATTTCCCCCACTGGGTCATAAAGCTACTCTGACCTGCAGTTTATATGTTTTACTTACTACCCATCTGTAGTCAACAACAAACAACAAGCTCCAAACTTTAGTCGCATGTTTCACTCCAACTCTAAACACTATGGTTCCCATAATCCAAACAAAAAGTAGCTGAATTCATCCACAACTGAGCCAGAGTCTGAAAGTAGCATGAACCCAGACATGTGACTCACTCAGGCATTCAAACAGTTAATTATGTGAAGAATGTTCAAAATATAAACCCTTCAGATGGTAAGCACTCTTTTTAGTGACTCTTACTATGACCGTAAAAGCTGTTTTGGAGCTGTTTTCTTCCACATTCTTTCCTGGACGGCTGGAAGAGACTTTTCTTCTCATGTTTTTGTTGTTGAGAAAAGAATCTCATCATAAGGTCCATTTAGTACCTGTTCTGGAGCTTTAAATGACATAATATCATCTCCCTCAGCGTATGGACTTGTCCAGTTGTCATATAATTATAGATATTAATAGATTGAGCACTTCCAGAACAGAATATCTCATCTTGAACAGCTACTACATGGACCTTGTGGTGAAATTGTGTTCTTACCTGCTGTTTCCAAGTTTAGGAGCAAAATCTGGACCTCCAGGCTCTGAATGACCTGTTAGCTCTGGCTAACCACACCGTCATCTAGAAATACATTATTATCAGTTAGCCTACTGATAAACGTTGGGTCTGCTATGCTTGACATTTTGTTGTTTTATACATTGCTCATGACATCATGTTATGTCTGTTTTACTGGTTTTTGCCTCATTATTTATTTATTCCTGATTTTTTTTGTTTTTATTGTCTGTTTTGCTTAAAGCACTTTTTAAACATTGGTTCTGAAAAGTGCTACAAATAAATTTTGTTATTACAATTATTTTCATTTATGAGCTGCTTCTAGAGTTTTTCCATTACTGGGACTTAGAGACCCGTAACTGAACTTGTTCCGGGTTCTGCTTTTGTTTCCCACAAGTTCAGGGAGATAAATTTTGGGTATTAAATCAAGTTCCAGGTGCTCGGTTAAGCAGATTTGTCATCATACGTCAACCACAACAAACACAACAACATAGCATTAGCCACCGTGTCACTACTCTGTGTAAATCAATGAAGACTTTTTCAACTTTAAACCAAAGACTTTTTAATATTCCAATGACTTACATCTAAAGCTTTTCGCCTTTTTATTTACATACATCTGATCCTTCCCGGTTTGTAAAATACCAGGGCTGGAAAAGCAAGGCAGAACCGACCATCTTTGCTCTGCAAGGTTCAGTTTTAGGTTACAAGTTATTCAGAACTAAAGTAGCACACCCTGAACATCTTGTTTTTGCTGCCCTCCAGTGGTGTAACTTCTCACCTTGCTGCAGTGATGTACAGGTGTACTCCAGGACACTGTGACGTCACTGTTGGATGTGGTTACAGGCTGAACAGAAAACATTTCTGACCACATCCAACAGATGAAACAGAGAGGGCAGAAAAATCCTGCTGTTCAGCCTGATTTTAAGTTTTTTTTAAGTCCTTGTGATGGAAAAATACCAGCAGGTTCACTGTCCTGATGTTACTTTTA
Organism: Thunnus maccoyii; assembly: GCF_910596095.1. Taxonomy (NCBI): domain Eukaryota; kingdom Metazoa; phylum Chordata; class Actinopteri; order Scombriformes; family Scombridae; genus Thunnus; species Thunnus maccoyii. The sequence goes on from NC_056555.1 coordinate 25,898,360, forward strand.
ACTCCGCCAAAGGAAACTGTTACTGCTGAACTTTCTTTCCATCTCTTTCTAACCCTGCTGTCTGTGGCTGCATCACTGACTCACTCTCAGTCCTGCTTCTTTGTTTTTTTTCTTTTTCTTAGAATCTCTGCACATCTCTCATCTTTGCTCTCAAACTGACACCATATGTGGAGAACAGAAACTGTTTATTGACCTCTTCATTCGTTAGTCCGCCCCACTAACTCAACTGTGCATGACCTGGTCCTCAGGTGTTTTCTGAGGGTCTCCAAAGGCTTCATCCCTCCACCTTCGCCTCCCAGCTTCTGTCTTCCTCTCTGTTTTGTTTGGATTCATGTGCATTTTGATTGGCTCGGTGGCTCGGCTGCCGACTGACTGGCCTGCGCTGCTCATGACATAATCAATACGCGTCTTAGATTTCATCACCGTGTGGACGAATGAGATTGAAGGATGAGCTGCATGTCAATCAGCCAGCCATGCAGCATGAACGGGGCAGAGTCAATCTGACGCAGAGGCTACAGTGGAGCTAGACAAACTGAACAGTCTGGAACAGTCCAAAGTTTTGAGAAAAAAGCTAGTTTGAGTTCTTAACCAGAGTCACGAGAAGATGGAAGAGACAGATACTGTGTACATGAATAGAAAAGAACCGAGGCACAGTCCTAAGTTAGGCTAGGAGTTTCAAGAGGGTCCAACTGCAGACTTCCTTTCAGGGTTCCCTTAGTCTGCAAGCCAATAGGAAGGGTATAGGGTCCCCAGGAGTAATGTTTGTCACCTTCTTTAGGGTTTTCAGAAGTCAGATGACTTGCTTTTGGGTCGTCAGAGGGTTTGTGACTTCCTTTAGAATCTTCAGGATTTAAGATACCCAGACTTCATTAAGGTCTCCAGTATTGAGGGAGGATCATTACTTCCATTACAATTCCTAGGAGTGAGGTGTGTTACTTTCTTTAAAGTACCTAGGATTGAGGTTCATCATTTCCCATAGAATTCCCAGGATTCAGTGAGGTGTATTACTTCCCTTAGTGTCCCTATGAGTATAGTGCTTGCCTTCCTCTAGGGTACACAGGAGTAAGCTTCACTTACTTTACCTACCCTCTTCCCATTGGCTTGCAGACCCAGGAGGTCCAGCGTGTTCCTTCTTAGCAGTTTCCCTTTACTTCCAGTCTTTGTGCTAAGCTAGACTGAACATGCCTCGTAGCCATCTTCTCATGTGACTCTGGGAAAGACGGATGAAATGCATACTCCCTAAAATGGTGGATTGTTCCTTTAAGTATCTGAGCTCCTACCGCCATCTTCCCTAAGTCTTCAGCCCTTCTGTCTATCCACCTGCGTCACATTCAGTCTGAACCCCTGAGCAACATGAGTACGGTGGCTCTCTTGGATCAAATGAGGCTTGAGTCAAACAGACAGACATGCAACACCAGAAACACAAACACATCCGTGAGAAGCAGCGATGAAGCTGCTGAATGGCGGCAGTCTGTGGCCTGTGTTTGAACCAGTGAGCAATCCGTCACTTTCTAACTGGACAGATGTGAACGTAGCCATAGGTGGTGAGAACATTAACGCGGACGCTGGGGGACAGTCCTTGTTTGTGCTGTGACATGTCCAATGATGGATCACTGTGTGGTCATGTGATTTATGTTTGTTCCCTGAAGGCATCCAAGGAGGCAGGACAGGCGCTGGTGTGCAAGATCAACCCCAACTTTGAGGTGCATCATCATCACCTTCTGCACTGTTTGGAGAAAACCACGGTGAGAACACAAACACACAAAACACACTGAAATTTAAAAACTGTATAACTGTACAATGTAACTGTATAAACTGTTTGATGTCCATAATTAAAGGAACATTCTGGTTTATTCCAACTTTGGTCTTTTTAACAAAAAGAGAGTGAAACTGACTTTTTAATCTGATTAGCAGCAGACTACACTATGATTACATAAACGTTGGCAACAGATAAATCCAGGTGACATTACATTAGAGCACATTATTTCTTTTTATAAATCTGCATGAAATCAGGAAAAAAAAACTGATTACCCACAAAGAAGATCTGTAAAAGTCAAAATCAAAGACAACATTTTGACGAAAAAATATTCCCCGTTACCTTTTTCCACAATAAAAAATGAGACTAAAGCTAAATGAAAAGTCACTTGAGAACAAGAACTATGTCAAAATATTTTACATTTTTCATCCATGAATAAAAACTAAGTGACAATATGAAAGACGTATGAATGAACTAATGAGTGTTTTAAAGTGAAGCATCTGTGGAATCACACTCCCGATTGGTCAAACAGTCTCCAGCAGCCAATAAGAGCTCTTGTTCAGAAGTTGATTTAGCTGTTTAACCCGCTGCTCTGCCGTTATTAAGATGCATCTTCATTCAGTAACGTTCTGTCTCTGTCAGTAATGTTATCTGATGTTACAGATTTATGGGCTAAATTCATCTACAAGTTTCTGAATCATCAGCTGCTGGATTCACTTTAGTTTTTGTTGACTAAAACTAACAAAAACTGAACTAAAACTAATAAACATTTTCATCAAAAGACTAAATCTGAATCTAAATAAGGCGTCACTATTACCTCTGCCTCTAACATCCTGCCTCTCCGCCTCAGAATCACGACTTTGTGGACGAGAAGACGTATGAGTCGAGCTGCAGGGAGGTGGGTCTGGTGAAGCAGGTGTCTCGCTCTTCCTCCCTCTCCTCCTCCTCCTCGCCTCATGGCTTCACCTCCTGCTGCTCTCGCAGGAAGAGGAAGAGCTTCAACGTCCCGAACTCTAACATGTCGGTGGGTCTGCAGGGCAGCCTGCAGGAGCTGAGCACCATCCAGATCAGAGAGAGGCCGCTGACCAACAGGTGGGATTTTATACTTTATATGTGACAACTGATGTTATTAAGGGGGTGTAGAGGTCCTTGAGAAGGTCCCAAAGGTCTTTAGAGATTGTTTAGAGTTCCTTGTGAAGGTTGAAAAGGTCTTGGAGAGTCCTTGAGGTTTTAGATTTTGTTTAGGATTTTTAGGATTTTTGAATAATCCTTAAGGTGGTCTTGGTCATTAGAGATCATTAAGGTGGTTCAAATTATCTCTGAGGAAGTCCCAAGAATCCTTAAAGAGGTTACAGGACCCCTTGAAGAAGTATCAAAGATCATTGTGAAGTGTTTGTAGGTCTTGAACAGATATAAGGGGTCCTTAATGAGTAATGATACTTCAGTAGCTCATTGGGATTCTTAAAAAGGTTCCAGGAGTCCTGGATGAGGTTACAGTGGTCAGTCAAGAAGTCCCAGGAGTCTTTGAGAAGGTACCAGGGGTCCTGTTCTGGCGTCATGTTTTCTTCCTGAATATATTTATCTGAGTTGCATCTAAATAGTTTCATACAGTTTAAAATAAAGAACAGCATTTTAATTTAAAGGAGGATCAGCTTTAACTTGACTGACATTAACACATGAAATTAAAAACTGGACACTATAAAATAAAGTGATGAAGTGAGCAGTATGGGACACAGAGACATACTGTATATAAACACATGCCAGCAGAGATCATGTGACCGTGTATTCCCGTGTTGAGTCAGTGAGCAGGAATCCAGAATATGTCCAGCTGTGGGAGGCTGTGGGAGGTCTGGGAACTTTCTCCTAAACATGGACAGCTGGGAGACCAGACTGCTGTCTGTGAGCTGCAGAGTGTCAGTCACATCTCTGCTGCTACTCTGCTGTCTCTCTATATGTTCACAGATACGATGGTTCGCTGTGTAAATATGATTCAGAATGACAATGAGAATCAATTATGAGAAATATATTATTTACAGTACAGTCGCCCCACACTAAACAGCTGTAACAACCTACTTAAGTCTCAGTTTTTACCTTTAATGCCACTGATTTTATTCCACATGGTAAAAAGTGTGTGTGCTGGTATGTCAGCCGAGGAGTCGATCACACCGGACGGTAGAGGAGCTTTTACCAGCTTCTGCTTCAAAACCAGTTTAGTCGACTTCTCTAACATTCACCACCGGAGCTGAAAGCTCCTGTTTCCATCAAGTCAATTTTATTCTTTTAGTGCCAAATCACAACAGAGGTTATCTCAGGGCACTTTTCACATAGAGCAGGTCTAGACCCAACATTCCCCCATCAGCGGCACTTGGTGACGGCGGCAGGGAAAAACTCCCCTTTAACAGGAAGAACTGGACTCTAGGTGGACGCCGTCTGCCTCGACCGGTTGGGTTGAGAGAGAAAGAGGAAGGGAGGGGGAGAGGGGGGTGAAAGCACAATTACTGCAGTTTTATCTGAGTTTAGTAGCAGAAAATTGCAGGTCATCCAGGTCTTTATGTCCTTAAGGAATGCTTGGAGTTTAGTTAGCTGATTGGTTTCATCAGGATTCATTGATAAATAGAAGTTGGTATCATCTGCATAACAATGAAAATGCATGCAGTGTTTCCTAATAATATTACCTAAAGGAAGCATATACAAGGTGAATAGTCAAAAAACTGAAGATACTCTGTGCACAGCAGTGCCTCTCTCCTGGGTGCCAGCTGATGCAGGGCAAATACAGTTAATCAAAAAAAATATTCCAGCACACACCAGGATATAGGATTAAAACTTTTTTATTAACGGATTACATAAAAAACAAAAGGAGCAAACTATGTCTTTTGCATGTTGCTTCATGAGATTCGCTCTGTGGATTTCATGCGCTCTAATAAACCTCAAATAAACTATTGATACGTAGAAAGTCACATAACTGATTAGAGACTGCTTTCTCAAGGATCTTAGAGAGAAATGGAAGGTTAGATATAGGTCTATAGTTGACTTACTGTAACGTTTAATTACAGCTACTTTAAAGGACTGTGGTACATAGCCTGTTACTAAAAACAGATTGATCATATCTAGTAAAGAAGCTCTAACTGAGGGTAAGACTTCCTTAAGCAACCTAGTTGGGATGGGGTCTAAGAGACAGGTTGATGGTTTAGATGAACAAATCATTAATTCAGGAAGGTTGATTGGAGAAAAAAGTCTAAATATATATCAGGTTTTACAGCTGGTGCCTGTATCACAGTTTTGTAGTTTGGTCATTTTGAGACAAAGTAGTGATTCGACTGATAAATCACAAGACGACCAAGAGGCTTCTCCACTGATGATTCAAATAATCAACATTTAGCGAGCAGCTCTACTGTTCTCTAAAAGATAATTAACCTGCATTATTTGAAAAACCGAGAACATCGTTTAAAAAAACTGTTGTTCTGACAGTATTTGCAGAACCATTAAAGGAAAAATACTCTGACCTCAGATTTTAACTTAACTTGAAGATGGCAGTCGGACGGAAAAAGAGTCGCAACTTGAGAAACAAGTTAAAAATCTTTTTATCATTCAGCAGACAGAATATTTTTCCATCCAGATGGTTTGAAGAGTATTTGAGGATTCTGGAAATACCTTTGAAACAGCAGGAAGTGGTTTTAAACAACCTTCTACCTTCTACAACATCATTGGTTATTTTTCTTCTAAGAGAAGGTGATGTTATCTCTGTGACCCAAATGTTTGCTGATATATGAGATGCACAAACCAGGGCTAAGAGGAGTGGTAAAAAATAGAATACATTGGTCTAAACCTTGTATCACCATTAAAAAGTTATGAGCAAACATGTAAAATTATTATAAATGTCCCCTTGGTGGCACTATACACACGAGAATCAGTTCTTTAGTTCCTAAAATTTTACCAAGTCATCAATGACTTAGAGACGAATATGAACACAGAAAACAAAATGTATTTTTCAAAGTTCAATATTCATGTTAACGACTAACAAAACTGTTGTTAGGTCCTGGTTCAGTTCGGGTTCATCAGTTTAGGCGGTTTCCACCTTCACACCTTCATTAGTAAAAGTATTTCTTCTTTCCTGAGCTTTTCACTTCCTTCTCTTTGTAAATTTACACATCTGAAGTGTCTTATGACTCTAAACATCCTCCTGTCTCTCTCTGTAGTCGCTCCAGTCGTTCCAGTCTGAACGCCAAATTTGAGGAGACAGTTCCTCTGAACTGTGACCAGCCGTACATCACCGCCGCTGTCATCAGCATGCCCACGCCACCCGGCACCACGCCCGAAGGCGATGAATCAGCGAGCTCCACCGACTATTCACAGGCCAACATCGTCCGAGTGTCCGCACTCTAGACTCGGAAACCGATACGGAAACACAATCCACCCGGCTGGAGGATGACGGGGTCAGAGGTCAGAGGTCGGCGGCCCCGCACCACCACAGACTCACCGGGTTTGGATGACGTGTCCGCGATGAAGTGACGGGTCAGCTCGAATAGTTCAAACCTCTGGTGGAGGAAAACATTGTTCTGAACGCACTAAATCTCAGCTAACCTCGCCTTGGATTACTTTTTCTTTCTCTTTTCTCTTCAGAAAGGATTTTTATTCCAGCAGCCGAAGGAGAAGAGAGAATAGTAGCAGCTCGGCTGATGACTGATCTCTTCCTGAGATACATTTAAATATCATATTGCTATTTTTCCAATCCTGTATGTCTTCAAATTTGATGTCTTAAAATACAAAGAGAGCTGAAGGTAACATAGATTCTTTAGTTTGTAGTTTAAGGACATTTTGGGAACAACACTTGGTAACCGTCTTATCCAGAGTCAGATGAGAAAATGGATATCCGCCTCTGCTTCTCTGTGACATCAGCACAGAAATGCATTTTACTTAGCTTAGCACAAAGACTGGAAGCAGGTGGAAACTGCTAGCCTCGCTCCATCAAGAGAAAAAGTCCACAACACTAAAGCTGTTTGATTTACATATCGTACCTTCCTTAACTAAGTTAATCAATTCAAGAGTATTGTATTAATAAAGCGCTCAAAGATGCTTTACACAACAAGTTAAAAGGATCCTAAACTACTAAAAGCACAAGGTAGCAATGATGCTAACTCGATTCACAGCTTTCCTCAGATTTTGTGAAGTGTTAGCATTAAAGAGAAAAGCTCTGCTAACCCATATTCTTGCAAAAGACAAAATTACATTTATATTATTACATAAAACACCTCTGTGACCTGTTGGAAAGTCTTTGATGTCCTCAGACTTTTACTCTTTTGAAGGAGTAGCAGTTATGCTAACAGTCTTCCAGAGCTAACTGTTCATAACATCAGCATGTCTCATTTTTTTATTTCTACCTGTGTGAAATAAACAAGATAAGATGTGAAAAGTAAGATAGTTTTGGAGTTGTTGGGAGCTTTTTCTCTTAAGAAAAGCAGTTTAACCATCTTATCATCTGTCTCTGGTTAAAGTATAATTCTGGTGATTTTCTATATTTTTCTTTTTGTCATCAAATCTCATGTTTGGATCCAAACCAACAATGAACTGATCTACTAACAAGTATTGTGTGTGTATCAAAGCTGATATATCTGATTCCTCCGTTGTTGTCATACCGCTGCACTGGGTGATGATAAAAGGAACCTCGGTGTGACTCACTGACGTGTTTTTAATAGTTTCAGGATCCAAACATGAGATTTATTGACCAAAAGAAAAATATAGCAAATCGCCAGCTAAATCCTTTAAATTAGCTCTGATTCAGGACAGAAATCTCACTGAAAACTTCTCACGGACATTTTTTGTCACTCAGGTGCTCATAAAAATTTCTTACAAGAAGAATATGTTGAAAGTAGAAACTCATCATATGTTAAACAAGGTGGAAAAAGAAAGAAAACAGCAGGTAAAATTATCACCTAAAGAATTTGCTGAAGACAGGAAAAGATCCAGGAAAAGCTGACTAAGTAAATCGCAAGTTTAGAATATTTTAACACAGACTACAATGATATAATAATTATGTTTATATAACTTTACACCTAACTGACATATTTTCTACGCGGTAAAAGTCAAAGAACACTTCCTGCCATCTCATTTGACTGAATTTATTTATGGATCAACGAAAAACATCAATTTAAGATTTTAAATGTATTTATAACACAATCCCAAGATGTTAAAAGACAAACATAAAATTACACAAAACCAAAACACCTAAATACAACTAAACTATTATTCCCTGACTCGATCTATAAAAGCTTCCTCTTGTTCCTCTGCTGAGTTTTGTATTTTCAACATCTCGTTAAAAATATTTTGAGCCTCTGAGTGACTGAAGTGTCCGTGTTACTGATATGTAGCAATGACGGTAAGATGTCCAACAAACGCGATGAGATTTAGAGGAGGAGGTTTTGTTTTTGCAGCTCTGACGTAGAAGACGAGGAAGCATTCAGCATGTTCTGTATCTGTGTGTGTGTTCGAATGCATGGGCCGGCGTTCCTCTGCATGCAGATCTGTTTGAATGCGTGCGTGACCTCACCGCAGCTGTCTGGTCTTCACTGTGCATATATTTGTTTTTTTTGTTTTTTTACCTGATCTTTCTGTCAGAGCTGACTGCCTTCTTCTCTGCTGTACAGAAACATGAACACATCTGAGAACTGTTGATGTCAATTTGTGATAAGAAAAATCATTTATCTTTGTTGTTTTTGATTGACGGCAGATTTATTTAACGCACATGTTGCCTACTGTTACTTTTCTTATTCTACTTTGAGCTCTGGTTGTAGCGCCGCGTCGGGCAGATATCAGACTGTAAATACACCACATGTTGACTGAACTGACTTCAGGGAGATTCGAGGATGTTTCGGGGAGATTTACATCACTGACTCTGTACTGTACCACTATTAAAAGACATTTAGCTGATATTACCAGAGATTTAGTGATTTAAAACAGTGGTTCTCAAAGTGGGGTCTTGGAGGGAGTTCCAGGGGGTCCCCAGCAAAAAGAGGAATCATTTATTGTCACTATAATTCCATCCTTAAGTAACACGATGACAGGATGTCGGACTATGTTGGTCATAGAAGCAAAAATCTAATCAGATGGGGGTCCAGGATCTAATTTGTGTCAGTTTAGGGGTCCTTGATGTGAAAAAGTTTGAGAACCACTGCTTTAAAACATCACATATGCAGAGTTTGAGCTGAAGTGTACTGTTATGACGATGGTCAGTGGAATTTACTGCACTTATACAGCCACTCGCTAGTCTTCCAGCCACTCATTGCGCTTTTAAACTACAAGCCACATTCACTCATTCACACACGCGCTCACACCACCGATGGCGGCAAGCTACCACGCAGGATGCTAGCGTAGCCATCAGGAGCCCCTATCAGCAGCTGTTTCCTGCTATTTTATCAGCATTTATTTCATGATTCAGTCAAACTACAAACAGAAACTGTTGGCGTTTAGAGTGATGAGTCTCAGTCAAGAAACAATTTAACGTTAGCAACTGTGCACGTTAACGTTAGCGAGCCGAGACCACCAGTTTACACTCGTGGACAGTACGAATTAGTCTTAATAAAAGAGATCATCAACAAACGTTAGCTAACGAAACGTTAGCTCAGCAGCTGTAAGGAGACACTGAGAGCTTCAACAGGATCAATTTATATGATGTCTGATATCTTCAGCTTTACTCATAAGACGTTTGATGATTTACTAGCAGTTTGTCTTTATTAGTTTAAGTGCAAAACTACACAGCGGTCAAATATAACTTTAAAATGTGAAAAGATAAATAACTAACACAGTAATGTAGCTGTTCTTGCCTAAGATTCAATACCTTATTGCCATATCAACATGATTGCTCACTTAAACAAGTAAAAATAGTAAAACCACTCCCTCATACAGCACATAATACATTAGACAGACAGGTAATATCCAACCCATAAAACAATCATAAAAGCATAAAACAAATGGGTAAAATAAAATCCAACACTTAGCACCTGTAGGGAAATTAGCAGCAACATCAGACGACCCCCGAGATGAAGTGCATTAAAAACATCTGTCTTATTGCACAATAATTAAACCTGCCGAGTGCCTGCAGCGCTATGTTTGGAGCGTTAAGCTTCAGGGTATGTGCTATCCTGGAACCTGGATGTTCTGGTCTTAATGCTTCTTGGTCTTTTGAGAGAAGGGAGGAAATTAAAAAGGTTGTTAGCCGGGTGAGAGGGGTCGTAGCCTTATAGCTTTCTGCTGGAGGCAGGAGATCACATCCAATAACTCTGGACGCAGCACGCAACACTTTGTCCAACTGTGTCCTCAGCTGACATGTTGCCAAACCAAACGGCTATTTGCTCTAACTAACAAGAAAATACCAAAGTCTGTTAACATTTCTGTTAATATTTATGCTTTCTGTCAGAGCTCCTGAAGTCCTGAAAGATATATTTCATGATTTCTATTATACATTTTTCATTATTCTGTTATTGTAACTGTGGTTTTGAGTTTACCTAATTATACATACAAAACAGGAGATAGAAAATCAGAGGCTATAGGACCTATATATATATATATATATATATATATATATATATATATATATATATATATATATATATATATATATATATAAAGGATCCTTTCTTAAATTAAAGTGCCATGTTTATGACAACTGGGCGTTGTAGGCTTTGATTCTGGCTTTTTTCAAGTCCCATCTAGCAACACTGCTTAGATCCATCTTCTGTGCACAATATAACAATTTGCAATTATCTTGTGCAAACTAGATTTTAGAAAAAGTGAATCTGATGAAGCAACGTGCGAAATGTGTAGTTCGCTCCTTTTGTTTTTTTTATGTAATCTAATAAAATAGTGTCTATTTACATTTTTGACTTTCTGTAATTTGCATCAGATGGCACCCAGGAGACACTGTTGTGCACCGGTTATCTTCATCTTTTTGTTAAAATCCAGGACTCCAGATGCTCCATACTTCACCCAAATTTGGTAAAAAAGTTGACATGTTACATTAAACATTATGTTATTCATTGGCTGTATGTGTATGTGTAGTTATAAGCTGTTTTACACTGAAATTGATAGCAAATATTCAGTATAGATAGATAGATAGATAGATAGATATAGATGATAGATAGATAGATAGATAGATATAGATAGATGATAGATAGATAGATAGATAGATAGATAGATAGATAGATAGATTGGTAGGTAGGTAGGTAGGTGCAGCATGGTAGCTCCAGTGGAAAGAGATGATTTTTGGGTTCCAGTGGACAATTGATACAAGAAAACATTTAAATGTACAGATGTTGAATCTCCTCTCAGAAACATCAGTATCTGCCTGTGCAGGTCAAACTCGAGTCTCACCTGTGGTGACCAGAAACACCTGAAGATCAACTTGTTTGAATCCATTTTGATACAAAGACGATTCTCCTTTTCTTAATAAAACGTCTCTCCACGCCTTTGATGATGATGATGATCAGTTTCCAGGTAGATTTTATGGATTTGTTGATGAGTTTTTTTCTGGATTTATCTCGTGGACGTTTCTTCGCCACAGCAGACCAAGTTCGTGTGATCTGGATTTTGCATTTTTCTGCATTCTGAGTGTCAAACATTCGCAGACGTCTGAAATCAACGATGCAAATATATTCTCAGTGCTGGAGATGAATCTCTGATTGAAGCCACTGAACTTGATTAAAAGCAGATTGATTTCTTTGTTTTGTTTTTTAAGATGAGAAATGTTTTCGATGTTTTCGAGTGAAAATGCAAATGGCCAACCCTGCTAGCAGCCCCTAAATTAGCATCATCCATCACTGCTTGACTTTAATGTGACATATGCAACCAACGTTGGGTTTTCTTTCTCTTCCTTTGTTTTGTAAAGATACATTATTCTTTGTATGTAGGGAAACAGGGGAACGGGGTGAAACGGGGGGAAAAACATATTTTTGAGGCTCATGATGTTGATTTTTGTTTTTAAAGAAAGAAATAAGGATTCTCTATTACTGTTGCTAGTGCTCATGTGCTGTAATTGTTCGTTGGTGTAGTAAATCATCTTATTTTTACAGTCTTTTCCATAAGAAGTTATTGTGTCTTACGTTGAGTTTACATTCCACATGATATTTTTCTAAAGCGTTACAACATGCATGCGTTTGGACCAGTCGGAGGAAGGAGGTGATTAAAGGATTTACCTGTAAATTGAAGAACACTTGAGGATGATTATGATAATTATTACTTTTGATTTGTTTACAGCTTGTGTTATATTGATAAAATATGACTTATCGAGGATAATATTTAAAAAAAAAAAAAAAGAGAAGCTTCCATGGTTTTGTCCGGTGCAGTGTCTGAGTAAATAGAATAAAACATTGTCCTATTAAAACACTCAAACAGGTCTGAGCGTCTCTTCATTCAGATGGTTGAAATTTACAAGAACCTCAAAGATTTTAATCAAAGTTGTTATTTCATGTAAATGCATTTTATTCTGTTCTTTGTTTGGCAGTTAAGATGTGTTACAATAATATATGGTATATTGTGATAAAGTGATACTATAAATTACGTTAAGATTAGATCTGATACTATAAAATACAAAACATTACAGTACATGTTATGATAAAATACGATAACCGTGAGCTTCCTGTTTCCAACCGCGAGTCTTATGTTTCCAGTCTTTTGGGTTTTTTTAGGGACTCTATTGTTTTTCGTGTGTTTGTTTGTTTGTTTCTTTCTTTATTATTACGCCACTTCAACCCTTAATTTGACCCCCTAAACATGCTCAAAAACTCACCAAATTTGGCACACACATCAGGTCTGGTGAAAAATTTGATGAAATGTAAAAATGAACCCCCAAAATGAAGTACCACAATGTGCTCTCTAGCGCCACCTATGTCACTAAAATGGCCGCTACAGCCTGTAGGAATGTCGTAGAGAGATCAAACCAAAACTCAATTATTCGTCTCATCAAGACCTACAAATCATACACTGACACCCCTGACCTAAATCCAACAGGAAGTCCGCAATCAAAACAAGACTTTGCCCCAATTTTTGGCCTCCAAACAAACGCTATCTCCTCTGAGGGCGTTAATGGTATCTGCTTCAAGCTTTAATAGGTGACTTATGACACTGTGCTGAAAAAAAACTTTGTAATAACTTGAACGGTTTAGATCTAGTAAGCCCTGAAAGTTGCAGTGCCACATCACCCTTACAATGTAAAACAATGGGGAGGCAATCTATGGGCATGAACTTTGTGTCAAACAGAAGCTTCTGACGTCTAAACTATAAGTCTGACCACTTTCAAACTTGTATCAATGGATTCGCCATGAAATTCCCTACTAAAATATGATTTTTAATGTTAGATTTGGCCAAAGTCATGGGATTTATGAGGAGAGTTCACAAAAAGCGTACTCTAAAATCCTCCTCTCCAACTGCTCCTGGTGATGTCACTCCCTCAGTGCTGTGAAACATTCCGCAATACACACTCATTATAAAATCACAGGAGGAGCAAGAAAAGACTTTAAAACTCACACTCTAATATCTCAAAAACAATAAAAGATAGAAAAAACATGTAAATTCAAGATTTGTAAGTCAAAGTCTCGTGACTCATTTAAAGTTCAAATGAAGTTTGTATCTAAAACTATGTGGAAGCAGTAAATGTTCAAAAAGGTGTGGGTTTGCTCTCCATTCAAATATATGAGTATTTTTCTGTGTCCAGCTGCAGTTACTTATTGTCTCTACACACCTGACAGTACACATGTCAATCAAACTTTCAAAATAAAAGCACACCACACTTGTAAGAAATATCCCTCATTTTTAAAAAGCAAAATTATCTGATCCCGACGGGCCAGAGTGCGAGGTCCCGACCTGCTTGCAGCTTTAATTGGGACAGTTTTTTAAAAACCATAACTAAGATTGTTGTGGCGTTTACCGTTGCCATGACGACGAAGGTTGCCTAACTTTAAGGAAATAGTAACTTTAACCCAAACCAGGTGGTTTTTGTGCCTAAACCAAACCAGACACAGTGTTGTCATGCAATAAAACATCATTACTTTTTCAGCCCTGTGAGTCTGAGTCAAACACACCAGAGTTGGACGGCAGCCAATCAGAGCTCAGCATATGTTGGAAATCCTTCAACACTGCTGGAAAACCATCCAGGTGTCGACCTCATGATGCTGGTTCAGATATTAACAGAGTGCAAAGCTGTCATCAAGGCAAACAGTGGTGAAAGACACTTTGTTGTTTATACCATGAATCTATATGAGTTATTTCATAGTTTTGATGTCTTCAGTTTTGTTCTATGATGTAGAAAATAGTAAAAATATAAAAACCCTTGAATGAGAAGCTGCGTCCAAACTTATGAATGATGATGTAAAGACAAGATAAGACACAGTACAGTAAGATAAAACACTATATGTAACGATAGATCATTATCATCTATCAATCTATCTATCTATCTATCTATAATCTATTTATCTATCTATCTAAAATCTATCTATCTATCATCTATCTATTTATCTATCTATAATCTATTTATCTATCTATCTAAAATCTATCTATCTATCATCTATCTATCTATCTATCTATCTATAATCTATTTATCTATCTATCTAAAATCTATCTATCTATCATCTATCTATTTATCTATCTATCTATCTATCTATCTATAATCTATCTATCAGCTTTTAGTGGATGCAGGCGGAGCCAGACTGAGGAGATGGGGTCGTTGGACATTGCGGGTGAGGAACTATTAATATAGTGTACAGTGGTTGCAGAGGTAGAATTTCAGACACACTGGACGTTAAGAGCTGTTCACGCTGGACAGCTGACACCCTGTATGTGTGTGTTTATGTGTGTTATGATCTCCAGTTTCTCCCAACAGCTGCAGCACAACTTGAGGAATGTGTTTTAGTTGAGATGTTTGGTCTCAGACTCAATTCACAGTTTTTAAGCTTCACAGTTTGGACGAACGACGTCCACTCTGCTTTTCCTTTTCTTACACCTCTGTAGGAAAAACCCGTCTTCAGGACTTTTATCACACCACGTTTCTGCCTCTAGATGAACTTTTACAGACTGTCATATGATTCATGATGATTTATCTCATTTGCAGGAATTTCAGAGGTGGAACAGTCAGATATTCTCACTTTAATGACTTTAAGAGGCCTGGAGATGTGAGACCATCCAGTAATTTACTACTCTAAGAATTTTCAGAGGCCTAAAGAGGTCAATGTATATATTATTTCTAGAGATGCACGATATTGGATTTTTTGCCAATATCCAATACGCCGATATTCCCAACTCACTGTAGCCGATACTGATATATACACATATTTTTTTCCACCTGGCTGAGGAGACTATTATACATGCAAGCATAGATTGTTCTAAGGTTGATCAAGAAAGACAATATATGAAGGAAGAACTTAGGAAGACTGGAGTTCAGGAGCTCAGCATTAAAACTTCAATGAACCTGCCAAGTGGGAGCAGCAGTAGAGTTTTCATTGAGTTTATTAGACAGACAGGATTAATGTGTAGGATTTAATCTCTGGTCCACACTCCGGAGCAGAAGGTGGCGGTAATGCACCTGATACGCTGGTTGACAACCGCCGTTATAAACCAAAAAGAAGTTTTTTTCCAAACAGAGTGGTACATCCTGTCAGCTGACGTGTTTCCTATCTGTGCAGCCGAACACAGCAGCTCCTCAACGGACCGTTTCATCCTGATGATCCCGGTGTTTCCTCCGCAGGCTGCACTTCACTCAGCTGCCTGTCAGACCCGCTGCTTCTTCCCGCTTTAACCTGAATAACAAACCGGGGCCTCGGTGCTCCGGTTGGATCCACACGGAGAGCCGAGGCTAACGTTAGCTGAGAGGCTAGCGGAGCATTAGCAGCAGCGTGACCAGAGAGAAGCACAGCCAGCTAGCCTAAGCTAGAAGAAGCAGCGGGTCTGACGGGCAGCTGAGTGAAGTGAAGCCTGCGGAGGAAACATCAGGACCGCGGAGGGAAACGCAGTCAGACGGCGGAGGAGAAGGCGACATATCGGCCTCTCATAATCAGCAGAAAATGTTCACTTCCTGATACTGATGACATGCCTATAATATCACGCATCCCTAATTATTTCACAAGAAAATAGACATTTTTAAATATATTTTTCCTTTAAACACCTTGCGATCACTCAGGTTTACGTTGGGACGTCTTTAGAGGGTCCGACTGTAATCCAGGTACAACGCACAGCACAACATACACCTGAAATCTTAAAATATTAAGGAGGGCTGCAAGTAACGGCTATTTTCATTATCAATTAATCTTCTGATTATTTTCTTGATCAATCATTTATTCAATGAAATGTTAAAAAAGTCCACGTCGATGTCTTCAGTTTGCTTGTTTTGTGTCACTAATGATCTAAAACCTTCCGATATTCACTTTACTGTCACATAAAACAAAGAAATACAGCAAGTTGTCGCATTTGAGGAGCTTGAACCACAGAACATTTGGAACTTTTGCTTGAATAATGACAGAAATTATTAATGAAATATTAAAAATGGTTGATTAATTGATTAATCGTCTGCCTTCAGAGCAGTCTGACGCTCAACAGTTAACCAATCCTTGAGAACTAATTTAACTCAGGAAGCTGCAGCATGTTCAGTTTGTAACCAGGAAAACAGCTTTTTTGATGACATCAGCACTTTTACACACCTGTTCACCTGCTGTGTGACAAAACGATCTCAACTCAAAGGTCCACTTACAGGCTTTTCCTCCAGTCAGAGATCATGACCGTAAACACTGAGCCTCCCAAACCTTCATGTAGACGTTATTTTTGATAAATTGACCACATATTCAAAGTCTAAGTAGATGATTTCTCATCTGAAAGAATCATAAAAGTGACTCAGGTTGCAGATGGTGGCTGAGGTCATACAGGGGTCGTACAGGGGTCATACAGGGGTCATACATGCAAGTACTGAAGTGTTTGTTCTGATTCGTGAAACGTTTCAAAAATTACAGAAAGGGAAATAATCATGTTATGAATTCAGTGTCTCTGGATGACTTCTGGTGTGTTTTTATCTTAACGTGGACTAAGACATGGAGTCAGACTTTGACCTGTGACTGATGACGTTTAAAGGACAGTTCCCAGTGTTCCCAGTGTGTTAAACCAGCAGTCAGGTGTCTGTAATCATTCCTCCTGTTCATACTGGATATTAAAAGATCCTTCAAATGTGTTTTCAATGGAAGTGATGGAGGATAAAATCCACAGTGTGTCCACACAGTCATTTAAAGTCTGTGTGAAGCTTCTATTCAGCTTCAGCAGTCTGAGTTAGTCATATCAAGTGGATATCTGACACATTTACAGTCTTTTTAGCATCAAATTCCCTCTTTGTGTTTCCTCGGACAGTGTTTCCCTGTTGAGCTGCAGGTGGAAGTATAGCAACAAAAAGAGGAACTTTGGCACTAAAAAGACTGTAACATTGAAAGATATCTACTTGATTTGACTCATTTGGACGCTGAAGCTTCATATTAGCTTCAGACTGTGGATTTTGTCCTCCATCACTTCCATTGTAAGGTCATTATGAAGGGATCTTCTAATGGTCAGTATGAACAGGAGGAATGATTACAGCAAGAAACACAGCTTTAATGTTCATTTGAAGACTGACTGTTGGTTTAAGATGGACGTGAACACAAGTACAGACAAATAATGCAGTTTGAGAAAGATCTAATGTCCACATTCATCACAAGTGTTTTATTTATGTCGAGCATCACTAAACGGGGGCGTGTTAAAGGTTAACATACAGTTGTCTGTTTTCTGTATTAAAGTTGTTGACATGCAGTAAGTCGTGTTGATCTCCACCTACAGCAATTATCCACCCGGCTGGTAGAGTTTGATCAGTAAATCAAACGTCCACAGATCAGTGTAATCCTGCTTTAATGTTTAGTTTTTATTCCAGTGAGAAAACGCTCCAATAACTGTGAGACAAATATTATTAAATATTCAGAACCATGCACAGTTTCTAATATACAATATAACACTCTGATAAAACCGTCTGCTCTGCTTCCAGTGGGTCCTGACGCACCTCCTCGAAAGTTTCATTTCAAGTCTGACTGAAAAAGTTCAGAGACATCAAGACGTGGGTCTGTCTCTCTACGAGTGGTTGTTTCCATTAGTGCTGAAGTTCATGTTCTCGTCCAGTGAAGAAACACAAAGTACCACGAAGTAAAGTACCAGAATCCATCGTGTTCCTGCAGAATTCACTCCGAGTTCGTTAACAACCTGTTTTGTCTTTGTACCTTTGTCATCACAGAGTTCCTGATGTGTTTTCCTCACATCTGCGGTGATCTCATTAAAGGATTATTCTGCTTAATCCCGACTCTGCTCTCAGTCCGGTAGTTTTATCCTTCAGTTCTAGTAACGATCACATTATTCTCACCGAGTTAACATCTGAGATCTGAGAACACTGATGTTGTTCCTCTGCTCTACTTTCCTGAGCAAAGACGTTTCAGTTGCTCTCACTTCCTGTTTGACTCCCCAGTCATCATCAGGATAACCTGTTGGTTTGTTGTTTGGACTTTATCTCAAACAAACCTGCGGAAAAACCTTCCTGAACTTAACATGCAAAAGAAAAACAGCTTCAGTCTTTAACTGACGACTGACACAAAGCATCGCCATGACAACAGCGATGGTTCTAAAGAATCATGTTTAAAAAGGGACAAGTTGAAAGTATTCTTTCTGTTTATTACATTTCAAACCGACACCTTTGCAAAGTGAGTTAACCAGAATAACAAACCTGAATCAGACAACAACGTTCCATCTGGATGCAAAACAGATCCGTTAAAAATGGACCTAAAGAGATCATGTCTGCTCTCAGCTTCTCTTCTGACTCCTCACATGTTTTAAACAGAAAGTTTCTGCTTGTTGTTGAACCAGCGAGCTGCTGACTGAGATCTGAATCAGAGGATATGATGTGTGTCAAACTCTGAACTGCCTAAAGAAGCTAAATGAATTTCAGTGTCAGCTGACAAAGTCGTATCGTATCGTGTGTCTGAAAGGCAGGAAAACCAGGTCCAAAATAGACCAGAGGACAGTCAAGACCATCAGAACTGGTCTGAAATAAACTGGACACAGAGTTTCAGACACGTTGACACACAGACCTGAAACCTGCAGCTGTACAGCAGGACCTGATCAGACCAGTCTAGACCTGGACCCACAAAGACCTCTAATGTCTGACAGTTATTTAGTGACGTCACCGTGTTCTCAGATGTCAGATATTAACTTGCTGTATTCAATGTTGTTATTACTGATAGAAACTCATTAAAACTACCAAAACAAACCAGATTTCTCCTTTAATCTTGAAGCCGTTTGCTACGACAGTCGCTCCATCTCAAACTGGTGTTGGCCCAGCTTGGCGGCGGCGGCGGCGGCGTTGCTGGTGGTGATGTTGGGCGGATTAGCCCAGCCTTTATTTGTGCGGGTGCAGCCTGACTTTGAGGCTTCAGCCGAGGGTCCGTGAGTCACTGAGAGGGGGGCAGAGTCGTCTGTTACTGGCAGCGGCGGCGGCGTTGAGTCCAGCTCTGGGGATTTGCGTCCATAATAAAGCGCCCAGAGCAGCGTGAGTGTCAGCGCCATGGCCAGGATCTGAGCCACGCCGATGGACACGCCCAGGAAACGCAACACCTGCAGCTGCTTCGTCCCACGAATAAAACTGTAGATCTTTGGACCGCAGCCCTGAGACAGAAATACACCAAGTTAATAAACATCATGTTGCTGGTTTGAATTTGTCTAAATGACTGAAAATGAAAGAGCTGATCATCTGTATCAGGTATCCAGGTGTTGCTTTGTTGTCAGGTAACAGTAGAATCACTCGATCCACACACAGTAATTACACACAGACGCACAAAACCAGAGCAGCAAGACGCTGATGCTGCATCAGCTTCCTCCATCTCTAAACTGTTAATGTGAAACCTGGTTTCCACAGGTGTGTGTATTCAGGTAACCAGGTTCTTCTTCTGCTCTTTACAAGTTCACACATGCAAAACAATAGACAAAGAGAGCAGAGATCATTACAGAGCGACGCCAAGTCCAACTGAGTCACCTGTAGAAGAACATAAATTCATTCTGCTGATGGTATCTCATAATAACATATTATATATAATAATATATTATTATTATATATAATATGTTCCAGGAAATTAGTGTAAAATTAAAGGAGCTGTAAAATAAAGCGTCACCAAACTTAAAGGACCTTCAGGGTAGATTCAGCTCTCTGATTGGATAAAAGCAGCTCTGACTCTCGTCCAATAAGAAGACAGCAGTGTCTCACCTCTTGGTGGAGGTCGCTGAGGTCGTGGTAGTGGGCGTGGCGAGCACATCCTGGATACTGATTGGAGCAGCAGGAGTCAGGTGGCCACTCCATCTCTGTCATCTCCAGCCAATCAGTGAAGTAGATCACCCCGCAGCATTTAAACTGTCGGGCAGGTAAACACACACACACACACACACCTGTCAGTCAGCACGCAGGTCACATGACCACAGGGCATGTGTGTGTGTGTGTGTGTGTGTGTGTGTGTGTGTGTGTGTGTGTGTGACCTCTGACCTCTGTCTGGAAGGTGTTCCAGGTGTGTGTGAGCCACTGGTAACGCTGCAGGCCGAAGTTTGGCATCCGAGACTTCAGGCTGATCATATCAGAGCGCTGCACCGCGGGCTGAACACACACACACACATGCACACACACACACACACACACACATGCACACACATACACACACACACACACACACACACACACACACACACACGCACACACACACAAACAAACCATTGATATTTTAATCAATACATGAGAGGAATGATGCAGTGAGATAAGCATCCTGCTGATAAGACACATTCACTACATTACCCACAACCCCCTGCAGGCAGCCAGGTGAAGAACACACACAGCTGCTCGACACTGAAGCACTAAAATATCTTTTACTCTCTTTATTTTTATCTTTATTCTGTAAATCATTTAAATCTGGAGATCACTTTGTCTTTATGTCATATTAATTAAATTATTATTATTATTATTATTATTATTATTATTATTATTATTATTATTATTATCATATCAGCCACAGTATTTAGTCTCTTTGACGTCTGTCTATCACAGCTTCATGTACAGTTTGAATTCTACATTAAAGTCCTGACTTCACTTCCTGGGACTAGTTGATGGGAAAAGGTCAAAAGGTCAAAAGGTCAGCAGTTAAAGTTCCTTCAGTGCATTTTATGTTTGTGTTTCTCATCATGAAGAAACTAAAAACAAATAAAAAATGTCATCATGCTGTTAAATTCTTTGTTCTTTTATATGTTTTGAGTATTTTCTGCCTTTAATAGGCGTCATTAGTGGAGAAATATCAGTAAATCTGATCATTTCATTAAATCATAGCATTAAAATATTTTACAGGATATTAAACATGTTTTTTATGGCGTAATGATCGATATCAGACTATCGGTTGTGATTTCCTGTCAGCTGATTGATCTGGACGCTGACGTGTTGCTGTGAGTTTTCATGGTCGGTGAAACTGGATCTGAGCTGCGAGCAGCAGCGAGCCGGACGTGTCGCACATTTCTGGTTATTCTTAGAACTGAGTGTGCAGCTGCTCGCCAGCTCTCCTCTGATTGGTCGGTTTCACATGTGCAGTGGTCGACACAAATATTCACAAACTTCACAAAACTGAAAACAAACATTATAAGGGACAAAAAAAACAGAGATTTTGAGAATAATCACAACTTTATGAGAAAAATGTTTCTTTAAAAAAATGTGTAAAATAGTTTTATGAGATTGCATGTAATTAATTATGAGATTAAAGTTGTAATCTTAGGAGAAAAAGTCACTGTATGACCAGTTAAAATGGTCATTTTGATGAAGAAGTTATAATATTATGATGTAAAGCTGCTTTATTTTCTTATACACAGAAAAAAGTTGTAATTATTTGAGAAAACAAGTCTTCATATTTTAAGAATAAGTTAAAAATGACCGAAGAGACGACGTAATTTTATAAGAAAACATGATTTTGGAAAAAGAAAAGTCAGAATTATGATAAAAAAAGTTGCCTCGATTATTTGATAATTTCTTGTTTTTACTTTTTGTTGCTGTTCTGTTTTGTAGACTCAGATTCTAAAAAAAAAAACTGAACTAAACATTAAAATATCTTAAAAATATTCTACATTTCTGTTTTGCAGTTGATAAAAATGAAGCGTTGAGTTTTGTCACCTGGTCGTAGGTCCAGACGGCGCTCGCCAGCTCCACACAGAAGATCACCAGCAGACTGCCGAAGTACTGAAACACAACAGAGACGACGCAGACATGAAGACATGAAGACCAGTCAGAGAGAAAGTAGAAAGTCTCCGATGAAATGGAATCATCAGCTTTAAGTTGACGTGTCGAACTTGTCAACAAACGGCTGATTAGTTACAGAACAACATTATCGTTCATGTGGAGTCGTGTTTCCGTCCAATATTCTCTCTCTTTTAGGGGAAATATCAGGATCTGTAGCTGCAGGTAAGCTAACTGTTAGCAGGTAAAAACGACGCTACGAGACACTGAGAGTGAACCAGAACAGTAAAGATGCAGCCGGACAGTTTTCCAGTTAAAATGATTTGTGGTTTCATTTGTTATTTTATTGTTTCTGTTGTCGAGATCGAGTATGAAATTTCATTACAGCCTGTTCACCAGCTGCTGCTGATAACATCATTTTATAATTGTGACTAAATCAACATTAATCTGGTTAATACTGTGTATTCAGCTGTATTGACATAACACAGAGCTGGAAAACCTCCATTTTTGGGGTAAAAAGTGTCTGAATAGAGGCTGAAAAGTGAGAGAAAGATGCGTTTTCACATGAATCCGGCGTGAAGTGGACGGACTCTAATTATTTGAGGTGTTTTCAGGTATTTGTTGCTCAGCGTTAGACGACAGAGACATCAGGCATCTGAAATGAATTACAAACAGTGAAGATGAATGTGTGAGTGTTTGCAGAGTGTAAATATGAGCAGACTCTCTGCACACACATCATACAAACCCTCCCTGTCAGGCGTGTGGGAGGATGAACTTTTGACCTCTTTCATATAAACACTGTCGGAGGAGAAACCTGCAGGTGAGAAAATAAAAGGCGTCTTTCTTGTTTCAGACCAGCTGCAGCTGCAGAGTTCAGCTCACACCTGAAATATCTGATAGTTTCAGTCTTTAACCGATGACGGAGGAGAACAGCAGCTCTCAGGGTGAAAGGTCAGGCTGATGAACGTCAACGTTGCTGCGTTGCTGAACATGTTGAGCAGCTGAACCAGTCTGAACCGACAAGCACACAGTTATTACTGAGACTGTTTGAGGGAAGATAGTGAACTAACCATCACTGTCATTATAGATTCATATTCTCATTACTTTTTAATTGATTGTTTCATTGTTTCATCTATAAAATGTCAGAAAATATTGAAAAATGTCGACATTTTCGCTGTTTACAGAGATATAAAACAAAGAAAAGCAGCGAGTCCTCACATTTAACCCGGATGCTGATTAATATTCTGGTAAATTTATTGACTAATCGTTGGACAGACGTGAGTTTATTCAACTTGATTGATTGATAATAAACGAGTGAAACGTGTTGAATCATTATCAATTCATCTTCTGATTTATTATTTTCTCTATTCATTGTTTTTTTCTTTAAAATGTCATAAAATACTGAAAAATTCACGTTAAAGTTTCAAACTACTCAACGTCACATATTCTCATTTTTCACTGACAATAATATAAAATAATATAAATTAGAGAATATTTGCTTCAAAAACAATGAACTGATTATCAAACTAGTTTGTTATTATTTTATATAAAATATTCAGACATGAGAGCGACGTGTTAACAGGCTGCAGCGTCTTTACGTTAACATAATCTGCACACACACATCCAACTAACCATTACTGTCATTATTGATCCTCCTGCTGATTAATCATTTCATCTATAAAAAGCAGAGCTGCAACAATTAGTCAATTAACTGATTAGTTGCTATTAAATTAATCACCCACTATTTTGATAATCAATTAATTGTTTTGAGTCATTTTTTAAGAAGAAAAAGTCCAAATTTTCTGATTCCAGCTTCTTAGATGTGAATATTTCCTGGTTTCTTTCGTCTCTACGACACTAAACTGAATATATTTGTGGACAAAACAAGACATTTGATGACGTCATCTTTGGGAAACACTGATTAACATTAATCATCAATCAATTATTGAGAAAATAATCGACGGATTAATCAATAATCAAAATAATCGTTAGTTGCAGCTCTGATCAAAGGTCACGTCTTCAACTATTTCTTCTCTCAGTCTGTACAGGATGAGGTGGAGCGCTCGGCTCTATTGTGATGTCATCTCCCAGGTGTGTTGGGGGTCGTTCTGTGTGTGTGTGTGTGTGTGTGTGTGTGTGTGTGTGGGGAGGGGGGGTGGGGGTGGGGGGGGCACTTCCTGTCTCTGCTGGGAGTCCGTTCAGCAGCCTGAAGCTGCTCTCTGTCCCAACGTCTCGTCTTTCAGAAACAGCCTGAAGGGACAATCTTATCTCCACTGAAGGACAATAGAGACACCGGACACCTGGCCCCGCCCCCTCAGGTGACAGCAGACAGGTGATCTGGATCAGACCCCCCCCCTCATCTCCACCTGTGTTAACCTGAGATCTGATCTGCACAACTGAGTCAGTTTGATCAAAATATAACTAAAATATTACCATAAAACGTTTAACATGTAAATTCATAAAAGGGCATATTTTAATGATAATGAGGGTTATAATTATTATAATTATTATTATTATTTATAAAGCACTGTGTTCTGATGTCATCCCTACAACTAAATACAATGTATGTATATTGCAAATGTGTGTGTTGTTGTTTGTTGTGACACAAATTTAAGTAGAACTTTAACCACAACACAGATACGACTCACCTCAGACATGACTACGGAGTGTTTACATACATTACATGTATATCACGAATGTGCAAGTTTACATAACTGCAACTACAAAGAGAAGAACTGGAGAAGAGCATGTATGTACTTTGTATAAAACAAAACAAGCTTTATCACTACTGAGGGAGAGCATTTATCACAAATTTGTGTGTCTTTGTGTGTTGTGATTTTTTTTGATGTATGTAAGCAAAACTTACATAAATTCAGGTGCGTATTTAACTAGAGTAGAGTGTATATCACAGATTTGTGATGTATACCTCAAATATGTACATAAGTCAGGATGGTATATAACACAAATGTGTGTGTATGATGTGTATCATGGATTAACACACTAAAATAACCAGAACTCAGCGTGTTTATTATAAATGTTCATACTTATGTAACTGCAACAGAAGGAGAATTACACCGTAAGTTCATTATTGTGTGTATCATGCATTTTCATACGTATGTAACTGCAACTTAAGGACTCTCATAGAACCAATGTGTGTGAATTTATTTACGTATGTTACCAAAAACTCAAATAGTATGACATATAACATAAATCTACCTACATATGCAACTAAAGGAGAGTGTATATAGCAGCACGTTTGTTTATATTACACATAATTCAATTTATGCACAAATGTAACTGCAGGACAGCGTATTTCCCACATTTGTGTAATCATTTGTATCAGAAAGAGAATGAATGTTAGGCCTTATTTATCATTAATAATAAGTATATAAACATTAACAAATAGTTTATAACTTACTATAATGTTGTTACAAGCAGACATAATGACATTTTAAGTGTTTATTAATGTTCAGTATTTATTATAACTTCTCCTATGAAGACACATTTTATATTATTACAGCTGTGTTTTACTATGTTGTGATTCTGTTTATACAGCAGCAAAGACTTCTGGGTGTCAACAAATACATTAATAAACACTTAGATCTGCTGTGATGTATTAACTCTTTATATCTGATTATTAATACATTACAGTGAGTTATAAACATTTATTAACTCTATATCTGATTATTTATACATTATAGTGAGTTATTAACATGTATTAACTCTTTATATCTGATTATTTATACATTATAGTGAGTTATTAACATGTATTAACTCTTTATATCTGATTATTTATACATTATAGTGAGTTATTAACATTTATTAACTCTTTATAGCTGATTATTAATACATTATAGTGAGTTATTAACATTTATTAACTCTTTATAGCTGATTATTAATACGTTATAGTGAGTTATAAACCAGTTGTTAACTCTTTATATCTGATTATTAATACGTTATAGTGAGTTATAAACCAGTTGTTAACGCTTTATATCTGATTATTAATACGTTATAGTGAGTTATAAACATGTATTAACTCTTTATAGACTGATTCCTTAGTGATAAATGTGTTTGACTGAATGAAGTGATTGTGAATCATTAATGATAATGAATGATATAAACAGTAACACAGAGGAAACGTACCCAGGACAGCAGCAGCAGGTTACATTTGAGCGTGCCGCAGTATCCCACCATGGCCACGATGATGAGAAAACAGCACACAGCGATGATGACGGGATGGACAGCTGGAGAATATGTGAGGACGGCTGCTTCCTCCAGCCTGCAGAGAAACACACAAACACAGCGACTCTCTGAGCTGCTGGAAGAGTTTTCATTTATTTATTAATTTATTTGTGTCTGCGCTCCCCCGCTGTTATGAATCCAGCAGCTCACACACTGAGCCAAGTCTGCAGGAATGTGACAGTTTGAATCATCTCCTGCAACATGGACGAGTCTGTCTGCAGAGAGATGAGCTGAGTTTACATCAGCGGGAGTCTTTTCTCCGTGTTACACTGCAAAAATATGTTTCTGAGTACCTGAGGTCTTATATATAAAATATAAAATCATACATATATATCTAGACAGAGCATACAGGGGGATGTCTGATCAGCTAATTGATCTGTAAAACCCTCTGGAGTTACCTGACTGTCTGAGACTCACCTGGTGTGGGCTGT
Source organism: Thunnus maccoyii (assembly GCF_910596095.1). Lineage (NCBI taxonomy): Eukaryota > Metazoa > Chordata > Actinopteri > Scombriformes > Scombridae > Thunnus > Thunnus maccoyii. The sequence goes on from NC_056555.1 coordinate 25,925,070, forward strand.
CAGGGTCAGGACGGTGTTCAGGGGGTCTCTGATCCACGCTGCCACTCCCAGGACACATGCTGACATCAGCTGGACACACACAGAGAAACACACAGAAATAAACACACAGAAATAAACACACATGGATCAGTTTCTGCTGCCCGCAAATAACATCTCAGAATGTGAAACCTGCTCTCACACACGGACGGTGGCCTACTTTAACTTTAACTGTTATCTTCTACTTTGACTTTCACTGTTATCTTCTACTTTAACTTTAACTGTTATCTTCTACTTTGACTTTCACTGTTATCTTCTACTTTAACTTTAACTGTTATCTTCTACTTTAACTTTAACTGTTATCTTCTACTTTGACTTTCACTGTTATCTTCTACTTTAACTTTAACTGTTATCTTCTACTTTAACTTTAACTGTTATCTTCTACTTTGACTTTCACTGTTAACTTCTACTTTTACTTTAACTGTTAACTTCTACTTTAACTTTAACTGTTATCTTCTACTTTAACTTTAACTGTTATCTTCTACTTTAACTTTAACTGTTATCTTCTACTTTAACTTTAACTGTTAACTTCTACTTTAACTGTTAACTTCTACTTTTACTTTAACTGTTAACTTCTACTTTAACTTTAACTGTTATCTTCTACTTTAACTTTAACTGTTAACTTCTACTTTAACTGTTAACTTCTACTTTAACTTTAACTGTTATCTTCTACTTTAACTTTAACTGTTAACTTCTACTTTAACTGTTAACTTCTACTTTAACTTTAACTGTTATCTTCTACTTTAACTTTAACTGTTATCTTCTACTTTAACTTTAACTGTTATCTTCTACTTTCACTGTTAACTTCTACTTTCACTTTAACTGTTAACTTCTACTTTAACTTTAACTGTTAACTTCTACTTTAACTTTAACTGTTAACTTCTACTTTCACTGTTAACTTCTACTTTCACTTTAACTGTTAACTTCTACTTTAACTTTAACTGTTAACTTCTACTTTAACTTTAACTGTTATCTTCTACTTTAACTTTAACTGTTAACTTCTACTTTAACTGTTAACTTCTACTTTCACTGTTAACTTCTACTTTAACTTTAACTGTTAACTTCTACTTTAACTGTTAACTTCTACTTTAACTGTTAACTTCTACTTTCACTGTTAACTTCTACTTTAACTGTTAACTTCTACTTTAACTGTTAACTTCTACTTTAACTTTCACTGTTAACTTCTACTTTAACTTTCACTGTTAACTTCTACTTTAACTTTAACTGTTCACTTCTACTTTAACTGTTAACTTCTACTTTCACTGTTAACTTCTACTTTAACTTTCACTGTTAACTTCTACTTTAACTTTCACTGTTAACTTCTACTTTCACTGTTAACTTCTACTTTAACTTTCACTGTTAACTTCTACTTTAACTGTTAACTTCTACTTTAAATGTTAACTTCTACTTTAACTTTCACTGTTAACTTCTACTTTAACTGTTAACTTCTACTTTAAATGTTAACTTCTACTTTAACTTTCACTGTTAACTTCTACTTTAACTGTTAACTTCTACTTTAACTTTCACTGTTAACTTCTACTTTAACTTTCACTGTTAACTTCTACTTTCACTGTTAACTTCTACTTTAACTTTCACTGTTAACTTCTACTTTAACTGTTAACTTCTACTTTAAATGTTAACTTCTACTTTAACTTTCACTGTTAACTTCTACTTTAACTGTTAACTTCTACTTTAAATGTTAACTTCTACTTTAACTTTCACTGTTAACTTCTACTTTAACTGTTAACTTCTACTTTAACTTTCACTGTTAACTTCTACTTTAACTTTCACTGTTAACTTCTACTTTAACTGTTAACTTCTACTTTAACTTTCACTGTTAACTTCTACTTTAACTTTAAATGTTAACTTCTACTTTAACTTTAAATGTTAACTTCTACTTTAACTTTAACTGTTAACTTCTACTTTAACTTTAAATGTTAACTTCTACTTTAACTTTAACTGTTAACTTCTACTTTAACTGTTAACTTCTACTTTAACTTTCACTGTTAACTTCTACTTTAACTGTTAACTTCTACTTTAAATGTTAACTTCTACTTTAACTTTCACTGTTAACTTCTACTTTAACTGTTAACTTCTACTTTAACTTTCACTGTTAACTTCTACTTTAACTGTTAACTTCTACTTTAACTTTCACTGTTAACTTCTACTTTAACTTTCACTGTTAACTTCTACTTTAACTTTCACTGTTAACTTCTACTTTAACTTTCACTGTTAACTTCTACTTTAACTTTCACTGTTAACTTCTACTTTAACTTTCACTGTTAACTTCTACTTTAACTTTAAATGTTAACTTCTACTTTAACTTTAACTGTTAACTTCTACTTTAACTTTAAATGTTAACTTCTACTTTAACTTTAACTGTTAACTTCTACTTTAACTGTTAACTTCTACTTTAACTTTAAATGTTAACTTCTGCTTTAACTGTTAACTTCTACTTTAACTTTAAATGTTAACTTCTACTTTAACTGTTAACTTCTACTTTAACTGTTAACTTCTACTTTAACTTTAAATGTTAACTTCTACTTTAACTTTCACTGTTAACTTCTACTTTAACGGTTAACTTCTACTTTAAATGTTAACTTCTACTTTAACTTTCACTGTTAACTTCTACTTTAACTGTTAACTTCTACTTTAACGGTTAACTTCTACTTTAACTGTTAACTTCTACTTTAACTGTTAACTTCTACTTTAACTTTCACTGTTAACTTCTACTTTAACTTTAACTGTTAACTTCTACTTTAACTTTAAATGTTAACTTCTACTTTAACTGTTAACTTCTACTTTAACTTTAAATGTTAACTTCTACTTTAACTTTAAATGTTAACTTCTACTTTAACTGTTAACTTCTACTTTAACTTTAAATGTTAACTTCTACTTTAACTTTAAATGTTAACTTCTACTTTAACTCTTAACTTCTACTATAACTTTAAATGTTAACTTCTACTATAACTTTAAATGTTAACTTCTACTTTAACTTTAAATGTTAACTTCTACTTTAACTGTTAACTTCTACTTTAACTTTAACTCTTAACTTCTACTATAACTTTAAATGTTAACTTCTACTTTAACTTTCACTGTTAACTTCTACTTTAACTGTTAACTTCTACTTTAACTTTCACTGTTAACTTCTACTTTAACTTTCACTGTTAACTTCTACTTTCACTGTTAACTTCTACTTTAACTTTCACTGTTAACTTCTACTTTAACTGTTAACTTCTACTTTAAATGTTAACTTCTACTTTAACTTTCACTGTTAACTTCTACTTTAACTGTTAACTTCTACTTTAAATGTTAACTTCTACTTTAACTTTCACTGTTAACTTCTACTTTAACTTTCACTGTTAACTTCTACTTTAACTGTTAACTTCTACTTTAACTTTCACTGTTAACTTCTACTTTAACTTTAAATGTTAACTTCTACTTTAACTTTAAATGTTAACTTCTACTTTAACTTTAACTGTTAACTTCTACTTTAACTTTAAATGTTAACTTCTACTTTAACTTTAACTGTTAACTTCTACTTTAACTTTAAATGTTAACTTCTACTTTAACTTTAACTGTTAACTTCTACTTTAACTGTTAACTTCTACTTTAACTTTCACTGTTAACTTCTACTTTAACTGTTAACTTCTACTTTAAATGTTAACTTCTACTTTAACTTTCACTGTTAACTTCTACTTTAACTGTTAACTTCTACTTTAACTTTCACTGTTAACTTCTACTTTAACTGTTAACTTCTACTTTAACTTTCACTGTTAACTTCTACTTTAACTTTCACTGTTAACTTCTACTTTAACTTTCACTGTTAACTTCTACTTTAACTTTCACTGTTAACTTCTACTTTAACTTTCACTGTTAACTTCTACTTTAACTTTCACTGTTAACTTCTACTTTAACTTTAAATGTTAACTTCTACTTTAACTTTAACTGTTAACTTCTACTTTAACTTTAAATGTTAACTTCTACTTTAACTTTAACTGTTAACTTCTACTTTAACTGTTAACTTCTACTTTAACTTTAAATGTTAACTTCTGCTTTAACTGTTAACTTCTACTTTAACTTTAAATGTTAACTTCTACTTTAACTGTTAACTTCTACTTTAACTGTTAACTTCTACTTTAACTTTAAATGTTAACTTCTACTTTAACTTTCACTGTTAACTTCTACTTTAACGGTTAACTTCTACTTTAAATGTTAACTTCTACTTTAACTTTCACTGTTAACTTCTACTTTAACTGTTAACTTCTACTTTAACGGTTAACTTCTACTTTAACTGTTAACTTCTACTTTAACTGTTAACTTCTACTTTAACTTTCACTGTTAACTTCTACTTTAACTTTAACTGTTAACTTCTACTTTAACTTTAAATGTTAACTTCTACTTTAACTGTTAACTTCTACTTTAACTTTAAATGTTAACTTCTACTTTAACTTTAAATGTTAACTTCTACTTTAACTGTTAACTTCTACTTTAACTTTAAATGTTAACTTCTACTTTAACTTTAAATGTTAACTTCTACTTTAACTCTTAACTTCTACTATAACTTTAAATGTTAACTTCTACTATAACTTTAAATGTTAACTTCTACTTTAACTTTAAATGTTAACTTCTACTTTAACTGTTAACTTCTACTTTAACTTTAACTCTTAACTTCTACTATAACTTTAAATGTTAACTTCTACTATAACTTTAAATGTTAACTTCTACTATAACTTTAAATGTTAACTTCTACTATAACTTTAAATGTTAACTTCTACTATAACTTTAAATGTTAACTTCTACTATAACTTTAAATGTTAACTTCTACTTTAACTTTAAATGTTAACTTCTACTTTAACTGTTAACTTCTACTTTAACTTTAACTGTTAACTTCTACTTTAACTTTAAATGTTAACTTCTACTTTAACTTTCACTGTTAACTTCTACTTAAACTGTTAACTTCTACTATAACTTTAAATGTTAACTTCTACTATAACTTTAACTGTTAACTTCTACTTAAACTGTTAACTTCTACTATAACTTTAAATGTTAACTTCTACTTTAACTGTTAACTTCTACTATAACTTTAAATGTTAACTTCTACTTTAACTATTAACTTCTACTTTAACTTTCACTGTTAACTTCTACTATAACTTTAAATGTTAACTTCTACTTAAACTGTTAACTTCTACTATAACTTTAAATGTTAACTTCTACTTTAACTGTTAACTTCTACTTTAACTTTAAATGTCAACTTCTACTTTAACTTTAAATGTTAACTTCTACTTTAACTGTTAACTTCTACTTTAACTTTAACTCTTAACTTCTACTATAACTTTAAATGTTAACTTCTACTACAACTTTAAATGTTAACTTCTACTTTAACTATTAACTTCTACTTTAACTTTCACTGTTAACTTCTACTTAAACTGTTAACTTCTACTTTAACTTTAACTCTTAACTTCTACTATAACTTTAAATGTTAACTTCTACTTTAACTTTAAATGTTAACTTCTACTTTAACTATTAACTTCTACTATAACTTTAAATGTTAACTTCTACTTTAACTGTTAACTTCTACTATAACTTTAAATGTTAACTTCTACTTTAACTATTAACTTCTACTTTAACTTTCACTGTTAACTTCTACTATAACTTTAACTGTTAACTTCTACTTTAATTGTTAACTTCTACTATAACTTTAAATGTTATCTTCTACTTTAACTTTCACTGTTAACTTCTACTTTAACTGTTAACTTCTACTATAACTTTAAATGTTAACTTCTACTTTAACTTTCACTGTTAACTTCTACTTTAACTGTTAACTTCTACTATAACTTTAAATGTTAACTTCTACTTTAACTTTCACTGTTAACTTCTACTTTAACTTTAACTGTTAACTTCTACTTTAACTTTCACTGTTAACTTCTACTTTAACTGTTAACTTCTACTATAACTTTAACTGTTAACTTCTACTTTAACTTTCACTGTTAACTTCTACTTTAACTTTAACTGTTAACTTCTACTTTAACTGTTAACTTCTACTACAACTTTAAATGTTAACTTCTACTTTAACTTTAACTGTTAATTACTACTTTAACTGTTAACTACTAATTTAACTTTAAATGTTAACTTCTACTTTAACTGTTAACTACTAATTTAACTTTAAATGTTAACTTCTACTTTAACTTTAACTGTTAACTTCTACTTTAACTTTAAATGTTAACTTCTACTTTCTCTACTTTACTGTAACTTTCTCTCTAAACTTTACCTTTGACTTTTACTGCAAACCTAAACTGCAGACTTTAACTTAAGCCTGAAAACTTAAATTTAAACTTTAAGTCTTTCTGTTCAGTCATCAGTGACGTGATCAAAAACAACCACAAAGGAAGAGTTGGTCTTATTTAACTTTACTTTAACGTACAGAAACTAATCACTCGTATTTCCTAAATGAACCGACCTAACAGTGTATAAAGTACATAAACATCAGCTGCAACAATCAAATGCTGCTTCCAGATTAATGCAACAACTATATTAATCCAGTTATGTCTTAATAACGAAATAAATCTGCATCATGATGGTTCATCACATATGTAAACATGTGAACATGTGTTTCATGTGTGGTTTACTACATGTCCCTGCATGTTTCCACATGTAATATTATGAATCAATATCTTATGTTTTACGTTAAATGTTTGAAAATCACATGATCATAAATGTGACATTTTAACATGTGAAATGTTTCACTAATGTGATAATGTGCAGTTCTGTGGTGCTTATTTCAGATGTCTTATTTAGTCCAAGCAGACATTCAGTTTCCTGTCAGACCAAGAAAAGACAGAAAGTCTCACATGTTAGCAGCTGGAAACATCTGATTTTAGCAGTTTAGCGTCATTAAATGATCAAACACTTGATCAACTAACTGATTAATCGACTAATCGTTGCTCTAGTAACGCGCAGAAACCACTGAGAATTCTTTTGTTTCCTTTAGTTCCTGATCGATGACTGATCAATAAAGCTGTGATGATCCAGTGAGCTGTGGTGTGACAGTAACTCTGCGTGTTACTGATGTCAGTGTTGATGTGAGCAGCTGCTTCTCACCCAGAACAGTAAGTTGAGCGCGTACAGCAGACAGCGCAGACACCTCACCGCGTCCTCCCGTGCCATCCCGACCGCAGCTCCGCCGTCCTCCTCATCTGAGCCCGGGGCACCATGGCAACATGCTCACTGCAAACAAACAGGCCGGAGCTGCACGGCGCTGCGGAGATTATCACTCATTAGACAGGAGCCTCTTCTCAGAAACTGCGTCTGCTCCGTGCGTAAAAGCCGCATACCCTCCGTGTGTTGATCCGTGAGAAGCTCCAGGAAACATCCACAACAGGTGGTTTCTTACTTCCCCTCAGCCCGCCGGGATGATGGAGTGTGCGGCGGCGCTGACGTTTCCAAATCAATCATCACTCACTTAGCAGCGACACCCGCAGCTCGGACCGGCCTATAAATACTCTTTACGCGGATATACGCGTAAAATCCCGCATTTTCCACTCGTGAAGCGTGTGTGTGTGATCCAAAAGCTTCAAACCGAAACTCCAAACCGGAAAAAACACAAACTCAAAACCCAAAAAGTGCACAAACACGCGCCGCTCCGCTTCAACTCCTCCTCAACACGCGCGACAATCTCACTTTCACGCGTAAACTTTCCGTCTGGTGCGTTAAAGTCTGATCCAAACAGGCGAGCTGGAGTCCGGGGAGCTGCTGCTGTTGTAGCCGGAGCCCGGAGCAGTTAGGGGGTGGGAGGGGAGGGGTGGGAGGTGGGGGGGCGGTGCGCTGTCCCGGTCCGTCCTGCCGCTTCTTCTTCTGCTCTAATTAAATGCGGCAGCAGCAGCAGCAGCTTCCCTCCTCCCTCCGTCAGTCCCCGGGGAGGACAGAGGAATGTGTCCGCCTCCAGCCGCACAGCCGCGGGGTCAAAACAGAGGAAACACACGGACACATGGAGGCCTCTGCAGACACATGTGGCCAAAAGTATATGGACACATTATACTGGCAACATATACTATACGGCCAAAAGTATGTAGACACATAATACAAACTCTATTACATGGCTATCATGCATCAGTGCCCGGGCTTCCTCTACATGAGACTTGATTTTAAACTTTTTTAACTTACTTTTAAAGCTTCTGCATCTGAACTGAGCCTCCAAGATCCTGAATGTTTATAAAGCTTTTAAAAAACGACTTTTTAAGCAAGATCTTCTCATAAAGTTTCTCTCAGAGACACACAACACTGTGAAATGCTCCTTTACAATATTCTTCTTTATTACATATCAAACTGACGCAGGAGTGTGTTTGTTCCTCCTCTCAGTGTGACTATAAACCACAGAGTTCAACCATCTTCAAGCCAGATGAGATGACAAAGATGCAGAAACATTGTGCAGAAAACTGAACACAAAAGCAACAAACTGAAAATATTATTAGGAAATAAAGTTAAAGAATTATGGAGATACACAAAACCCCAGAAACAATAATAAAGATATAAAGTCATACATACGCTCAATAAAAGACAAATGACTGGAAAAAGATTTGACTGTGAAACTCAATCAGCTCAGAGAAGCTCCTGTTGTTCACAGATGAAAACAAGTATAAAAAATAAAATGAACTGTTTTAAATTTCAGTCTCAATTTAAAAAAGAAAAGTGTCAAAATAGAGTAAATAAACTTACATAAATGTACAGAATGCAGAGAGTTTAACACAGAGGTGTCTGATTCTTATAAAGATCCAGTGTTACGTGTGTTTGGGTGTGATGTAATGAGTTAAAACATGCGTGTGTGTTTCTGTGGATGTGACATATTTACTGTTTATCGTCTTTACTTTGACATTCATCTTGTTTTTACTTCCATGTGAAACTTTGAATCATTTGTTCTGAAAAGTTCTGTATAAATAAAGTTTATTGCTATTATTATAGTTCACAAGTACAACTGATCACCTGTTATTATAGTACAAGGAGTAATTATACAATAATAAATATAAAATAATAATAATAAATAAAAAAAAATCTAAATACAGCAAAAGCAAACATGGCTGCACAGACCCACTAAACAACACAACTGCTGTATTCTGTTATCTCATGTCTGTTATAGGCCTTATATTACATATTTAAACACAATATATCATATACTAATGTTTATATGTATCCTGTTGTCCACTTTATATTCACACACCTGGATCAGAGGGTTGCTCTGTTCATTGATTTTTTTGATATATTCTGCTTATCTGTATCTAAACTTCCTCTCTGGTGCTGCTGTGATGCTAAATTTCCCTCCTGGGATCAATAAAGTTCGATTTTATCTGATTGATGGCTCCTGTTGCCATAAATCCGCCCTGACGGGATCATCGTTAAAGCTCCTCTGGTCTTTGATGATGTGATGTTTAATGTCAGGCTTCTTCCTCGGTGTGTTTCATTGTGCAGCAGACTGAACATTTTTCACTTCACTTCAGATTAAAAAAAGTCTTTGATGAATCTGAAAATGTTTCCAAATCAGCTGTTAAAGGATCAGTGAGGTTTTCCAGATCAGATGTAATCGTGTCTACAACAAGGACTTTTTCATTTGTGGTGTGTTCATAAATGCAGTTTATCAGGGAACAACGGTGAAAAGGTTTTGTAAACATACAGGATGAAAATCATCAGCGTGGAGTTGAATCATTTCAGTTATGATAAAGTCTTTATAAACACACACTATAATACTGCATAAACTCGACCCTTATGGAATGAATTTGATTTGTAATTTTCCAATTTCATTCTGTTGCTTTTTCTTTCTTTATTGATGTATTATGATCAGTGCACCACCTCAAGCATACGTTGCCTTGTTGCTATTGTTGGAATGGTAAACCTGTTGTAAGTTCCATTTTGTAAATAAAGTTTAAAAAAAGTATATAGAGATTATAGACATTTTCTATTTTCTCTATTTCACAGACTAATATATGAATGGGTTTCTTAGCTTAGTTTAGCCTATTTTTTTGTGTTGAATGTAGAATTGTCATAATAACTAATATGTAATCATTTCTTAGGGACGCAGTTTTACGCTATCACATAAATAAATTCAATAAAATCATTTGGGAACCGATTTAGAGATATTTTTATACGAGAAACGAGCTACACACGTATTGAACTACAACTCCCATAAGGCATCTGTTCTGAGAACGCTAATCAACGCCCACTTGGGTTTCAGCCTATCAGAGCGCAGAGAAGCCGTTTGCGTCACGTTCTCTGACCTCAGTGTTTCGGGGTATTTTTTTCTGGGAGAGACAGCGGCTGGCGGCGCCATATTGAAAGCAGAGATTCGCTTCATAAAACGCAGAAAACGTCGAAGTCGCCGCGATGTTGTACCTGGAGGATTATCTGGAGAGTGAGTATGCGGCTCCAACTGAGCGTCAGTGGCGTTTCTGACGCGTTTTGTGCGTTAAGTGTGTGTTATGTGGCGGTCCGCGCGGCTCCGGCCGTTAGCCTAGCCGTGCTAACCACTTCTTCTTCTCTGGCAGTGATCGAGCAGCTTCCCATGGACCTCCGCGACAGGTTCACGGAAATGCGGGAGATGGACCTGCAGGTGCAGAGTACGTACCGGCGGCTCACTCCGGTGTAAACACACCGGGGACACACGGGAGTTAACGTTAATGCACCGTAAACAGCTCAGAAACGTTTCATTTCAACATTATAGCAACATTATTAATCATCAGACTCGTTTATTCAGGCTAACAGCAACAACTGAAGGAACTCACTTCTGACAGGAACATTTCTGTGCTGAACACCGGTGTTACAGCAAATTCTGTCACATCCTGTGACTTCATTAGAAACAACAATAATAATAAACTTTATTTATACAGCACGTTCAAAACAGAGTCACAAAGTGCTTTATGTGGCTAAAACATTTAAGTACTATAATTAATCTGTAAAATAAGACAATTCAAATATAATAAAACAATGAAATACTCCTAATATAACATTAATGATAATAATAATAATAATCAAAAATCAAAAAAATCAAACACTAGTAATGAAACAGATAAGATGTTGGAAATAAAACAGTGTGGTATCAGGTAAATAAAGGCCTCTCTAAGAAGATAAATGTTTGAGAAGTGATTTAAATATGAAGCTCAGTCATGATAAACTCGCTGCCTCTACACTATCAGATGGGTCACATGATATTTTTCTACCATTAACTAACTAACATCACCTGTCGATCTGTTCACCTCTTTGGTCTGAATAATGAAGCATTAAAGGACGAGTTCACAGTGTTTCCAGTGTGTTTTCCTCCTGTTCGTACTGCAAAGTGTCTTTAAAAGTCTTGAAAAGCTTTGATTTAGGTTCTTGAAAAAAAAAAAAAATTCAGAATCTCAAATTTAATTCATAAAGGTCTGAAATATTTAGTTCATCCTGCCATAGTCAGTCAGAAATGTTGGTTATAAAATGTCCCTGATTCAGTTGTTCCCAAACCTCTGAGCTTCAATTAATTATTCATTTGAATTGATTAATTGATCCATTCTTTTACTGCTGATTGTCCACATCCAGCTCATGATTGATTAGTAATATTATTGGGAATGATTGTTATAAACTACCAGGAAGTAACGACAAAATGTGAAATACATTTAAATTAATTGACATTTATCTCACATTTCATGATGTAAATAATTCTAATCATCATCATCATCACTGCTGCTTCTTATTGATATCTTTCATACTTTTATTAAACTGTTTTATGTTAAACATTAAAATGTCTTGAAAAGATCCTTCAAATGTCCAAAATCCACAGTGTGTCCACACAGTCATTTAAAGTCAGTGTGAAGCTTCATCAGTCTGAGTTAGTCATATCAAGTGGATATCTGACACATTTACAGTCTTTTTAGCATCAAATTCCCTCTTTGTGTTTCCTCGGACAGTGTTTCCCTGTTGAGCTGCAGGTGGAAGTATAGTAACAAAAAGAGGGACTTTGGCACTAAAAAGACTGTAACGTTGAAAGATATCTACTTGATTTGTCTCATTTGGACGCTGAAGCTTCATATTAGCTTCAGATTAACTTTAAATACATTTTTTGCACAGAAGGAGGACTGTGGATTTTGTCCCCCATCACTTCCATTGTAAGGTCATTATGAAGGGATCTTCTAATGGTCAGTATGAACAGGAGGAATGATTACAGCAAGAAACACACTGACTGTTGGTTTAAGAAGGAGGTGATAAACTGTGAACTGGTCCTTTAAGGAAAAGAGTTTTGCTGGTTCCTGATATCTTTAATTTTCGGGGCTGTTTGTTGAGTCTCTTGTCGTCTCTTCCTTCAGACGCCACCGATCAGCTGGAGCAGAAGGTCATCGAGTTCTTCGTCAACGCGAAGAAGAACAAACCGGAGTGGAGAGAAGAGCAGATGGAGGTTATTAAAAAGGTTTGTTCGTCTTTATCTTTTTAGCATCAACTGTTTTTATTCCAGAATCAAATGAATAAAAAAACGTTCATCACCTCGTTTCAGGATTATTACAAAGCTCTGGAAGACGCAGACGAGAAGGTGCAGCTGGCCAATCAGATCTATGATCTGGTGAGTGACAGTCAGTCGTCTGTTTAAATAAAGATTGACGTGTTGAATGAACAGCAGGCAACATACAACACATAGATGATGATGTTTTACATTTACAGACACTCCATCAGGTTATTGAGCATCATCAAAACAAACATAGTTACTAAACATAGACGTGATATTGATCAGAGGTTTATTTATATGTTTATTGATTTCTGTTGTTTACTGTTAATATGGATGTTGTGACCTGATGATCTAAATGAACAAACAACAACATGTTGAGATCTAAACTGTGTCTGAACATCATTTAAAACCTTTATTAATCAGTTTGAGTGTTATTCAGTCTAAACACCACTAGATGGCAGCAGAAGACCTGATTTATTAAACATGAATCTGATCATCAGGCAGGATTATTTATATAAATGCTCGTTATAGTTTCCTACAGCTGATTACTGGTTTTATTCCATCAACCGTCTAAAACATTCAGAATATTCAGTTAAAAGCATCAAATTCTCTGATTGCAGCTCGTTAAATGTGAATATTTTCTGGTTTCTTTGGTCTCTGTGACAATAAACTGAATGTTTGACGTTTGATGACGTCGTCTTGGACTCAACTAACTGATCTATTGATCCAGGAAACGACGGTTAAAAGGTTTTTTTGTTTGAACGAGTCGTCCGTAGACGCGTCTGTTCTGTTATCGTCCTGCCGTCTCACCTGACAGCTGCTGGTTTGTGTGCTCAGGTGGATCGTCACCTGCGTAAACTGGACCAGGAACTGGCCAAGTTTAAGATGGAGCTGGAGGCCGACAACGCCGGCATCACGGAGATCCTGGAGAGACGTGAGTCTGTCAGACTGACAGAAGCTTTATTTAGATCCACTGAAGAGATGACTGACCTTCTTCTTCTTCTTCTTCTTCTTCTTCTTCTTCTGCTCCTCAGGGTCTTTAGAGATGGACAGTCCGTCTCAGCCAATCAACAACCATCACGTCCACTCACACACCACCGCTGAGAGTAAGTCTGACTGTATCCCACTCGTTACCATGACGACAGCTGCAGCTGTAGAAGTGATCAGTGTTGTAGAAAATATCACAATGTAATAACAAGTTAATTATTGACTCATTAAATTTAGAAGAAAAAGTGTTGAAAAGCTGCTTATTTACATTCATCAACATTTACTAAACCTGTTTCTGACGTTTGTTAAAATGATTCTGATTAACGATGAGCCTCGTTTAACCCGACAGAGAGGAAGTACAGCGCTCCGACGCACCACACCACCGAACACGTTCCAGAGAAGAAGTTCAAGTCTGAAGCTCTGCTGTCAACGCTCACCTCAGACGCCTCCAAGGAGAACACGCCAGGTAGCAGTTACACACCTCCACCTGCACCGTCACACCTCCACCTGTACAACCGTCACACCTCCACCTGCACCGTCACACCTCCACCTGTACAACCGTCACACCTCCACCTGCACCGTCACACCTCCACCTGTACAACCGTCACACCTCCACCTGCACCGTCACACCTCCACCTGTACAACCGTCACACCTCCACCTGCACCGTCACACCTCCACCTGCACAACCGTCACACCTCCACCTGTCAGCCTGTGTGTGTTACTAACGGCGAGCTGTGTCCTCTGCAGGTTGCCGTACCAACAGCACGTCGTCCTCCAACAACAACGTGTACAGTGTGAACTCCTCTCAGCCGCTGGCGTCCTACAACCTGAGCTCGCTGCCGGCGGGGCCCGGGGCCGGCGCCGGGGCCATCACCATGGCTGCCGCTCAGGCCGTTCAGGCCACCGCTCAGGTCACACACACACTGAAACACACATGTATGAGCGTGAACCAGTGAGTATGCGTGAACGTGAGTGTGAATGAAGCTGTGCTGTGTGTGTGCAGATGAAGGAGGGCCGCAGGACGTCCAGTCTGAAGGCGAGCTACGAGGCCATCAAGAACAACGACTTCCAGCTGAGCAGAGAGTTCTCTCTGTCCCGGGACACCAGCGGGTACTCCTCCTCCGCTCTGGCCTCCACCCTCACCCAGACCCTCACCCCCAACACCGCCTCCGACTCCCGGGGACGCAAGTCCAAGTAAGACCGGCGCCCACTGGGGCTGTGGTGATGTTGTTAATCTGTGCACAGGTGCATGTTGGGATGTGATGAACTTCATTCATCATCAGACTGCTTGAACACGGTGTCCGATGGGAGACGCGGGATGAGGGTGGCCCTCGCCAGTTTCCTTTGAGATAAACGTGTCAGATTCTAGTGGCGCCACTAATCACAAAACTCACCAAAAAAAAAGAGGGCAAATAAAACTTTGCTTTATATATTCTGTAAAACACAGAAAGGAACTTTTCCTCGTGGTCTTAAATGAACATTCAAGATGTCCAATAAAATCTTAAAATATATAAACTATTCAAAGCTGAAACCTTCCTCTGTAGTGAAACAGCTTCTGTCCACATCATCAGAACTTGATGATAACTCAGAAACATGAACACACGTCTCGTCCTGCAGCTTGTTGAACGAGCCGCCAAACAAACGTTCACCGCTAACGTCAGTTAGCAGCTAGATGCTAATTAGCTGCTCAGCTGCAGCACATCAAACATCATGTAAACAAACCTGCAGACGTCACATCAGACCCGTCAGACGCTGGTTTGATCGTTGCTCTTCTAAATCCCTGTTAGCGACGCGCTGTCTGTCCGTGCCGTACCGTGGGGGGGGGGGCGATCCGTACAGATCAACTATGATCTGTTGCACCACTGTTAGGTTCGGTCTCGCCATCATGGCTTCCAACGAAGCAGAAGAGTCCAGCAGAGCATCCAGGTCACCAGTTTATTCTGCTGGTTCCTGTTTTTGTGGTTTTGCTCAAGCTTTTTCTCCCGACTCCGTCCGTCAGCTCTCTGATCTAAACAGTCCCCCCAGGAACCTGGTGTAGACCCTGACCCGAGTCTCCACCTGCCAGGAAGCTGCTGTTGTGCTGTTTTACTGTCAAACATAACATCTGTAAACATTTATCAATAACAGCTGTATATTATTTATTGATAACATGAAGTCCAGATCAATGAGTTCACACCTGTAACGAACCTCTACGCGTCTACGTGTTTATTCGTCGTAACGGCGTCTTCGTCTCTTCTTCTTCTTGTTTCCCAGAAGCAGCATCAAGTCTTCCAACCACCAGTCGTCTTCATCCTCCTCCTCCTCCTCGCTGTCGTCGTGCTCTTCGTCGTCGGCGCTGGCTCAGGAGCTTTCCCAGCAGGCGTCGGCGCTGCCCGAGGCGGAGGCCAACAGCCAGGTGGACTGGACCTACGACCCCAACGAGCCGCGATACTGCATCTGCAACCAGGTGAGTCTGCGGCTCGCCGGCGACCGGACCAACGTCTTCCTGTCATCAGCTGATCAATAATCTAAACTGGTTTATTGTTTCTCAGGTTTCTTACGGCGAGATGGTCGGCTGTGACAACACAGACGTGAGTATCAGCTTTATTGGTTTGGTATTGATCGCATGTCTGGAACTGAATCAATCAACTATTTTAAACTTTTAACACATTTATCAAAGAAAAAGTTTCTGTTTTTATCTTTATTAACTAAATATCTTTTGGTTTAATTTATCAAACTAATCAATTAATCAGAAACATGATGGACACAATCAATCAATCAATCAATCAATCGATACTGGATGATTTGTCAGCTGCAGCCTGATTAGTTTGTTTTTACAGGAAGTGATTTTAGAGTTGTAACGATCGATTGATCGACAGAAAACTAATCACCTGTTTTTAATAATCAATTAATCGATTGGAGTCATTTTAATGAAAAATGTGAATATTTTCTGGTTTCTGACAGTAAACTGAATATTTTTTAAGTTGTGGTCAAAACAATAAGATTAATCAATAATAAATCTAATCGTTATCGATTAGCTGCAACTTTTATTTATAATCATTCATTTATTTACATTTTATTTACATTTTATTTAATGTTTCTTTTAATTAGAATGATATAAAACAGCAAATGTTCATTTTTAAAAACTGAAAGCAGCAAACGACAAACGATCAATAGACTAATTAGGGCTGATTATTTCCATTATTGATTAATCTGCAGATTATTTAATCGATTAATCATTTTGTGTATAAAACATCTTTCGTGAAACTTCGATCGAGACGACTTCAACGATTATTTGATTATCAAGACGGTTGATTGAACGTATTGATCCAGAGCCAATCAGTTAATGACCAGATGATTGATTTGTTTGTAATGACGTGTTTTCTGTGTCCAGTGTCCGATCGAGTGGTTCCACTACGGCTGTGTGGGTCTGACGGAGGCTCCGAAGGGGAAGTGGTACTGTCCTCAGTGTACGGCGGCCATGAAGAGGAGAGGCAGCCGCCACAAATAGAAACTCTTCACGTGTTCGCCGCCGTGCGTCTGCAGCTCGTCCTGACGTCACGTCGCTGCAGCCGACCGTCGACCTGCAGCCGCCGCTCAGAAGACGGATCGAACGTTTTTGTGCCAACAGAAACCATCTTCGGATTAAAGCCACACGAAGAAAAATCATCTCGGAGTTCTGAGATTAAAGTCTGAACGTAAAAACTTTCTGTCGTTATTATGATGTTGAAATTCATCCCGACGTTTCTCAAAGCAACAAACAACCGTTTAAAGCCCGAAAAACTACAAGAATTCTGTTTTTTCCTCTTTATTAACTTTAATAATCGGCTTCATCACATTTGTTTTTATTTTTCTGTTTTAAAGTCGGAGAAACTACAAGAATTCTGTGTTTGTTTGTTTGTTTTTTAACCGTCTCAGAACTCCGGCTTTAATGATCCTGACGTTTGTTTTTATCGACAGAATTCAGACTTTCTTCTCAGACTTTTTTTCTAATCGTCGTCCTGTTACATACTCGACCTTTTTAAAGCTGGAGAAACTACAAGAGTTCAGTTATTTTCTTTCTCATAACGTCATGAAAACCTGTGAAAACGTCACAAAAACACTAAAACTGAAACCAGGAGGATGAAAATAACAACAACGGGACGTTTTTGTGGAAGACTTGACGTCGTCCTTTAAAATAAACCTTTTGTGCTGGATGACGGAGTGAAACCTGCCGACCTGATGCTGTTAATCAGGAGTTTAATCCTAAAATAAAATAATCTGCAGACTGAAACGTTTCGTGTGTCCAGTTGAGGAACAAAAGGACCTTTTATCATATTTTTCTGTGAATCTGTGATCAAACTAAACCAGAACTTCTGTCCAGTGTTCAATAAAAAAAAAACATTAAAAAAGAAACAGAGAGATAGTTTTAATTCTGGCTGATATGTCGGTCAGAGGTCAGAGGTCAGAGGTCCTTCTTTTCAGTCATATATATTAATTCATCTTTGATCAAGTTTTGTCTTTATTTACAGAAATTAGACGTTTCAAAATTGTCAGAATTCACTTTTTTTCAGATTTCCTCGTTTCTGTTTGTGAGATAATCGATAGAATAACAGAATAGAATCATCTTCGTGTCTAAAACACATTTTTTCTCCCCTAAAGTTTCTGACTTTGACATATTTTGATCAAAAATCAGACTTGATGTAAGAATCCTGACTTTATTTGATCAAATCAAACGTTGTAACAACAGAAGTAGAAAAAGACTTTAAACCTCAAGATGACGTCTGATAATCCCGACGTTTTTATTACGTTTTGTCTTTATTAACAGATTTCAGACGTTATTTCCTCTCATGAGTCTGACTCGAAGAATCTCGACTTTATTTCATCAGATTTTGTTTTGAAGTCAAACTTTCTCTCAGAATTCTGACTTGAAGAGAGAATCTGGTGTTTGTTTGAGATTTGATGAGTCTGACTTGATTTTACGTGTAAACTGTCAGAAACTTTTTTCCACCGTCTCCTGTGACGAGGTTTTTCTTCGTCTTTAATGTCCAAATTAAGTTTTTAAACTCAGAAATCTGACTTTTTTTTTTTTCTTGAAGTTTTGTGTTTTAATCTGAGAATATTTTAACTCAGTGTTTTGACCAATAATCTGAGATGGATCTGAGTTTCCTGACAAGAAGACGCTGCTGGACTGATTCTCCTCCTCGTGTGATTTATTGAGACGTTTGAACCTGATGAGTCGATGTTACAGTTAAACCTGGAAATGATTCAGAATGTACAGAATCTGAACAAAGTCACAGCTGAAGCCTGACTGTTTGTTTCAGTCTGAATAAAAAGATGTTTTGGTATCTGTTGAGTTTATTTATTTACATAAATGAGAAGATGAGGAGCGATGAGGTAAAACACTTCAATAAAGTGCAGAAATTCAAATTTAAACGTTTGTTTTCCTTAAAAACGCGTCTTTATTCAATTCTGAAGAAACACTTTGTCAACAGTTTAGAGCTGCAATGATTCATCATTTACTGACAGAAAATTAATTTCCAATTATTTTGATAATTGATTAATTGTTTTGAGTCCAAATTCTCTGATTTCAGCGTCTTAAATGTGAATATTTTCTGGTTTCTTTAGTTTCTATGACAACTGAACAAACTGAAGATCTTTGAGACGTTTGATGACGTCGTCTTTTCTGTCATTTTATGAACAAAACTATTAATTGTGAAATTAAACACCAGATTAATTGAGAATGAAAGTAATCTCAAACATGCTGCACATTTTCAAATAAAAACACATCAGCAGCAACAACTGGAATGATAATAATTGCAGGGAGAGAAAACACCTCCTCATGAACTCCACCTGAATATAATCTGATGCAGGTTCTGGTCTGCAGGTTCATCTGCACAGAGGAAATTAAAATAAAATGGGTAAATGGGTGGACACCAGCAGGGAAGGAGTCTGGCTGCCCCTGTGGTCTCCTCAGGCATCAGATGGGTACCGAAGGGCTGAAAGAGCAAAAACCCAGATGGATGGAAACATTTTAGACTTGTATTATATTCCATCTATTCCTCATATTTCCCTCTTTACTCTCAGTAGTATTTGTAGCAGCTATGGAGCCGTGGATCTCCAGACAGTCAAATTATATGCAGATGATCTCCTCTTATACATTTAAACTCCATAGTCAGTATGTTCAGTATGTTGTCGTTGCGATTCACCTCTTGCACTTGATTTCAATGAGGAAAGAAGCAGTTTCTCAGTTCAGTATTTCCACACTGTCTTTAATGCTCAGAGTGACTCACACTGATACAAACAAGCAGGAACTAGACTGATGAGTATTAGATCTAAACCACAGTCAAAGTGTATCTGTGTGAAACCAGCTCAGGACTCATGGTTAAATATTCAGTAAACTCAGTCCACACACACACACACTTTATCTGATATAATCTGAGATGGATCTGAGTTTCCTGACAAGACGCTGCTGGACTGAAGAATTGTCAAAAATCCAATAAAATTGCAATCAGTGTATCATTAATATTAATATGAAATCACAGCTGTGTCATTTTTGTTTAATGTAAACTTTTTTATTTGTATGTCGGCTCTTTGACCGTGTCAGAGTGGAGCACTAGAGTCCATCTAGGAACCCGACTCAGACTCAACCTGAATGACTCGGACTCGAGACTCGACTCAGACCCGAGACTTAGTGACTCGACTACAACACTGGCACACACTCACTCCTCTCTCTCTCTCTCTCTCTCTCTCTCTCTCTCTCTCACTCTCTCTCTCTCTCTCTCTATCTTCAAAGCTTGAATGATATTGAATTGATACTGAATGATATTAAGGGTGAAATCTTCAGTCATAAACCTGTAAAGATGTGCAGCAGCAGAACACAGAACATTAATTACCGTCAGATCCTGACCTATCTGGTGTTAATGAAGTCACCGCTGCTGTGCTGTGTGCGTAAATGCGCAAAAAGCCTCTTTCTCAGTTTGGAGACGCACTTATCGTTTCAGCTTCTGTGCTGCAGACAGCTGTGGGAACCAAACAGAACATCAGTACTGATGTTTCTGTAACATCCCGGATACATTCAGTGACATTCAGACATTTATCTAACATGTTTCAGACCTGCCTGAGTCACATTAATCGCTGTATTTTGATATTTGACATTTCAGTAGATCATATTATAGATGTGAAATACTAGAGAAGTAAAAGAAGCAAATACATGACAGTCGGTTTGTGATTGCGGAGAGCTCTGTGTGTTTGACACCTCTGTTAATTAAAGACACACAATCCGAGGCTTTTGAGCTCTCTGCAGTTTACATTATGAACCAATCTGTGTGCTGAAATGTGGAGAAAAGCCTGAAACACTGGAAACAGCTCTGCTCACTCAATCAGACACAAAACATGGCAAATTGTGCCGTCATATCATGAGCGCAAAATCTTTTTTGAATAAGACTTTAAAAAGGGGCAGATTGTAAATGCTGCACATCTTACGGTGCTATTACCATTGTTTGTTGCTTGTTGCTTGTTTGTATAGTGATGTAACAGGTTTGACAGTTGACTGTGAAGCCAGGCTCCATACAGTAACACAATAGGATAAATGTGAAAATATGATGGCATGCATAAACAGTTGAGCTGTCTTAAGGGGTATGTAATGTCTTATCATTATAAAACAGTTCAGATTTGTCTTTGCTGTTGCATATCTTTTTAACATGTTCATCAAATTTGAGTCCAAAATGACACCTAAAAATTTAAAATCACTGGTGTCATTTCCTCTTGATCTATTTTGATTTTACACTTACTTATACACCCTCCGTTTTGTTTGTTAATAACTCTGTGGCTACAGGAGGGTTTTAGCTGATACATAAATGATTGTGTCATCAGCATACCTCTGTTACAGCATGTTTGTAAATCATTTATGTATAAGCTGAAAAGCAGATTGAAGATTGAGCCTTGTGGAAACCCGTTCTGGATTGTCGGGGGGATTCATAGTTTTGCACTGATTTTAACACATTGCTCTCTACATTCGACATATGATACAAACCAGACAGTTGCTTGCTCTAAAAAATTGAAGGTGTTTAGGTTGTTCAGAAGTATGTCATGGTTCACAGTGTCAAAAGTCTTTTCGAAGTCTAAAAACACTGCTCCCACTACAGTACCCTCGTCTAGTGAGCTCTTGATGACCCCTAACCCCTAACCAGTGAAGTAGCAGTTGCAGCCATTTACACTGAGTACCCTGATCTAAATCTGAACTGTTTAGGATAAATAAGTTCATTACTTTCAAAGTGGTCAACCAGATAAAAACAGCTAGAATAGAGTTGTTACACATAAATGTTCACACTTGATGTACTGCACCAGAGTGAGCTTATAGCTCATTTTCATCTGCATTCCCTTAAAATTAAAACATATAACAGCACAATAACAAACAGTACAAAGCAAAAAACACACAGAACACATTATACAAAATACAAAACTACACACAATGGCACATCACATACACATGCGTTTTAGGTTTGATCAGGGTGGAGCTGTGCAGTATCCAACCCAAACAGATCCTTTGCCTTTTTATTACTTAATTTATTAAGTAATTGTGATTGTGATGAATCTGTGGTAATGATAACTTGTGGTAATTTTGCTGGTTCAAAATTTTCAGCAAGCTCCTCCGCTGATTGAATGAAATGATTATAAAATTAATTTGCTAATCACTCCATTTACTTCCAGCTCCGTTATTGAATTTCGTTGTCTGGGCTTAAGTTTAGTAAGACTGTTTAGGTGTTTCCAGGGAGAAGTGCTATTTCATTCAGATTGGAATCCGTTGTGTAAAGTATGTGGTTTTTGCCTTGCACAGTTCTCTAACTGCCATATTTCTCAGACCCTTAAAAATAAGGAAGTACATACTCAATTTGGTGAATAGTGACTTTTTCAGTGCAAGGTCTCTTTTTTTCATTCACTGATGAATATCATCATTCAGCCACCGTGAGGAGACTCTTCTTGGCTTGCATTTAAAGATTTGTGTATATTTCTCAATCTATTCTGTGAGTGTTTTTATCAAAGTGTTACAGCAGTTGTCTAAATCACTGGTTTGTAAAACATCCTTCCAGTTAATATTATTTAGTTGGTTTTTGAAATTGTTGCATTTTATTTCTGGGAATGACTGAATTCCCTGATGTGTTTTCATGCATTAATATTGGTAGACGCTGTTTTGTTAGTTTTCTGACAATCAGGGTCATGTTATGGTCAGAAAGGCCCGTTAATAAATGATATGTCCTTGTGACTCTTTCAGGTCTGTTTGTGATTATCAGATCATTCAAGTGATTCTTGTAGAACAACATCAATCATAACAGAAACTTGGTTGTTTGGCCTTTAAAGACACTTTGATTTGTATCTCCTCCTACATGAAGCTACCAAGATGATCTGTGTGATAAACTGTGTTTAATTAATTACACACATTTAATTAGCTTCAGTGTGGAGTGGTGTCTTTGTCCATGTCTACAAATATGAATCTCTTTAGCTGTTCCACTTTATTCACCAGCAAGTCTCTAAATGTGTGAAACCAAAACAATGAGTTCAAACAGTGTAAAAGGCTGATTGGAGCTGAGGGGAACTGCAGAGTCTGCTAATAATTTACTGTGGGTTCATCACTACGTGCAACCTTTCACATCACATGTACAGTCCTCATCTGATCCTTTGTTCATAGAAACATGTCAATTATACAGATATGGATTTAATAATTATTTCATCTCCTTCTCACCAGTGCAACTGTTCAAGACCTGCATGGTAAATGCAACTCAAATCATCTGAGACTTTATCACACAGACAACAAAAGCTCCAGTATTTTCTGTTGTTTTCATACTTTTCTAAATAGTTTTCAAAGGTTTTAAAACCTTTTTCCTGCCGTCAAAATGCATCTTGCTCCTTCTTTAAAAATAAATCTTAAATTACAACATTTAATTATGTCCTAAGTATCCTTATTACCAGAGGAACATACTCATTTATTTACCTTTTTCTTTTGACATTTTATTTCCACAGATGTAAACAACTTGTGGATAATAATAATAATTTCAAATAAACTTCACAAAGGATGAACATCAAGGATTGGTCAGACAAGACTGGAAAAAGTCATCTTCCCAAATTCAACCTCACCAGAATGCAGAGACAAAGAGAATCACGTATATAATTTAAAGACCATCAATATGGAGGAATTTATTAATGTGTTTTTTAATTTGTATTTAATAAAGCTCATCAAGCAGGATTCAGAGTTCTTCAAATGTAAAAAGATGAACGATACAGTTAAATTATTCCATCTGACACTTCAACTAAAGGTTGTCTTTGAGTTTCCAGATGAAGTTTCTGCTCTTTAGTCACAGAGAGGAAGATGCTGTTCTGACCTCAGCCTCCACTTTCTTCCTCTTGTTTTCCACACATGAAGTAGAATTTTAGTACATGTTGTACTTCTACCTCTGTTACCTTATTATTATTGTTATAGGTCTATATTTCCCCTAAAAGCAAAGTCAAACTTTATTTTCATTATGATTCTTGTCTGAGAGGCGAGAGTGGAGCTGCTCTGAGCATTAAAGAAAGTGTGACAATACTGTGTTGAGAAACTGTTTCTTTCTTCATTTAAGTCAAGTGCAAGAGGTGGATTGCCACACCAACGTACTGAACGTTCTGACTTTATGGAGTTTAAATGTATAAGATGAAATCATCTGCATATAATTAAACATTTCCATGTTCATGATATTTAAATGAACCTTTCTGGAGATCCATGGCTCCATAGCTGCTACAAATATTACTGGTGAAACTGGGAATCCCTGCCTTTAGCCACAGCTGAGAGGGAAATATGAGGAATACATGTTATTGATGTTGAATATAATATAGGTTTACAATTTCTTCCATATTTCACACTTTTTTCATGATTATTTCTGGCAGTTACATCCTGGAACTTGTATATAATTGAATTGAATTTCCCTTCGGGGATCAATAAAGTCATAACTATCTATTTATCTATCTATCTATAAATCATTTTAAAAACATCTTAAAACAGCTCTAATGTGTATTTATTGTGTATAGTTTTCCTTGTTTAGGTGAAAAAGGACAACTGTAGTTTTGATTGAAATCTGTATGAAAGTCACAAAATAAGTAAAACCCAGAAACTCATCATGCTAAATTAATTTAGCACAATGACTTGGCATGATGATTTTTTTTGTGGACCCGCCCCTTCTCAAACCAAATTTACATCCTTGTATGTGTGTGTGTGTGTGTGTGTGTGTGTGTGTGTGTGTGTGTGTGTGTGTGTGTGTGATGTGTATAAAAAGATGATCATGAGTCCTGTAGAAACATTAAGGACCTGTTGTCCAACCAAACCTTTTGACTCAGCGCTTCACTTACTGCTCAACTTCACATCAGACTGGTGAGTTGATCTTCCATCATCATCATCATCATCATCATCATCATCATCATCATGCTTTTTTAAATGTTTTAATGTTTGTTTGAACAGTTATTGTAGCAAAGTTTTCTATATATGTGTAATACAGCAAGCAGCAGACTGCAGGCTGTTGTGCATGTCAGACTTCTTCATGTGTGCATGTTAACATTGTAGAGCTGCAGAGATGAAGGCTCACCTGCTGATCTTTGCTGCAGTACTTCTGGTCCCTTGCTGGATGATGCCTGCGGGTCAATGGAAGGTGAGTACCATATTCTGAAAAAAGATCAAATTACACATTGAGGGACATTTACTTTCTTGTTTGACTCCATGGAGTCAGGTTGATTCTTGGCTCAGTACCACTGAGTGACTGGTGGTTGCGACCCAGTCTCCGGTTCAGAACCCCATTATGTTCCAAACACAAAAAATGCTGTAATGCTGGACCTCTACTCTAAATGCTTTCATAAATCATTAGCAATAAAAAAGATTAAAATACTTTGTTATATCTTATTTTTTTCTGTTCATACCAATGGACGGAGAATCTGACCATGAGAAACTAACTAATAGTAAAAATGACAATAAAACGTCTTAAGAGACCTTTTTACAACAAAAAACATGTGTTGATTTATTTTTCATGAATATTAACTCATTGCATATATATTTTGTATTATTTTAACAAACATTCATTCTCATATTTACTTTAAACACAGTTTAAACACCAATTATGTAATTTAGCAATATGATTAATAGATTAAAATTATTATGCTTCCTCCTCGCCTCACGGTCGGCCATACTGGCTGAAAAAGAGGGTGTGGCTCTACTGCAGTCCACTGTACATGATGTGGAACACTGTGATTGGCTTCTAGACATCCAGACAAATAAGTTTGTGGAATCAGATGACAGTAATCATAGAAATCTAGAAAAGTTCAGTCCGCTGGACTGGTCGGGGGATCTGAATGGCTTAACCAGTTAAACAGCTGGTGACCTCAGTATTTGTTGTAAACAGCAAAGAGTTTCATTATAATGAAACACAAAATGCAGATTTTTAATCAAGTTTAAACAGATGAATTCCTCATAAGTCAGTTTTCTTCTTTCACTATATTCCAAACATGGGTCTGTAATGAAGAGCATGTAGACAGTGTGTGAATCCAGATGTGTTTTTAAGAAAGAGACTGATTGGTCCATCTATCATCCATCAGGCCCTCACAGCTGTGAGGTAATATAGTGTTTATCCAACCTTTTATCCACCACTGCGCCGCCGGTTAATGAGTGAAGCTACATGTGTGTATCTGACTGCAGTGGAAGGTCAGAGGTCAGAGGAGTTTTGTGTGTGTTCAGGTTAGTGAAATATGCTGGTTTCAGTTTAATATGAATAAACTTTCTTGTGTATTAAACAGAGACTGTGATCTTTCTCTGACCTGAACCAAGAGCTGCCAGAGTCTGAACACAAGCAAACGTT
This sequence comes from Thunnus maccoyii, assembly GCF_910596095.1. Taxonomy (NCBI): domain Eukaryota; kingdom Metazoa; phylum Chordata; class Actinopteri; order Scombriformes; family Scombridae; genus Thunnus; species Thunnus maccoyii. The sequence continues at coordinate 25,951,381 of NC_056555.1, forward strand.
TCATACTGCTGGAGTTACTACCAGCAGATATTAGACTGAAGATCAAACTAATGAAACACATCAGTCAACGTTTTCTCATCACGTCGACAGAAAACATCATTCAGACTGCATTACGTTTCCTTCAACCTGTATTTACTGTTGCAGTTTATATAAGTGTCATTTCTAGAAGTTGGTTTGAATAAATCATAAAAGCTTTGTTGTGTAACATTAGCTGTTCCTTCCTCCTTCTGCCCTCCAGGCCCCCAGCTCCATTCCACTGAACATGGTTCCTGATGCTGTTGATGACATGTACAATGGCTGCACCGAGAAAATGGAGAGGAGGGTCAAGAAAGAATATTTCAGAAAAGAGTTTGTGGGAACATTTAAAATTGCCTGGGAAAATGCAGAAAAATGTTCAAACAAATACTCACAGGATCTCACCAAAAACCAGCGGCAGGCAATCTGTGTCTATACATCCAACGACATTTATGCAGAATTCAATAAAGCAGTCCGGACCAGTAGGAGCATCTATGGCAGCTCCTTCCGATTCCATTCTTTACATTTCTGGCTGACTACTGCCATACAAAAGCTGAATAACAAACACTGTTACATTAGTTATCGAAGAAGCAGGGCTGCATTCACTGGCAATGTTAACAGCATAATTAGGTTTGGTGCGTTTGCCTCCAGCTCTCTCAGAACAGACCTTAAACAGTTCGGTAGCAAGACCTGCTTTCAAATTATGACCTGTTTTGGAGCTTATGTGAAGCATCATTCAAATTATCCAAATGAGGAAGAGGTGCTTATTCCCCCCTATGAAAGATTCAAAATAACCAAAATTATTAACGGTCGGGGTAAATTTCCAGATCTGAGTGATTGTGAGAAGGTCTTTACTTTGAGGAGTTCAGTATATAAGAGTAACCTAAACTGCAAAGCTGCACCCAGATTAGAGAGCAGCATTTTCTCCAAATGATGGGGAAAATGCAAGAAAATGAGTCTTGTTCTTTAAACTTATATCATCAATAAATAAATCTATAAATCGATACAACACAGCCAAACATTCTGTACTGAAGTCAATCATCGTGCATCACAACATCATCTATTACTGTGTACAGTATCAGATGTAGGAGCATCTGTGCTGTTTGACATTGATTTCTATGTGCAGCAGACTGTATGTCTCTGTATGGAATCAACACATGTGTGATATAATAAAAATGATGAATGATAAACTACCAACACAGACATGAACACTGACTGTCTCTAACAGTGTTTCTGGTCTGTTTCAACGTCATTTATTGTCCAAAAGCCTCTGAGCAATACTGTTTCTCTCTTTTAAAAACTATTATTGTTGTTTTCATTTGTAATTTTATTTGAAATATTTTTGTTTGTCACTTTTTATCAGCACTGTAATGTTGATTTGAACAATGACAATAAAGTTGATTCTGATTCTACTCAATATTCTCATAACTGACCAAATAAAGAATGTTAACACGTGTGCAGCGTCAACAACAAATAAACAAACACAAACAGTCAGAAACTCATTCAGTCATGTTGATGTTGATGGAAAGTTTCCAGCAGCTGTTTGACGTCCTGCAGACTGACTGCAGCAGCTCAGACGCATCAGATGGAAATAAAAGGCTTCATGATGTAAACTGTGAGATTATTTTTCTGTTCTGTATGTTTTCATCATCTCCTCCCAACAAACACAAACTGCTCCTGTTTGAACTGCTGACAGCTGTTTCCTGACATGTAAATTCTAAGATATTAGAGAAACATCATATTAATATGTGAAATTCAGTATAGTAATGTTGTATTTCCAGATGTTTGGATGCATCATATTAATATGTGAAGTTCAGTATAATAATGTTTTATTTCCAGATATTTGGATGCATCGTATTAACACTTGAAGTTCAGTATAATAATGTTGTTTGGATGTTTAAGCACAGACTATTGTGGGATTACACATGAGAGAAAAAACGTGAAATTACACTTCTTATTTAATTTTATTAGTCTTTATTTCTGTGTTTCAACTCTTTGGAGATCAGTTTCATTTTGGTTCATTTGAGACTTTCTTTGCATCCTCTTGCAAGTTTTGTCTTTGTTTAGCATGTTTGTATTCTTGTTATCAGCACAAACTCAGCTATAGGTACAACTCATTATTCTGTCAATTTAACAAGGTATAAAGCCACCAAGAACCCAAACGACAAGAAAAAGTACACCGTCGCCAATAAAAATGTACAAATCTTGAGTGATAATCACTGAATATATTATTATACAACAGTTAAAGGTTGTAAAAAAATATAGTTTTACTGTTCTTACAAACAAATACATCAGAAAAGTAAAAATAACTTAAATAAATGTGGTGGAGTAAAAAGTATAAAGTATTATTAAAATGTGTGTACTCAGGTTAAGTACAAGTACCTGATGATTGTAGTAAAGTACAGTACTTGAGTAAATGGACCAGTGGAAATAAAGAAAACAAGATGACGGTTTGGTGTTTTACTTCAACACTGAATCTAATCCAGCTGCTGCAGCAGTTTAACAACCTACTTTTAGATTAGAAGAGGTTCATAAAATGTCAAAGCTTCCTGTTTCACAGCTGATATTCATGTAAATTTATTGGAGTTGTGTCCATGTCACAGGTTTGAGCCCAGCTTGTCTCCCTGTGAGACTAAAACACACTATTGATGCAGCAGCACCATCTGCTGTCCAAACCAACAAACTACCTGCTGCTGTCCACAAGAATACATTACAACCACAATCAATATTTCATTCACTAACACATGAAATATCATCCAGAGTAGAGCTGCTAACGTTTGTGTTTTTAACATTTTACAATAACAAAATAAATTACATGAAATACTAAGTTACCAAAGAAAAAGGAAATTACAAATCAGGGACGACCTGATAATTGATTAATTATTAATAAACAATAACACTTGATAACAGAGAGCTTATTAAAAGATTGTTTGGGCAAAAATAGAATAATATCTGAGACTGACTTTGTGTGTGATGCAGAGGAGAACACATGATGTTTCTACAGAACATCATTTAAATAAATACAGAACGTCCTCACAATATTACACTTTATGGTAACGGAGAAAATGCAGCTGTGCAACAATGACAATTCTGTCATAACAGACGATGATGGAATGAAACTTTGATCTGGCTTAATACACGTCATAAAGATAATGAGCATGACGAGGGTCCTCAGTTACAGCCCACTAAAACTTTGATTTACACACAATCATGTCAGCTGCATAATGAAGGATATCTCAACTTCATTACAACAGCTCAAATATTTTATAGGCTTATTTTTTATTGAGGCTCCTTCAAATAACAGCAGAGCTACAGCCTGATATTTGAGAGAGGAGGATGCACCTGAACAATATATGTTTCTATTGTTACGCTGTATTTACCTTCATGTAGAGAACACAAGTTAACTTGGGGTGTAGTTGAAAGAGGAATTGGACAGTGGAAGAGAAGATGTTCTTCATGGAGAGGGTTACCTGCTTATACACATAATATACCAAATTATCACTGTTTCATATTTCCAGCTGAGACTATGAGAAAACTACAACACGTCATCATTATTTCTACTTTGCTGCTCTGACTGTGGTAAAACAGCGACGTCTCACTCTCTCCCAGGAGTAATCCTTCTCCTGCTGACAGTCACAGTAAATTCTCTTCTGCTTCATTAATTAGTTTTAGTCCTCGTTAACTCTCAGTGTGATTCTGAGACGCTTGATAAATATGGGCCCAGGGTCAGAGTCTGACTTATAACACCTGTTTTTTAATCTTTTCTCCATCAAACAGCTCATGTATAACACATCTGTAAAGTGCTGATTCAACAAAATCCAGAGATAACTGTTCAGTTTGTAGTCAGTTAAGAGACTTAAGTGAAGATGACTAAATCCAGATCCAGACTCCGGTCCAGATGGATCATCAGGATGCAGCTGATCCTCTCTCAACACACACTCTTGGATGTTCACTCATACTCTTACAGAGATCATCACCATCTGATGAGAGAAGAAGAAACAATAGAGGTCATAAATCAGTGTTTAGTGAGACTCACTTCATCAGCTGTCAGTCAGTGATGCAGCACATCCAGTATAAAGAGCAGCAGGGACTTCAGTCCTGTTTAGACCAGAAGTGGAACAACTGTGCAGTGTAGCCAGCTTCCTTTCAGCTCTCATGTTAACGTGTTGAACACACTGAGCTCCAAGCTCACACACCTGCAGAGACTTTCAGTCTCAAGTTTGTTTACTCTGCAGATTTCACTGAAGTACACAGAGGAAATAAACTGCTGACAGTCATGAACACACCATTACTGCAGAAACAGAGACATTCACTCATCAGTTTACTGATGGATTTACTGTTAACTGTTAGAAAAGTTTAAAAGCTACAGAGTCTCTGTGGGATTTGAAGATCTTTCCTGCTGTTAAATCATCACATGGCAATCAGTCAGAGCTCTCAGCTAAACACCTGCTGTGATTCCTGGACTTCAGCAGAGGTTCTGGTCTGTACACATGGTTACTAAACATAATGATGGTTCTGTGAAATCAGAGCCAGTGATTTACAGGCTTCAGTCAGACTGATCTTAGAGCTCTGACAGAGATGAACTGATCAGTTCTTTAGTGTTGAAATGAACAAACATATTCATATCAGATTTGATGGTAGGACAATTTGATGATGAGGACCGCTGTCTCTATATATCTTGTAAGGCTGTCAGCTGTAATCCAGCTTTATTTCCTGCAGACATGAACACAACAACAACAGTCGTCTTCACATCAGTTCAAACACATGATCACAACAAGCTTCTGGCAGTTCTGATTGGTTGACTGTTCTCTCTCTCTGTCTTTCTGCCCAATCCTGAAGCCTGTCACCATTCTCCTCTCACAACTTCACTGAGGAAAGCAGCCACTGAGAAGGTTGGAGATTCAGCAGGAAATACTGGACCTTTGCTTTGATACTAACTGTGTTTAATATAATACTGCTGAAACCGGCACAGACTGACTCCAACTCTATACTGACCTCAGAGTCTCCAGTCTACAGTGTAGATTCTTCTTAAGATCAGACAGCAGCTTCAATTCTGAATCCTGCAGCTCGTTTCTTCTCAGATCCAGCTCTCTCAGACGGGATGAGGGGTTAGACTTCAGAGCTGAGGCCAGAGAAACACAGCTGATCTCTGACAAACTGCAGGACATCAAACTGAATGAAGAATAAATGATGTCACTTTAGAAGACAAAGTTCCTGCTTGAAATCATTCAATGTTTCATAATCTGTTAAGCTGAAGAAGATTTAGAATGTAGAAGTTTAGAAAATGGAAACTTCAAATACCTGAACCCAACAGGATTCTAGTCAAAAATTTCCAAATACAAACAGTGAAAAAGAGCTTTCATTAATATTAATGACAACATGCTGCTACTTCAATAAAGATGTAGTGACTTCATCTCTTAAACTCTGCAGCTCCACCAGTGACTCCATCTATACAAACTCATATAGTGCAGCCAAACACAAGTGAAAATGCACTCTCAATACAGTAGAATCTGCACACTGGTCAGTCCACTTCCACAGTTTCACATCTCATAGTCAGAGATAATGTCTCATTAACAAACACACACCAAGAGCTCAGATCAGTGTGTGGAGTCTGTTTTCAGTCTGTTCCTCTTGTAGATGTGATCTCTAGATCCCCTATGAGACAGCCAGAGTCAGCTGACCATCCTGAGTCACCACAGTCCCGTAAACTGTGGTGGGTCCAAAGACATTGTAATAACTCAATTTAAACATTTAAATTGACATTTAACACATCATGCTGCTCTAACTGAACCATTTACAACAAATAACCACTGCATACACACAACACAGTACACATGTACACATTTACTGAGTAAAGGCGCAAATGCAAAGATCGATCTCTGGATTTCAAGAAATGATTATTGATCATTAAAAAAAGAATCGCAATTAATCTGAAAGTAAAGTTTAGAAGATGGAAACTCCAAACACCTGAACCCAACAGGATGCAGGTTAAAAACTGTCAAATATAAAAGACAAAAAACAGAGTTTGAGTGGTTCAGAGTTAATTATCCAGTGTAGATTTTTCTTGTTATATAAAGGTTTTAAATGTGCAGCTCAACATTGCTCTGACACAGTCAATGGACTAAACCACTGAAGAAGAAAACAGACTTCCCCATTAAGATACTCAGTGTGGAATAATATCAGCTTTATGACTGCAGTTTAGTGTCACCACAACTGTCACATCATATTAATCTCAGCACAGAAGTAAAAAATGGTGTCTGACCTCAAAGTCTACAGTCTACAGTGTGAACTCATAATCAGATGTGTTCAGGTTTTAAATGTGTAGTTCAACATTACTATGTCCTAGGACTGGGGAATATATTAATATTATATTGATATCATGAAATGAGACTAGATATCATCTTAGATTTTCAATATCGTAATATTGTGACATGGCACAAATGTTGTGTTTTTCCGGTTTTAAAGCTGCATTACATCAAGGTGATGTGATTTTCTGAACTTACCAGACTGTTCTAGCTGTTCCTTTATCTGTCATTATATCCATTTTATCCACATTACTGATGATTACTTATATATTAGACTATTGTCAAAATATCTATATTGAAATATTTGGTCAAAAATATGATATTTGATTTTGTCAACATTGCCCAGCCCTATGTCCTAATCAATGAGCTTTTCACTAAAATGAGCAGAGTGACTTTGTCATTGTGTTATTGTGGATCATCATAATGTCAGCCTTCTACAGACATCATCCAAATGTCACCACAACATTCAGACACATATTCATTCCAACTTTGATTCATAAAAAATACTTTAAGCACCTGCTTTGATCTCTCTGTGTCCCTCTGTGTATTTGTGTCAGTGGTTTGGAAGCTACATAGGCTGCCCACTGTGTGGCAATCTACTGAAGGCCAGTAAAGGCAGCTGCAGGAGGTGGTGGGTAGATATAGAATATAATAAAAAATATTTCTCCTTCAGCAAGTAAACATGATCTGTTTAAAACAGATATTAGTTGAGAGGATCTTATGTATACAGACATTAAACATTAATTTACTTTAAAAACTAACAGTGGACATTTTCTACAGTTTCTTTAAAAATCAGTCATCTTTTATAACTACAGACTAAACTTTGTACAGTAAGAAAATGAAAATATGGAAAAACAAAAATTAACTTCATGGATGTAAGTTATGTATGTACATAAATTAGGTTCAGTTGTTAAACATTAAAATCAACAATAGTAACAGACAGTCAGTGAACTGACCTCAAAGTCTTCAGTCTACAGTGTGGAGTCTGCAGAAAATCACACAGCAGCATCACTCCTGGATCCTGCAGCTCGTTGTCACTCAATCCTGCTCTCTCAGATGGGAGGGATTGGACTTCAGAGCTGAGGCCAGAGAAGCACAACTGATCTCTGACAAACTGCAGTCCCACAATCTGAATAAAGAGTAAATTATGTAAGTAAAAATCCATTCATAATCTAATCAGATGTGTTCAGGTTTTAAATGTGTAGTTCAACATTACTATGTCCTCATCAATGAGTGTTTCACTAAAACAAGCAGAGTAACTGTGTCACTGTGTTATTGTGGAACATCATCATGTTGTCAGCCTTCTACAGACATCATCCATATATCACCATAACATTCAGACACATATTCATGTCAACACTGATTCATAAAAAAAACTTTTAACACCTGCATTGATCTCTCTCTCTCTCTCTCTCTCTCTCTCTCTCTCTCTCTCTCTCTCTCGCTCTCTCTCCCTGTGTGTGTGTGTGTGTGTGTGTGTGTGTGTGTGTGTGTGTGCATGTGTTCTGAAGGATCAATATCAATGATCAGACATTATTCATTAAAACACAACAAAGGATATAATAAAGTAATGTTTCTCCTTCTGCAAGTAAAATTGATCAATTTAAAATGGATATTTGTTCAGAGGATCTTCTGTATACAGATGTTACTCATTACCAAAAATTATAAACATTAATTTACTTTTACAATTAACAGTGGACATTTTCTATAGTGTCTTTAAGAATCAGTCATCTTTTATAACTACAGACTCAATGTTGTACAATAAAAAGAAACTAAATATTGACGAAAGAAAATCAATTTCATGGATTTAAGTTATGTACATAGAATAAGTTCAGTAGTTAAACATTAAAATCAACAATAGTAACAGACAGTCAGTGAACTGACCTCAAAGTCTTCAGTCTACAGTGTGGAGTCTGCAGAAAATCACACAGCAGCGTCACTCCTGGATCCTGCAGCTTGTTTTCACTCAGCTGTAGCTTTCTCAGATAGGAGGGGTTGGACTTCAGAGCTGAGACCAGAGAAGCACAGCTGATCTCTGACAAAGTACAGCCACACAATCTGAATAAAGAATAAATTATGTAGATAAATATCCATTTATAATCAAATCAGATGTGTTCAGGATTTAAATGTGTTCCTCAACATTACCATGTCCTCATCAATTAACTTTTCCCTAAATTAAGTACATTGTCATTGTGTTACTGTGGATCATAATGTCAGCCTTCTACAGACATCATCCAAATGTCACCACAACATTCACACATCTATACATGTCAACACTGATTCATAAAAAATAGTTTAAACACCTGCATTGACCTCTCTGTGTTCCTCCGTGTAGGTTTGTGTGTTCTGAAGGATCATTATCAATGATCAGACATTATTCATTAAAACACATAAAGACAATAATAGAGAAACATTTCTCCTTCAGCTAGTAAACTTGATCAATTTAAACAGATATTATTTGAGAGGATCTTCTGTATACAGATGTGACTCTTAAAAAAAAAAATTAATTTACCTTAATAACTAACAGTGGACATTTTCTACAGTTTCTTTAACAATCAATCTGTCATCTTTTATAGCTACAGATTAAACTTTGTACAGTATAATAATGAAATATGGGAAAAAGGAAATTAACTTCATGGATGTAAGTTATGTATGTATATAAATTAGGTTCAGTTGTTAAACATCAACATCAACAATAGTGACAGACAATCAGTGAACGGCCCCCAGAGTCTCCAGTCTACAGTGTGGATTGTCCAGAAAATCACACAGCAGCTTCACTCCTGGAACCTGCAGCTTCACTCCTGGAACCTGCAGCTTGTTGTAGCCCAGATCCAGCACTTTCAGATGGGAGGGGTCGGACTTCAGGGTTGAGAACACAGAAACACAGCTGATCTCGGACAACCTGCAGCACCACAACCTGAATAAAGAATAAATGATGTAGATAGAAGTCCATTTATAATCCAATCAGATATGTTCAGGTTTTAAATGTGTAGTTCAATATTACTATGTCCTAATCAATGAGCTTTTCCCTAAAATGAGCAGAGTGACTTTGTCATTATGGTATTGTGGATCATCATGATGTCAGCCTTATACAGACATCATCCATGTCTCTGCACACCTACAAGTTGATTATCCTGCTTATACCACAGTCATTTGCCAACAATATAAAATAAAAGTAATATAATATTATAATACATTTATATAGTATGGCACCTTTCACAAAAATAAAATAAAACAAAGTGCTTCACAGGAATAAAAGTTAAAAATTAAGACCATAGAAGCAAACAAACAATAAGAACATATGCCACAAGTTAAAGTTAACAAAACACAGGCAAAAGAGGACCCCAAGATTAAACAAACAAACGAACAATCACTTCACATCACACACAACTCAAGGTGATGCAAGCACCATTTTGGACCATTTGTAGGCAGTTCAGAGATGACTGAGAGAGGTGAAAATGGAATTACAATAGTCCAGCCGGGATGATATAAAAATGTGAATAATCATTTCGAGCTCCAGTTGTGATACGACAGACTTGGGTTTTGCGATATTTCTCAGATGGAAAAAACATGTACTGGTCAATGATTTAATATGCTGATCAGAATGCATAGCCCAAGATTTCTTATGTTAGATCAAACAGCTGAGGAAAGGGACCCATTACTCTTACCAACCTTGGGAGTTATACTGTCAGAAGCATTGATAAGAACCTCTGTCTTGTCAGTGTTAAGCTGTAAGAAGTTGTTTGACATCCAGTCCTTAATGGCAGTCAGACAGTTGTGCAGCACAGACAGTTTGTCGGGGTTATCAGGCTTAAAAGAGACATAGAGCTGAATATGGTCAGTGTAAAAGTGATAGGAAATATCACTAAATTTGCTGATAACTTGACCTAAGGGAAGCATATATAAAGCAAACAGAATAGGATTCAAAACAGAACCTTGGGGCACACCAAAGAAAAGAGCAGCAGTTTCGGACATGTAAGGACCAAGAGACACAGAAAAACTCCTATCTGAGAGGTAGGAGGAGAACCAGTCCAAGGCTCTCCCTGAGAAACCCACACACTGTCTAAGCCTTTCAATCATTATTCTGTGATCCACAGTGTCAAAAGCTGCACTAAGATCCAGCAGCACTAAAATGGAGCATTCACCTACATCAGAAAACATCATTAAGTTTTACAAAAGCATTTGCAAATTTTTGGTGAAAATTCTGCACTCAAAATCGAAAGGTAATGTAGCAAGAGCTTACTGTTGTCATGACAACTTGCTGGACTGTACTTGCTGCCAGCCTTAACTGAGGCATAAAATTCACGTAAGGTGTCATTAAGCATAACCGCAGAGTATGTTTCCACATCAGTGTTCTTTTGTTTTTGGTAGATAAAGTCTCTCAGTATATTACTGCCCATTATGTTGCCTTTTTTGTATTACTGCCAGCCAATCAGAAAAGCGTATTCACTCAGACTGTGGTATAATATTCATTAAAATACATTAAAGAATATAATAAAGAAATATTTCTCCTTCAGCAAGTAAAATTGATCAATTTAAAACAGATATTAGTTGAGAGGATCTTGTGTACTCGTCTGTTGTGTTATTAACAACATTGACACTGACGTTAAAACATGGTAAAAATGTTGTTTAATTAAGAGCAAGAAAGACTCTTATTCTATTTTCACTTTATTTCATCTTATTTTTATTATTAATATCAAGTTGATTTCATTTTCCATCTTATGGTACATAGGTGCTGAGGTCAGTGGTTGTTAGGTTTGAGCAAAAAGACTGTGGTGTGCGTTTTTTAACAGAACCACTAAGGGTGTTTTTTTCCAGGGCAGCTTCGGCAGTGTACACTGTAGTTTCTTGTACCTTTTTTCCCCGCCCTTTCTTTTTAATCCTATTTTTCCTTCCAAATTTGAGTTTGGATTTTTGTTTATTTCTGCATGAGGCTGGGGTATTCCCTTCCTTAGCCGCCTTTAGACCCTGGGGAGGACGCTGGCTGTTGGGGAGCGCACCACGTCGCCAACCCACCCATCCTGAACAGCCCCCAGAACCAATGGGAGAGAGCCTGTTCTTGTGGGGAGAGAGATTCCCCCGTCCTTCCCTACCTTCACTCCCACCCCACCCCAGAGGACAGGAGACCAGGGCACCCCAGACAAAAAGGGCACTTTGGACATCAAGGGGCAAAGGGGCAGGCACTTGAGCACCCCCCGCCCCCCCCCCCCTCCCCCTGTATGTGCCTGCTCAGGACCAACAGCTCCTTCAGTTCATCTGGAGAGACCTACGCTGTGAAGACCCACTGGATGTGTACAAATGGCGGGTGCTGACATATGGCACAATGAGCAGCTCATGCTGTGTCATCTTTGCTTTGCAGCAACATGCTCGTAATCACATAGACAGCTACAGTCAGTGCAGAGGAGCTTCTACATGGACAACTGCCTTGAGAGCATCCCCACCATACCTTCCGCCACACAAAGAGTAAACCAACTGTGTATCCTGCTGGCTGAAGGAAGGTTGGATCTCAGACAGTGGGCAAACCATCAACCAACTGTGGCAGCCCATCTTCCCCCTGATGCGAGATCTTCAGTGGCTAAGTCAAAACCGGACTGACCTATGGGAGCCAGCCTTAGAACTTTCATGGAACTGTGCTGCTGATACCCTTGGCTACCAATACTGGCCCATCGTACATGCTGTGCTGACAATGAGGATGGCATATCAAGCACTGGCCAGTCAGTTTGACCCTTTGGGGTTCATCTTGCCATTGAACGGGCATATGAGGCAGTTGCCTAGCTCACTATACTAATGTAATAACATTAGCCAAATCAATACATGTACAGTACATTGATTGAGTTAAACATTCTTGCTTAGCTGTGCTATGCTACATTATATGTTGCTAGGCTATGCCCAGTTGTTACCGATTCCATTTATATTCTGTATTTCCATTTATTACAATGTGTAAAAATGAAACAAACAGTGTGAGAGTCTAATATTTATTCGTGAGAGGTGATCAATTACAGAAAAAGCACTTTCCTTTAGAATAAACAGCTGCTGCTTTATGAATAATGAGTGTAAACGCTGCTGTTGATGACAGAAACTCAATGTGTAAACTAAACGCTACTTTTTCCAACAATCAGCAGAAAATGGAGCTGATGCAGCGTTTTGTCCCTTTTCTGAATGAAGCTGCAGTTCAGTCGGCGTCCACATGGAGGAGCCAGAGATCTGCAGAGTTCATTATTCTTACTGTAAAACATCACAGCCTGTAAACACTCTGCAGGCAGATGAACTCATTTAAAGTCCTGAACAACATTCAAACAATAAAAACTCTTCAGCAGCGTCTCTGCGCTGGTCGACTCTCAGTCCTCTTTAAAAACACGTCTCGTTCATTATTATCAGACACAGAGAGATGTATATTCTACCTGATGGCCGTCCCTGCCTTCCCAGCATGCTCAGCGGTCAGATGTTCAGATGGAGGAGAGCTCAGTTTGTCTCTGCGGGTTTCTGTCTCCATCAGCTCAAATTAAAATCCTGCAGAGAAGCTGCAAGAAACTTTATTCACACACCAATGCTGCGACAAAACGAAGAAATACACCAAGAGACGAGATGTGTTTGATCCCTCGAAGTCCAAATGCAAAATAAAAATGAGACTAAAGTCATCTACAGAGACAGAAAACTGATGTTCTGATCTAAAATATACATTTCTCCCTTTTTATTTTTCTCAAAGACCACAGGACTTCCAGAGCTACTGCTGCAGGAGACAAAAATACCTTAATTCATTTGTTGTAGATTATAAAATAAAATAAATCTTGTACGTTAGTGTGCGTCATTTGTCTCAGTCTGTTTATGTTCTTTGTATTTATTGTTGCTGCTCTCTATTTTTTTTTTTAACATACAGTCATCAAAGGGCATTAAAATAAAGGTCGTAATCTATTAGGGCTGCAACTAATGATTATTTTCATTATCGATTAATCTGTCAATTATTTTCTTAATTAATCAATTAGTTGTTTCGTCCATAAAATGCTGATCAGTGTTTCTCAGAGTTGAAGACGACGTCATCAAATGTCTTGTTTTGTCCATAACAAAGATATTCAGTTTGCTGTCATAGAGACTAAAGAAACCAGATAATATTCACATTTAGAAAGATGGAATCAGAGAATTTTGACTTTTTCTTCTTAAATGTTTAATTGATTATCAATATAGTTCACAACTAATCGATTAATCAACAAATTGTTGCAGCTCAATAATCTACAAACTAAATGTTCCAGTTTGAACTTTTTATCAGCTGCTCAAACAACAAACTGACAGGATGAACCGCTGCTCCATCAAACCTGTCTGACTGGAACTAATCGTCTTAAATCCTGCAACAAACGACCGACGAGGGACCAATCAGGGGCCTTTAAAAGACGGAACTAGTGTTACGTTTCTTTTACAGCATCATGAGCGCTGAAACATTTAGTCGATTGACAGAAAAATGATCACAACTATTTTAATAATGAATTAATTGTTTAATCAAAACATTCTGTAGTTCTTGTAGTTTTCTTAATCTTATTCTGCAGTAAAATACACATTTTGAGGTTTTCATGTGTTGTTTAGGAGAGCAAGTTGTTGACCTTGGGTGTTACAAACCTGTGACGACATTTTTGAAGATTTTCTGAGACTAAACAATAATAATCAAATAATCAATAATGAAAATAATCATTTGTTGAACCACTATAATTATTATATACTGATAAAATAAAGGTTATAATCTACAAAATCCTCATGTTTCATTCTGGGTGGCATGCCGACAAACAGCCAACCAAGGGCCGGGGGCTGACTGGGGCCGACAAAGGGCCAAACAGGGGCCAACAAAGGGCCGACCGGGGGCTGACTTGGGGCCGACCAGGGGCTGCTAAAGACAGACATAGTGTTACATTACTTTTACAGCATCATGTGTGTGAAATGATTACAGACAGTAATCGGCAGTAATTCTTGCTGCTTTAATGAGCGACTCCACACAAACAGCAGGTTCATGTTTCACACTCGTGTTTTAAGATGCAGACGACCTTCATCTGACGGACACAAACATCTCTGTTTTCTCTACAAATGTCTTCTCTTCTCTCTGAGCCTGCAGTGATGGAGGCGGCGCTGTTTTTCCACCACTGCTGCTCAGTGTGTGTTCAGGGTCTAAATCTGTCCTCAGCGCTCGCAGCTCTTTGTGTCCACTGCAGTTTAATATGAGAAGACACCAATTAACCTCCCGTCTCCTCGAGACAGACGATGAACAGTGACAACAAGCATGTTTCACTATTATCTTACATTTATATAAATAATCCTCCCTGAATGTTTCCCTTCATCTTTCAAGATGTTTTTACATGAATATCAGATTCATGTTTAATAAGGAATAAATCAGGTCTTCTGCTGCCATCTAGTGGTCTTTGGACTGAATAACACTGAAATACTAAAATTGTTTAATAAAGGTTTTAAATTATGTTCACTCACAGTAGTTTAGATCTGAACATGTTTTTGTTTGTTAATTTAGATTAGCTTCAATGAAAACTGTCCATATAACATCCATATTAACAGTGAATAAGTCAACAGATAAACATATTATCACATATAAATAAACCTCTGATCAATATCACATCTTTACACATGAAATCAATTCCATGTTTAGTAACTACGGTTGTTTTTTGTTGTGATTAAAATTATTTCTTTCTGCAGTATTGATGATGCTCAATAATCTACATGGAGGCAATAAAAAGGATGTATTGTCTGTAAATATAAAGTATCTCTGAGGTTTTAACTCTGTCTCACTTCTCTCAACAGCTACAACAATAAAAAAACAACTATTTAAAATCCCGTCGATCAATAAAACATGGAAATCTAAATAAACCAAACATAACGATCAGAAGATAAGCATCTCGTGATTAGACGTATGTCGACTGTTGTAACACAGTAAATGTTTCTGTGTGATTACATCTGTAAAAATGCCTTTTATTATATTGCATTTAATATTATTGTTTATATTTACATATTATTGTATAATTATTAATCATCTGTCAATGTTTATAATTTTCTGTACTGCTTTGGCAATATAGGTTTCTGATCTGTCATGCCAATAAAGTTTATTTGAATTTAGTCCACCTGCCCCATCACACCTGCACCTGTAGCTTCAGTGTGGAGTGGTGTCTTTGTCCATGTCTACAAATATGAATCTCTTTAGCTGTTCCACTTTATTCACCAGCAAGTCTCTAAATGTGTGAAACCAAAACAATGAGTTCAAACAGTGTAAAAGGCTGATTGGAGCTGAGGGGAACTGCAGAGTCTGCTAATAATTTACTGTGGGTTCATCACTACGTGCAACCTTTCACATCACATGTACAGTCCTCATCTGATCCTTTGCTCATATAAACATGTCAATTATACAGATATGGATTTAATAATTATTTCATCTCATGCCTTCTCACCAGTGCAACTGTTCAAGACCTGCATGGTAAATGCAACTCAAATCATCTGAGACTTTATCACACAGACGACAAAAGCTCCAGTATTTTCTGTTGTTTTCATACTTTTCTAAATAGTTTTCAAAGGTTTTAAAACCATTTCTCTGCTGTTAAAATGCATCTTGCTCCTTCTTTAAAAATAAATCTTAACTTACAATATTTAATTATGTCCAGAGGAACATACTAATT
The DNA here is from genome assembly GCF_910596095.1 of Thunnus maccoyii. Taxonomy (NCBI): domain Eukaryota; kingdom Metazoa; phylum Chordata; class Actinopteri; order Scombriformes; family Scombridae; genus Thunnus; species Thunnus maccoyii. The sequence continues at coordinate 25,967,357 of NC_056555.1, forward strand.
TATTTACCTTTTTCTTTAGACATTTTATTTCCACAGATGTAAACAACGTGTGGATAATAATAATAATTTCAACTAAACTTCACAAGAGATGAACAGCAAGGATTGGTCAGACAAGACTGGACAAAGTCATCTTCCCAAATTCAACCTCACCAGAATGCAGAGACAAAGAGACTCACGTATATAATTTAAAGGCCATCAATATGGAGGAATTTATAAATGTGTTTTTTAATTTGTATTTAATAAAGCCCATCAAGCAGGATTCAGTGTTCAGATTCAGGATTCAGAGTTCTTCAAATGTAGAAAGATGAATGATACAGTTAAATTATTCCATCTGACACTTCAACTAAAGGTTGTCTTTGAGTTTCCAGATGAAGTTTCTGCTCTTTAGTCACAGAGAGGAAGATGCTGTTCTGACCTCAGCTTCCTCTTTCTTCTTCTTGTTGAATTTAAAAAGCTACTTTCATCTTTCACAAACCAGCTTCCTCTCTCAGGAGGAAAAAAATTCACAAGTATGGTGTAAGATGTGCTTCCTGCTGCTTCAGCTAGATAAACCGTCTTCAATTTAGCTATTATTAAGCACACCGTGAAACCACATGATTGATGCTGATAATGTTCAGAGAAAGATCTGACTTCCCTTTTGCAGAGTGAAAGTTTTTCATGAGAATTTTTGCAAGTGTTTACCACACATTAAGAAATGTTTAGTACATGTTGTAATTCCTGCCTCTGTCACCTTATCATTATGGTGAGGGGTCTATATTTCCCCTAAAAGCAAAGACAAATATTTTCATTATGATTCTTGTCTGAGAGGCGAGAGTGGACCATGCAGGAAGTTAACAGACAGATAAATTCACATTATACCAGGATTTGTTGGAATTAAGAGCAAATCTGACTGCATAAGCAGCAATCAAAGCGAACAAACATATAATTTAAGTGAAAATGATGAAGAGTTGGATACTCTAAACTCTAAAAGCTTCTCACTCATAAGGACTGTATGAGTGAAAAATCCAATCCTTTTTTAATCCAAACCATGTTTGACAAACCACCAAAAACACTAAAAAAAAAGACTAAAATGTTTTGGTGCTGTAAAGTATGTAGCTGTAATTTCCTACATTTATCTACTTCTTCTTATTTCACATTTACACACACACACACACACACACACACACACACACACACACACACACACACACACACTCACACAAACACACAAACCGTTGTGTTACTGACTCTTTTACAGGTGAACATTCATCAACACTTTGTCCTCCAAAACACATCAGATGGAGTCAGAGAGGACTTCTAACATTTTATGGAGCTTACAACTCTGTCTAAGACTCTACTATGAAGGTCATTTATTTGGCCTTTGCAACTGAAAACCAAATGATTTGAATGACAGAATAAAATAGTAAAACCGTCTTAATTTGAATTACCTGCACACACAAAGACTCATTTGGACTCTAAATAAGACGAGCCTTTCACAGCAATAAGATCATTTGGAGCACACTAAGAAATGTGATTTGCATTTATCAGTATTACCTTTTATAATAGTTCCGTTAACACTGTTATCCTTTGCTGTAATTTACATATTGAAGTGCTGCTAAATTCCCAGTAATATAGTCTAAACCATTGTTACAGTTCACTACTGTAATATAATGGTGATTACAGTAACTCACTGTTGGAACAATTATATTATTATATCATTATTAACACCTTCTGGATTTGTATAGTTTACATTCAAAAGTAAAATACTTATATTCTCATTTACAGTGTATTACTATAAATTGCAATGCATTATGGGATCTCTTCTTATAAACAGTGTTGTTTTTACTGTTAAAGACTAGCAAAAGTGAAAAGACTTGAGGACTTGTAGTCTGTGCCTGGTAGAAACACTCGATCCCAGCATCAGAGGTTTTATTTTAATATGGACCGTGACTCATCATCTGGTCATCATTGTACATACAGCACATTCCCCTTATGGGATCAGACCGATCAATAAGTATTTAGTCAAAGTATTTACTCTTCTAATATTTAACTGACTCATTATTGTTGATACAATATTATATTTGTTGGGACTTTATACATTTATAAGGAAGTGTTGAATGCAGAGTCATATTTAGCCCCGGAGCCGTTGCTACACGACAACTGGTCTTTAAAACCAGGAACCATCATGCAGGGTTTTTATCAACCAGGCACAGTGGGCAACTGTCCTGAGGCCCCAGACCCTCAGGGTCCCTAAAAGAGAAGAACCTGGATGCAGACAAGATGGCGGACATCAACCAGCATTGTCATCTGTATACAGGAGGTCATGTGACATCAGCGGCGAAGTGTTCTACTTTGTCTTTATACTCATTAGACAGTGGACGTTGGGAGGGAAAATGTTGTTCAAATATTTATGTGTATATGTGTGTGAACTTGTGAAAAGTTAAAAATGCTTAGTGACAGTCATAGAAACCATGTTTGTGTGTCTGAACAGTTTGTTCCTGTGTGAAAGAGAATAAAGAACATCTGATCATGCTGAAGCAGATCCTTCCATGTCTGTTTGGGTATAATCAGCATATAGTAGTGACAACTATTCCTAGAGGTTGGTGTGAAACAGATAAAGGAGGATTCACCCCACTCTTCAGGGCTCCGTCCTCTGCAGCAGCTTGTATGTCAGTATCAGTGTGAGTGAGCTGCTCTGAGCATTAAAGAAAGTGTGACAATACTGTGTTGAGAAACTGTTTCTTTCTTCATTTAAGTCAAGTGCAAGAGGTGGATTGCCACACCAACGTACTGAACGTTCTGACTTTATGGAGTTTAAATGTATAAGATGAAATCATCTGCATATAATTAAACATTTCCATGTTCATGATATTTAAATGAACCTTTCTGGAGATCCATGGCTCCATAGCTGCTACAAATATTACTGGTGAAACTGGGAATCCCTGCCTTTAGCCACAGCTGAGAGGGAAATATGAGGAATACATGTTATTGATGTTGAATATAATATAGGTTTACAATTTCTTCTTCTTTTCACAAAATAAGTGAAAACCCAGAAACTCATCATGCTAAATTAATTTAGCACAATGACTTGGCATGATGATTTTTTTTGTGGACCTGCCCCTTCTCAAACCAAATTTACATCCTTGTATGTGTGTGTGTGTGTGTGTGTGTGTGTGTGTGTGGTGTGTTTGTGTGTGTGTGTGTGTGTGTGTGTATGTGTGTGTGTGTGTGTGTGTGATGTGTATAAAAAGATGATCATGAGTCCTGTAGAAACATTAAGGACCTGTTGTCCAACCAAACCTTTTGACTCAGCGCTTCACTTACTGCTCAACTTCACATCAGACTGGTGAGTTGATCTTCCATCATCATCATCATCATCATCATCATCATCATCATCATCATCATCATGCTTTTTTTAATGTTTTAATGTTTGTTTGAACAGTTATTGTAGCAAAGTTTTCTATATATGTGTAATACAGCAAGCAGCAGACTGCAGGCTGTTGTGCATGTCAGACTTCTTCATGTGTGCATGTTAACATTGTAGAGCTGCAGAGATGAAGGCTCACCTGCTGATCTTTGCTGCAGTACTTCTGGTCCCTTGCTGGACGATGCCTGCGGGTCAATGGAAGGTGAGTACCATATTCTGAGAAAAGATCAAATTACACATTGAGGGACATTTACTTTCTTGTTTGACTCCATGGAGTCAGGTTGATTCTTGGCTCAGTACCAGTGAGTGACTGGTGGTTGCGACCCAGTCTCCAGTTCAGAACCCCATTATGTTCCAAACACAAAAAATGCTGTAATGCTGGACCTCTACTCTAAATGCTTTCATAAATCATTAGCAATAAAAAAGATTAAAATACTTTGTTATATCTTATTTTTTTCTGTTCATACCAATGGACAGAGAATCTGACCATGAGAAACTAACTAATAGTAAAAATGACAATAAAACGTCTTAAGAGACCTTTTTACAACAAAAAACATGTGTTGATTTATTTTTCATGAATATTAACTCATTGCATATATATTTTGTATTATTTTAACAAACATTCATTCTCATATTTACTTTAAACACAGTTTAAACACCAATTATGTAATTTAGCAATATGATTAATAGATTAAAATTATTGTGCTTCCTCCTCGCCTCACGGTCGGCCATACTGGCTGAAAAAGAGGGTGTGGCTCTACTGCAGTCCACTGTACATGATGTGGAACACTGTGATTGGCTTCTAGACATCCAGACAAATAAGTTTGTGGAATCAGATGACAGTAATCATAGAAATCTAGAAAAGTTCAGTCCGCTGGACTGGTCGGGGGATCTGAATGGCTTAACCAGTTAAACAGCTGGTGACCTCAGTATTTGTTGTAAACAGCAAAGAGTTTCATTATAATGAAACACAAAATGCAGATTTTTAATCAAGTTTAAACAGATGAATTCCTCATAAGTCAGTTTTCTTCTTTCACTATATTCCAAACATGGGTCTGTAATGAAGAGCATGTAGACAGTGTGTGAATCCAGATGTGTTTTTAAGAAAGAGACTGATTGGTCCATCTATCATCCATCAGGCCCTCACAGCTGTGAGGTAATATAGTGTTTATCCAACCTTTTATCCACCACTGCGCCGCCGGTTAATGAGTGAAGCTACATGTGTGTATCTGACTGCAGTGGAAGGTCAGAGGTCAGAGGAGTTTTGTGTGTGTTCAGGTTAGTGAAATATGCTGGTTTCAGTTTAATATGAATAAACTTTCTTGTGTATTAAACAGAGACTGTGATCTTTCTCTGACCTGAACCAAGAGCTGCCAGAGTCTGAACACAAGCAAACGTTTCATACTGCTGGAGTTACTACCAGCAGATATTAGACTGAAGATCAAACTAATGAAACACATCAGTCAACGTTTTCTCATCACGTCGACAGAAAACATCATTCAGACTGCATTACGTTTCCTTCAACCTGTATTTACTGTTGCAGTTTATATAAGTGTCATTTCTAGAAGTTGGTTTGAATAAATCATAAAAGCTTTGTTGTGTAACATCACCTGTTCCTTCCTCCTTCTGCCCTCCAGGCCCCCAGCTCCATTCCACTGAACATGGTTCCTGATGCTGTTGATGACATGTACTATGGCTGCACCGAGAAAATGGAGAGGAGGGTCAAGAAAGAATATTTCAGAAAAGAGTTTGTGGGAACATTTAAAATTGCCTGGGAAAATGCAGAAAAATGTTCAAACAAATACTCACAGGATCTCACCAAAAACCAGCGGCAGGCAATCTGTGTCTATACATCCAACGACATTTATGCAGAATTCAATAATGCAGTCCGGACTGGTAGGAGCATCTATGGCAGCTCCTTCCGATTCCATTCTTTACATTTCTGGCTGACTACTGCCATACAAAAGCTGAATAAAAAATATCGCTGTTACAATACTTATCGAAGAACCAGGGCCGCATATACTGGCAAAGTTAACGACATAATTAGGTTTGGTACGTTTGCCTCCAGCTCTTTCAGAACAGACCTTAAACAGTTCGGTAGCAAGACCTGCTTTCAAATTAAGACCTGTTTTGGAGCGTATGTGAAGCATTATTCATATTATCCAAATGAGGATGAGGTGCTTATTCCCCCCTATGAAACATTCAAGATAACCAACATTATTAACGGTCAGGGTAAATTTCCAGTTCTGAGTGATTGTGAGAAGGTCTTTACTTTGAAGAGTTCAGTAACTAGGAGTAACCTAAACTGCAAAGCTGCATACAGATTATGGGGCGGAGTTTTCTCCAACTGATGGAGAGTTGTAATGGAGTATTTTTACTTTGCTGTATTGGTACTTTTACTGCAGTAAAGGATCTAAGTACTTCTTCCATAGTTGGTTCGTGTGGAGCAGCTTTAATGTCACATGTGATTTTCAGATATTTCACATGTGAAATGTTAGAAATCAGGTGTGAAAATATCAGTTTCACATGTGACATCACATTTGATGCTTTCACATACAAACATTATGAAATGCACACTCTCAAATTAATTTGTGCACATTTGTATTTAGGATATGTGTAATTACAAAATATAACATGTTTCCTTTTTTCTGTTTTATTTGATCATTTTTCAAGAGAGGTGGTTTGAGGGAAATTATTTTTTAATTTGTTTATTTAGTTTTAGTCTCTTGTCAGTATCACCCAAACAACAAGAAAAATGACACAGTTGCCAATAAAAATGTACAAATCTTAAGTGAATCTCACTGAAAATATTATTATAGAACAGTTAAAGGTTGTAAAAAAATATAGTTTTTCTTACACACAAATGCAGCAGAACAATGTCAGAAATTAAACTGTTTTAACAACAATAAACAAACAAAAACAATCAGAAACTCATTCAGTCATGTTTATGTTGATGGAAAGTTTCCAGCAGCTGTTTGACGTCCTGCAGACTGACTGCAGCAGCTCAGACGCATCAGACGGAAATAAAAGGCTTCATGATGTAAACTGTGAGATTATTTTTCTGTTCTGTATGTTTTCATCATCTCCTCCCAACAAACACAAACTGCTCCTGTTTGTTTTCTAAGAATGAGCTGACAGCCGTTTCCTGACATGTAAATTCAACATCAGCTGTTTGAAAAGATATTAGAGAAACATCATATTAATATGTGAAATTCAGTATAATAATGTTGTTTGGATGTTTAAGCACAGACTATTGTGGGATTACACATGAGAGAAAAAACGTGAAATTACACTTCTTATTTAATTTTATTGGTCTTTATTTCTGTGTTTCAACTCTTTGGAGATCAGTTTCATTTTGGTTCATTTGAGACTTTCTTTGCATCGTCTTGCAAGTTTTGTCTTTGTTTAGCATGTTTGTATTATTGTTATCAGCGCAAACTCAGCTATAAGTACAACTCATTATTTTGTCAATTTAACAAGGTATAAAGCCACCAAGAACCCAAACGACAAGAAAAAGTACACCGTCGCCAATAAAAATGTACAAATCTTGAGTGATAATCACTGAATATATTATTATACAACAGTTAAAGGTTGTAAAAAAAATTGTTTTACTGTTCTTACAAACAAATACATCAGAAAAGTAAAAATAACTTAAATAAATGTGGTGGAGTAAAAAGTATAAAGTATTATTAAAATGTGTGTACTCAGGTTAAGTACAAGTACCTGATGATTGTAGTAAAGTACAGTACTTGAGTAAATGGATCAGTGGAAATAAAGAAAACAAAGATGATGGTTTGATGTTTTACTTCAACACTGAATCTAATCCAGCTGCCGCAGCAGTTTTACAACCTTAAAGCTACTGAAGGGGAAATATAAGGTGGAAACTGGATTAGAAGAGGTTCATAAAATGTCAAAGCTTCCTGTTTCACAGCTGATATTCATGTAAATTTATTGGAGTTGTGTCCATGTCACAGGTTTGAACCCAGCTTGTCTCCCTGTGAGACTAAAACACACTGTTGTATGTTTGAGTGTCAGCTCGTTGTTGATGCAGCAGCACCACCTGCTGTCCAAACCAACAAACTACCTGCTGCTGTCCACAAGAATACATTACAACCACAATCAATATTTCATTCACTAACACATGAAATATCATCCAGAGTAGAGCTGCTAACGTTTGTGTTTTTAACATTTTACAATAAGTTACATGAAATACTAAGTTACCAAAGATAAAAGAAATTACAAATAAGGGACGACCTGATAATTGATTAATTATTAATAAGTACTTCCTGTATAACTGTGAATGAAGGAATATACACTCAGCGAGCACTTTATTAGGAACACCACACTAATACTGGGCAGGGCCTCCCTTTGCTCCCAAAACAGCCTCAATTCTTGGTTGCAGGATTCCACCAGATGTTGGAAACATTCATTTGAGATTCTGGTCCATGTCGACATGATTGCATCTCATCATTTCTGCAGATTTGTCAGCTGCACATTCATGCTGTGAATCTCCTGTTCTACCACATCCCAAAGCTGCTCTACTGGGTTCAGATCTGGTGACTGGGGAGGCCACTGAAGTACACTGGACTCATTGTCATGTTCATGAAACCAGTTTGAGACATTTTAGCTTTGTGACATGGTGCATTATCATGCTGGAAGGAATAAAGAAAACACAGACAATCTGAAGTTAGTAAATTTCCTGGAAAGAGGCAAGTACTTAGCACTAATTTATAGGTCAAATAAAGACAGTGTTCAAAGCTAGCATAAGCTAAAGTCTTTTAGTCAGTTCACAGCAGGTCAGACAAACATGCAAACATGTTTCGGCTACAGAAAAACATACAATTCAACATATATGAGAATAAAGTTTCCAATAATAAAAGACTGATGAATAAATATGAACTCAGGTGGAAATGGAAATCTATAAATAGACCAAATTATACAGACAATTCTTTCCTGGAAACTTTGAAGAAATTAATAAGAAATTATAAGAATAATGGAGCTTTAAAATAAAGTGTAACCATAAACTCAGATGGCGTCCTGGTGGTCCAGTGGTTCGACAAAAACATCTAACAGATCCACAGAAACAAAACAAAGAACACAGATTCAATCAAATATGGTTCATTTATACACAAAGACAGAAAAAAATAACTACAATAAAAATAGATGTTATACATGAAGCTGAAGCTTGACACAGAATAAAAACACTGCAACTTCATTTATTTCCACAGATGTTTATTAGAATTTGGTCTTTGTTTCCCACCATCATCATCCCACCACCCTCCCTTCACAAGTCTATAAAACTTCTCAAAACCAACGTTACACAATGTTTTACACAAAACTAACAAACATACAGGAAGAAAATAAACCAGTAAAACACACATAAGATTCAATTTTACGATGTGCAGCATATAAAGCAAAAATAATCAGTAGATCAGTGGATAAAATGAGTTTGAAGAAGTGACTTAAAGGAAGATGATGACTTATCAGACTGAGCTCCTCAAACAGGTTGATCCAGAGCCCTGACAGCAAAGACCAGGACCCATATTTATCTGTGCTGATAATCAGCACTAATTCATTTCCCACCACTCAGTGTCAAGTTATAGAAAAACAAGCTGCATTCATGCAAATCCTGACTTTATTGATTGAATGATTCATTCGTTTTAAACTGTTGATGGCAGAGATATATTTCAAAGTGCTAATCCTAAAACAAACAGGTAACCAGTGAAGTGATGATAGAAATGGAGTAATATGATCTCTTTTCCTGCTTTTAGTTCAAAGTCTGACAGCAGCAGTGTTCTGTGCTGGTTTTATACATATTATTTGAATATGTTTTAATGGTGAAAACAGGACTGGACGAGCTGCTGATATGATCATCAAAACTTAGACTGGAATCAAAAAATACAAAGTTTTTCACCACAGAACCAAGATATGATTTGACCTGCATGCAGGTTTTCTGGACCAATGATAAATTCTTTCACAATTGAACTGAATGAAATTTGTGGACATCCAATCTGTCACATCTGTCACATCTGGGCCCGTATTTATCAAGCGTCTCAGAGCAGGAAATCACTCCTAACTGGCCAAAAATGATCAGAGTGACGCATCTCTGCTTCTACTTTTAGGAGAAAAAGCCTTTTATCAACTTTCCAAACTTGGTAAATGATTCGTATCTCTGCCAATATTTCGGAGCTGCAGGAGATGAAGTTCAGGCAGAGATATTCCCTGAGAGGAGAGATGTTTTGGGAACGCTTGATGACACTGAGCTTATTAAAAGATTGTTTGGACTAAAACAGAATCATTAGTGAGACTGACTTTGTGTGTGATGCAGAGGAGAACACATGATGTTTCTACACAACATCATTTAAATAAATACAGAACGTCCTCACAATGTTACACTTTATGGTAACGGAGAAAATGCAGCTGTGCAACAGTGACGATGTGACATATGTGCAAGATGCAGCACTATTACAGGCTGTGAAACCATGTGGCTGAACCAAGATCATTTCACACAGCTCAGTCTAATTACCTGTTATCTTCATTAACATATAGGCTACATTTATCTCTCAGGCTTTCTTTACACTTTGTAAATATCATCTTATAATGAATTTTGGCATCATAGTTTTGTTCCATAACCTTGGTAAGTTACCTGCCTGGTTACCTGCTTATACACAGGGATGTCCAAAAATGTTTCTGTTAAATAAAAGATATTTTTATTACAATTGTCATTATTCTTAGTGTTGTTTTTTATATTTTTATTTTGTGGTTCACACTAGTGAATTACAGTTTACATAACCTGAAGTGGCAATGAAAATAAATCCATAACATGTACTACAGTGCCCTGTTCTGAGGATCAGTGGTATTCCAACTTCACTACTGTTTTATGAAAATATAAATTAATGGTGGAAGTAGTAATGACAATATAGTGACTGCAGGGAAATACTGTCATTGTATAAGTATATATTAATATGTTTATCATTGCAGTTATCACAGCACATCTGATGAATATCTTTTATTTGGTAAACTTATTTAAGTTGAACAAATGTGAATATATAAACAAAAAGTTTAATAATTATCAAGAAAATATATAAATACAGAAAATGTATAGAACAAGTATAAAATAAATAAAATATCAGAAATGTAACAAATAAATATGAGATGATTTGATGCCTTGATGATGAACAGGCAGGTGTGCGAGTACCTGAGATACTGTGCGGACGTTCCAGAGGACCTGGAGGGGAACTCAGAGGCCAGGTGTGAAACCAGTGTGATGTCTTTGAAGGACCAGGGAACTTGACCCTGATCCTAAAAATACAGCAACTGGGGATGACAAGTCGGTTTCCCTGGCCTAAAGAGCCATGCTGTCAATAGATGAAATGTCTATAGGCAGCATAACGGTACTCCCGGTTGTCATCTCCAGGCTTCCTGGTTTGGCCTAATACCATAATGTCCTCCCAGTACTGCCTGTGAATGCTTCCCGACTCATTTTAGAAAGACGAGAGAAAGAGAGAGAGAGAGTAGCTGTGGTCGAGTGAGCTAGAGGGTGAATGAAGAGAGGGGGCGCTAGTAACGTTAGTGAGGAAGCTGGTGAATCAGATCAATAAACGTTAATTTCTGATTGTTTTACAGCGGTTAGCTTCTAAAGCACAAACACACCCACACACCTCTTCAACCCTGCAGCTGTGTGCTGCACCGCCTGATTTGGTCTGAATACGGGCTAAACAGAACAGCGAGGCGGATTACAGGCGCAGTATTCCCGCCTTGAACGGGCTGTGTAAAAGGGGCTACTGACTCACGTTACACTGATAACACATCAAAATAAACAGACTACAGTCATGTAAAGCAAAGAGCTGCTATGTAAATACCACTTTGTGTTGTACTGGCATTTTTAATATCGTGCAGAACGGGTAGGAATATGATAAAATAATTGTATAAATAACGTCACAAACCTCAATCGCTTCGGCCCTTTGGGGAGGTTTCCAGCCTCTTCCCCCATCTTCCGCGGTGCCGGTGTTTGCTCTCCTCCCTCGCCTGGTCCTGCCTGCAGCAGCACCGCTAACTCGCCCTCTTCCTGTCCCTCTAACCTCCGGTACTTGACTCTGCAAATGGATAATAAAATATGTAATGTTATCCTGCCAACGCTATCCCACTATCAATAATGCCTAACGTTAGAATAAAATAATGTAAGTTCTGTTTAGCATGACGTTGCTAATGTTAGCTTGTATTACCAAAGCAATAAAATACTCATAATTGCTATCTTACTTGTGAGCTTGTGGACGATGACATCTTCAGCAAATAGCTTCTTGTCCTTGAAGGCCACCGTAGCTTCTGGAACCTCGCCAAAGTCTCAGGAAGGGGAGGGGTGAGCGGCGGAGTGCGGAGTACATATTACACACTGGACCTTTAATGAGTTGTGTTGACATAATAATGTTGGTCATTACATCAACCTTATATTGTGTGTAATTTCAACTCAAATTTCTGCATTCATTGATTTAAAACAAAATTCAAGTTATGGTGACTTAATGAAATTGGCTTAATTTTTCCCCACCTTGAGTGCAGGATTTCAACAATCGTCCCCCACCCGCATAACAAAATCAGATCATTCAGACTGTATATTAGAGGCGCTCTAGGCTGAACAAATATAGCACAGAGGACATTTTTAAGGTGAGTAACATTTCATATATTAACACATTTTTCGAAAGCAATGTATTTGGGTATATTCTCAATTGTGATAACATGAGGACATGAGTGGAATATTTTGGACTCATGTACAGAAGTTAACACACAACTTGATGGAATCTGTTACTACTACACATAGCCAAGGAGAGTCATATTTAGCAGTGTAATGTGGTCATCCTACCCTTTAGATAAGCACAGAAGTGGATTAGACTGATAAAGTTTGATTTATGAAATCTCCTTAGCTAAAAAGGGCTTTTCATTTGTGCAGGGAGGGAGGAAAAACATGTTTCAATTTTTGCTTATTCATGTAACCGCTAACATTGTGTGATCTCAATTCAGCTACAGTCACATTTTTTAAATCTGCTATTATTCACATAGATAGTCTTGTAGTTCCACTGTTGGCCAAACTTCAGACACTTTGGACTGTGAGCATTGTTTTTTTTTCTCAATCTCTTGCTCAATCCTCCAGTGTTGTTTTTTTGTCTGTAAAACCTGCAGCAGCAGCTGTTAGGTGTGGGTGTATTGTATTTGGGATTTTTTCATATTGGGATTTGTAAGCTAACTGCTGAGCTAAAGATAACTAACAACTAAGCGATTAGCGAGAAAAGTTGGTAAAAGAAGGAGAGAGCTAAGAGTACTTGAGCAAAACCTACATACATTTAAATATACAACAGGTATTTATCCGCAGTAATTAGAAATACAGCAAAGTTAACTGAGCTGGGAGCAGCAAAAAGGCTATCAGTAAACACAGTCAGCAACCAGAAATGACACAATGCGCTTATCAGCACATTCTTGTTAAAGATGAAACCAGTGGTTTCCAACCTTTTTGGCTTTTGACGTCTTACAAAAAGCAGTGTGTAGTCGGGGTCACATTTCACATGTCTATGAGTTGTTAACAGCTCCACCAAATAGTGATTTTTCCCTCTAAACTTCTCACATGCTTTCATTTCAATAAATGTTCAAATGATCCAATATTTCAGCAAAAATCAAAGATTAGAGAAAAAGTCCAAAATCTGAAAACAGATTTGTGTATCAGAACTTTGTTTTTTCTTCTTTCCTCTCCCATTAATCATCTCACCACCCCTCAGATTTATCTGCTGACCCTTTGGAGGGGCCCGACCCCTAGGTTGGGAACCACTGGACTAAACTAGCTAACTGTATATAAAGTAGTGTAAACTAGCTCCACCTCCAGCAGCTACAACAGTAACATGCTGCTCTAACACTGATGCTTCACTATTAATAATCTAATGATGTCATATATAATAATATATCAGTCAGAGGGACCAAACCACTACTTTTACTGCAATACTTTAACTACATCAAGCTCATAATACTTATGTACTTTTACTGCAATACTTTAACTACATCAAGCTCATAATACTTATGTACTTTTACTGCAATACTTTAACTACATCAAGCTCATAATACTTATGTACTTTTACTGCAATACTTTAACTACATCAAGCTCATAATACTTATGTACTTTTACTGCAGGAGGATTTTTCATGCAGGACTGTTACTCATAATGGAGTATTTGTACATTGCTGTATTGGTACTTTTACTGCAGTAAAGGTCAGAGTTCTTCTTGCACTGCTGGTAAAATCAACTAAAAACCAAATCTATAGACAGACTTTCAATGAGTTCAACCCCCAAACACACATATATGTGGTCTGTGTGTGTGCGTGTGTGTGTGTTTTCCAGAAATAACTCAGCCTTCAGTGTAGGAGGGGTGGGGGGGGGGGGGGTGCTGACCTCCTACAGAGCAGCAGAGTTTCAGTTCAAACTTCAAGTGAAAAGAATCTCTGAACTTCTTCCAGTTTCTTTGGAGAAAAACAAAAAGCAGAGAAGAAGAGCCGGCGGGTCCAGGTCTGACTGATCCGGTTCAAACGGAAATCTGACTTCTTCTGTGGCTCTTTAGTTTTTCTTCTTCTGCTCTTGTTGGATTTAAGTGGAAGCAGATGGTCTGCCTGCCAGACTGGCTGCCTGTTTTTAACTCCTCTCTGACGCCACCAGACTTCTCGCGTTTTCCTCGAGTTTTAACGTCTGAAGTTTGAACAGGAAACACTCGGTTGTAACTTTGTGTAAAAGGATCTTTTTCTGCTTTTTTTCATGAGACGGAGCCGTTACGTTTCCAGCTTTACTGTGAGGTTTCATCAGCTGACAGGACGGCGGTAGTTTCTGGCACAGACGCGGATGAAGACGGTGTGTTGCGCACTTTGTATTTTGAGGATAATCGGAGAAACGAAGGAGAAAAGTTTTCCTTTGAAGTGTCAGATGTGTCTGTTTAAAGCCGCATGATCCCACCGAGGAGCAGAGGAGATGCAGTTCGCCTGCTCTGAAGCGAACTCTTCTCCTTCGCCGCGCGTCTGGGAAACGACCCGTCGCGCGCACAGCGTCCGGTTCAAAGGTACAGCTGATTAAATTTAGTTTGTTGCTGCTGAAACCGTCTGGACTCTGGTGGATCCACTGATAGATCCATTAATACAGTTAATCAGTAGGCCTACGTTTATCCGTTAATAAACTGTCTAACACTTATGAGAGAAGTTGATTCGGGAGCCTATCAGGAGGCAGCAGTGAGGAGATGAAGATGATGGAGGTGATGAAGATGAGGAGGAATGTAAAGTGATGCGGTGCCTCCGGGCTTCAGCCGGGATGCTGCTCCGCCGCCGGTGCTGTTCCGGGCCGCTGCTGCTGCTGCTGGGGGCGGCGGTGACCCTGATGGTGGCCCGGACCCGGCTCCGGTCCGGACACCAGCAGCCCGCCGCCGCCGCCGCCGCGGAGGATGATGATGATGAAGACGTCCGCAGCAGGAAGCCGTCAGATGGAGTCCTGATGGAGGAAACCAGGAAGTTCATCACACACCTGCAGACTTTACAGAAAGAGACTCAGGTGAGTGTGTGTGTGTGTGTGTGTGTGTGTGTGTGTGTGTGTGTGTGTGTGTGTGTGTGTGTGTGTGTGTGTGTTGGTAAAGTTGACCTTTCACCTTAGAAACAGTGTTTGTCCAAAGCTGTTTATCAGCTGAGGAAGACTGTGAGATGTAGTTGAAAGCTCTGGGGAAAGCTATTCAGTGGGCTTTGAGCTAAGTTTCTATTTTTGGTCAAAATAAACAAACTTTCTACTTCCGTGACGGGAAACACGTGACCTGCCGAACCTCGTTTGAGATTAGAGCATTTTAAGGTTCAGTTTGTAAACTCTGCACAAGCCAGTAATTAAAATATTATAATTAATGTCAGTTTGTTTCTCATTTTACAGAAACTCAACATCCTCAAACCTGATTTAACAACAAGGAAGTTTAAACTGTCAAAACAACAAAAACAACTTTTCACAAACTTTCTAACAGCTCGTTACTGAATATTAGAGAGAAAACTATATCAGGTCATTTTTTAATTAGTTTGGCTGTTGGAAACATTTCTTTGAACACATCATGACATCATACTTTTTCAGATTCTGTAATTTATTAAAATGTTATTCTATTTTAATAAAACACTCACATTTACTAAACACATTCATGTGCAGCAGGAAATCATATCACCAAACTTCACTCAGAGTTCATTTTAAAACAGAATCCACTAATAAATTCAGTGTAAATATAATGTTCATTTCAATCAAACAACCGATTTTAACACATCCAACAGCCTGAAACCTTCTGAAACTGCAGCATCATTATAAAGTTAGTTGGAAAAAGACCTTTGAACACATCATGAGATAATATATATAATATATAATTACAAAGGTATTTCATTTCAATAAAATAATCACATAAAGGCCTATTTAACTTTTTAATGTTACAGAGTAAAGGATCAAGTCACCAAACATCACTCACTGATTAACTTAAAGTAAATATACATATTTATATTAGAATATTTGTTTACTTCAATAAAACAAACAACATTTCTAAAAACCTGATACATTAATTTCACCAAAGTAACAACAGAAGTATCATGAGCTAATATATATCTTATATAATATATATCTTATATAATATATATCTGATGTCCTGACTAACAGGTCACACGTAAACATAATTAAGATATTATTTCTATCAAACATGAACGTGAGGTTGGAAACTAGCAGGCGAAACTTCACTCAAGATTAAACCATTTTAAAATGTGTTTGTCTTCGTACTGACATCACAGGCGAACACCTTTTCAAACATTTGTGGATTAACGTTTGGCATAAAAATACTTAATTAACAAAGTGTTATTTAAATAAAAACAGTCACATTTAACATTCATGTTTGGGGGGAAACTATCAAACCTCACTGACTTTATCAACATTAGTTTGAGTTGCAGGATCATGTCACATTATTTCAGACTCATTTAGTGTAAATATAATGAATCTAATTTAACTTTCTAACAGCCTGAAAGCTGCCAGACTCCATTTAAACACCGGACGCTTTAAGACTCGTCTGGTTATTGGTTGTGAGCTCGGCGTCTTTAAATCGACAGATGTTTGAACGGAGTTCTGCATGAACAGAAGAAGGAAGCAGCTCCTGCTGGCAGCCATTGTTGCAGTATTTTTAGATTATGAGAGGATCAGCGGCGGCTCAGCGGCGGCCTGCACGAGGTGTTGTTTTACCGCTCCTGTGACCTGACTGACAGCTGCAACAACCAATCAGATTCAGACATGCTGACTATGCGTGCTGAGTATTTTAAGTGGCTCCTGGTGCTTCGTGTCCCCTGATATAAATATTAGTGCCACACACACACACACACACACACACACACACACACACACACACACACACACACAGGAGGTTGTTTATTAGTGTGAATAATGAAAGAATTCTTTATTTATTCTTCTTCTACTTTCAGTTACAGAAACCATTCAGATATGAAAACATTCAGCTGCAACAACTCAACATTTATTCTGTTACTTTTCTTCTTTCTATCGTATTCCAGTGATTTTATTTGATCACTGGAAGTATTAAAATGTATGATGGGAAGTCTGTGGGAGGTGCTGCAGTGTTCATGCTTGATGTTCAGGAGACATTAAAACATGAGACCAACAGCGCCATGACCTGGCCACGAACCCTGCAGCCAATCACAACAACATTTGAACAGGATGTAGCTTGGATGAAGCCGATTGGACTGATATAGGCCACGCCCACCATTTTGGATTTTTAGATAAACATATTTTTTGCTTCTGTCGGCAGATATTTCATCTAATCTTCACCAAACTTGGTACAAACCATACTTATAGTTTGTTTTTAGGTATCACTTACCATTTGTCTGTAATTGGTATTATCAGATTAGATTCTTTGTTGTCAACAATGTCGGCATGGACTGCTCTCTCACTGGTTTTTTTAGCACTGCAAGTAACTAATTGATTATCTTTATCATCTGCTGATTATTTTTTCAGTTAATCAATGAATCGCTTCAGTTTGAAACTCAAGGATATTCATGTACGACACCGAAAACCATCAAATCTTCACATTTTAGTCATTTTTCCTGAAAAAAAAAGACTAAACTGATTATTTGATTAGCTAAGTGGCTGCAGCTGTTCTTCTCTCAGACCGCAGCAGCTTGTTTCAAACTGTTTTATTGAAGCTTGTTGTTGTTCAGTCAGCTGTTCAGCTGTCTGGTTTCTCCCAGCTGTAAATCAATCAGAATGATCAGATCCTCAAAAACATCCTCGTCGGTTCATCATCCAGCCTGCAGAGGATCATAAAAACATTTTCAGTTCTTTCTGTCATCACCTGCTGATCTTCTTCATGAGTTTATTTACAGAGACAATAATAAATGTTTACAGCTTAACAACATGCTGATGATGAGATGATCTTCAGGTAGAGTTACACTGATGTCAGCACGTTTCATACATGATCAGATGTATGATATGTAGAGCTTATTAAACAGAGACTGTGATCTTTCTCTGACCTTAACCGAGTCTGAACACAACCACAAACACTCTCAGGCCAAGTCAGTTTTATTTATATAGCAGACAGACAGACACCAGAAGTTATCTCAGGGCTGTTTCCACATAGAGCATGTCTGGACTGAACTCTTTAATCTACAGAGACCCAACATTCCTCCATCAGCAGCAGGAAAACCTCCCCTTTAACAAGAAGAAACCTCCAGCAGAACCGGACTCTAGGTGGCGCCATCTGCCTCGACCGGTTGGGAGACACAGACAATCACAGCAACAACAATAATAATAGAAACATGACTAATAATAATAATAATATCATGGGCGTCCCCACAGCCACGGTCCATGGAAGCCCGCCGTCCATAACAAGGGTAACTAAGTTAGTAACAAGCATTGATGTTACATGAATGCATACAGATGGAGAGGAGGAGGAGGAGAGAGGAGCTCAGTGCATCATGGGAAGTCCCCCGGCGGTCTAGGCCTATAGCAGCATCACTAAGGGCTGGTCAGCCTTAACTATAAGCTTTATAGTTTAAGATACGATGGTGTCTGATCGTTTCATACTGCTGCAGTTCCTACTAGCAGATATTTTGGTGGAAAAACAACAACTAGGTATTTCTCTCAAATGTTCAGTATCCATATTTTTGCAACTTAAATACATCAATTAACAACATTCTTTCTCATCATGCGGGAGAGAAAACGTGACTCAGCAGCGTTACGTTTCTAACAAAACATATCTGCTGTTGCAGTTTAGTCAAATATGAACGTCCTGGGAGACATGAGTCAGGTTTCCATTCAAATGTAGCACGAAGAAATTTAATAAAATCGATAAAATGACTGTTTAGTGAATATTTATATATAACAGTTGGTGCTGATTCTGCTGTCGACTGCAGTAAAGCAGAAACAGAAGAAGAAGCAATGAACAGAGAGACAGTCAGAGCTGAAGCCATGGAAACGTGACATCACATCCTGTTTTGTGTCAGTTACGCAGACACGTACTGAACGCCGCCCAGAGAAACGTCTGCCGCCATGTTTTGGTCTCTCCAGCGAGGCAGGAAGCTTCAGAGACGTTTAAGTCACATGTTTTCCTGTATGACATCATTTATCCACTAAATCTGTTTCATTCTGCTTTTATCCAAACGTCAACTTTCACACCTAAGCCAAGCAGAAAAACTTTTTATGTGATATTTTGACTTTTTTCCAGCTTTTCCACTCACGTTTATTTTTATGCACAAACTACAACAAAAGCATAGAAAAGGTGAAAGGAACCTGCTGCTGGTTCAGGAAAACATCACAGTTTGGGTTAAAAGGAGACCTTCGTCGTCATGGTTACAACAATGATGTTAGGGGACGATCGTGGTCGTAAACAGGAAGTGAACAGTTAAACTGATGCTCTGTAATAACATCACCTGACTTCCTGCTTTGCTCCATCATCATTACTGCGACCACCAGAGGGCGCCGTCACTGTGTAGATTTTGATGTTTTGGTGCTGAAATGACTGATTCTGTTGGTTTTTCTCTGGACAGACTCCACCTGCCCGATGTCAGCTGACAGCTCACTGACAGGTCATGTGATCAGTGTGTTCCAGGTCATGTGATCAGTGTGTTATGTGTTGGATGTGTGTGTGATGACTCGGTTCATCAGTCTGTGGTATGAGAGCTCATTATTCTGTGTTTGTGGACAGAGTTCAGCTTCCTGCTGCTGTCACAGGTCCTACTCTGCACACGGACCCTGAACACATCGACACTCCCTCCGTCTAAACTTCATCTGAAGATAAATGAAGCTTCATCAGTCTCAGTCAGTTTATTCACACTGACGTCCTCGTCAGCCGGCCGTGATGTGATCCAGTTCTTCAGACATTTTCTCTCAGCTTCTCTTCTGCTGAGCTGCAAACACTGTATTTATGTGTTTCAGCTGCGAGTCGCTGCTTTCAGGATCTCACATTTACTTCTCGTCTGTCTCAGAAACACAGCAGATAAACTCAGACTCAACATGTTCACACAGAGGCTGGAGAAGATCCGACAAGACCAGCTGAAGACCAAAACTCTCAAAATATTAGAGTCTAAAAACACAGAAACACAAAAATACTCCAGATATCAAATCTGCAAAGAAAAAATCCCTTCAAAGTTTTGTCTGAGTGTCTTTAGCAGTAAAAGCTGGACATCAGCAGACTGACGTCGAAAAAGTTAAAACCAGGTTCAACTTTTGCCACAAAGCAACGTGATGTCACCCGGCCAGTCGGCCAATCACGTACATGCAAACGCAGATTCCTGGTGGATGACTTTGCAACGTGAACACCGTGTTTGAATGAAAGATAAAACAGTTGCTGCTGTGAAATCTTTCTTGTTTTAAAGTCTGGATAAATGGCTTCAGGATCCTGCTAAGACGGGACCGAGATTATGAGCCCGCATGCAAACGACATGCCGGCGGCATCGACAGAGAGGTCCAGCGTGACATCAGAGCTGCCAAACTGAAAACTGAAATAAAGACAAAGTGGAGCAAACATTTAAAGAACATGGCAGCAGCCCAGCATCGCTCCCTCATCACCTCAGTTCATTCTACAGCAGAACCCAGACAGACAGATAGATGCAACCATCTCCAAACCGTCTCCAAGCCGGCAGCGTGGTCCTCCAGCTCTGGAGACACTTCACAGTTATTCCCACACAGAAGAAGACCACTATCAGGCCCTAAACGACCGCAGGCCTGTGGCCCTCACCTCTGTTGTGATGAAGAATATGGAGAGGCTCATTGAAAACCATCAAGGCAACAGACTCACAGATGGATCCACTCCAGTTTGCATATCACGCAGGCAGAGGAGTGTTCATTATTCACCCGACACCCTGCAGCCACACGTTCCTGCTGCTTCCACCTAGATGAACCTTCTCCCCCCTACAACCTCTCAGCCCTGCTCCTCATCCTCTACACTGATGACTGCAGGTCCACCAGACACAGTCCTCCTCACAGCACCTCAGCTCAGCTCTTCATCAGTTTGTGGAGTGACGTCCTCCCGCCTGGAGCTGAATGTGAACAAGACCGAGGAGCCGGTAGTGACCTTCTCCAACAGACATCACCACTATCCACAGGAAGCCCGGAGAGATTGTTGAGGAATATAAATACCTGGACATGAAGGAGATCCTCACAACGTTTTACTACTCCTTCACTGAGAGCGTCACAACATTCTCCTTCACCTGCTGGTTCCAGTCAAAGACTCCCTGCGAGACCAGCAGGTCAGCTGGCAGGACCCTCCAGGACCCTCCAGGACCCCCCACTGGTCCCCTCAGGATGCCAGCGTCACTGCCCAGGCTGCAGGACACAGAGGTGACCTTTAACCCCAAGACTGTTCAGCTCCTCAACTCTCAGCCACCCATCAACACACTGTGTTATACTTTCATTGCACTAATATTATCACCATTATTATCATCATGTGTGCAGCTTATTTCTGCTTCTTCCTGCATCGTGTTGCTTGTTGACTATAAGTTTCCCTTCAGGGACAAATAAAGTGAACAAACACTCTTCTGTTGACACACCAGAGTTCAGTTTGATTATAAGGAAGACATGAAGTTTGCAGATCTGCTGGTGGGTAAAAAAGTTCACTATAAATGTGTGTTTGTGATCTTCAGCAGTTTGTAGAATAAAACCAGTCTTTGTGTTCGTCTGTGTTCGTCTGGGACTCGCTGAGTTTTCTGACTGAGAGAAGAAACAAAGACTGAAGTCAGAAAAACAGAAAGTCTGCCAACAATCTGCAGCTCTGAGCTGAATAACAGACAGAAACTAAATATAACAAGAAGAACTGTACGACAAGTAAAGTTGAGTTCAGATAAATTCTTCTTCGGTTTGTTTTTACTGCAGTTTGACTTTCTTCTTCTGTGGTTTTAAACAAGCTGCAGTCTTTAACAGACTGACCCAGTTTCATGTTTCATGTCTCCTGTCAGCAGTTTCTTTAAAGGGTCAGTTCACTCAAACCTTAAACGGTCATAAACAGTTTAAACATCATTCAGACGTCACCTGTGATAAACATGTTCAGTGTTTACATGTTTACATGTTTATTACATCTAACAAAGACAAACACAAACATCCAGCTGTAAACATCAGTTAACTTCACACCACTGAGATATAATAACTATAACTAATATAATGAATATGAATCAAATCTACAGGAAACAAAGTTCACATTGAAGGAGTTTTAATGATTTAAAGTGTTTTTAGAACTCTGCTGAGACATATTAATAAAACATGAGGTTCATAACTTATTATCATTATATATATATTATTATATTAAAGCTATAATATGTAATTATTCCACATTAAAATGTGTAAAAACAACTAGACTTATGTTATATATGTTGTTGAGTTGTGTACTTATATTATCCCAAATGTTTCCAACAATGTTCAAACTCAGAGAAATCTGTAACTTAATCAAAGTAACGGACCGTTTCATTTGGTCGCCTGTCGATGGCGTCATACCTCCTCTACCAAAGAGTAAACACGCACCAGATGCATACGGCGGCGCTGTGTTTGTCCGCTACAATGGCGTCTACCAAAGAGTAACTTACACACATACAAGATAATACATCGGCGTTGTGGTTGTTCCTCACAAACTGTTATAAATGTACTTTTATTCAGTTTTAAGTCACATTTTCATGATAAATTTAGGTGGTTTTTAACTATATCTTTTAGCCGGAAGAAGGATTTTAGTCATTGGACGTCTGGATCTTAAGTTATCAGAGAAATAAACTGGACAAACGTTAGCAGCAGCTCGGCTAACAGCCCCTCCAGGAAGTCCGGTGGTCACCGAACATCGTCGGAGAAACACTGATTTTTTAGGTGAAACAGTTTTATTCAGTGTTTTTACCTGTAATCTCCGGGTCTGTTTGTTCTGGAGAGGAGGAGCGATGAACACTGGAGTAATCCTATCCCGCTGAAGCTGGTTATTTAACAACAAAGACAACAACTCCCATGATCCCTTGCTGCTTCACGCCGTCATCACACTCCGTCTGTTGTTATTGTTTTGATTGAGACGCCTAGCGGCTGAAATTACATGTTGTGTGTTTAAACATTTTGTTCCATTTCAACATGGTTCCAGTGATACACACTTTGTGTTTTGATTTAGAGCTGCAACGATTGGTCGATTGATTAGTTACCAATTATTAAATTAACCAACGTGAGTCATTTTCTAAGAATAAAAAGTCCAAATTCTCTGATTCAGCTTCTTAAATGTGAATATTTTCTGGTTTCTTTAGTCTTTACGACAGTAAACTGAATATGTTTGTGGACAAAACAAAACCTTTCAGGACGTCGTCTTTGACTTTGAGAAACATTGATCAGCATTTCATTAATGACAAACAATTAATGGAGAAAATAATCAAATAATTGTTAGTTGCAGCTTTAAATTGATTTATTCTGACCAACTGAAACTAGAGAAACACTGAACAATAAAATACTAATAATATAAACATCAGTTTATTGCAGTAAAATGTTCTATATGATTGATTATCAGTTCTGATGAACATTATTGATGACAGGATGTTTGTCTCCTCAGATCCAGTCGTGGTCTCGGCGGCGGCGGGTCGTGGTTCTGACGGGTCGGCACGTCGTCAGCGACACCGAGGTCCAGCTGTACCAGAGAGTCCTGCAGCAGCTGGACTACGAGGTCCAGATGTCCAGATACGCAGAGACCAGCAGCTTCCTGCGAACAAACCACGGTAACAAACAGCAGAAGAAGAAGGAGGAGGAGGAGGAGGAGGAGGAGGAGGTCAGGAGGTCAACGTGGAGGCTGAAACATCACAACACTCTGAAAGATAAATGTTTGAGCAGATGTTGCCTCACTGACATGTGACCAGCAGTTACACATCTGGTATCTTTCATTAAACCACTGAGTCATGTCAACAATCACAAACATAATGAAGCTGAAGCTGCAAATACATAAAACATATAAACACACATAAACAAACACATATACACACATATACACACATATACACACATATACACACACATAAACACACATATGCACACATATACACACACATAAACACACATATACACACATATACACACATATACACACACACATAAACACATATATACATATATACACACATAAAACATATATACACACATAAACACATATATACACACACATATACACACATATACACACACACATAAACACATATATACACACACATATACACACATATACACACACATACACACATATACACACACACATAAACACACATAAACACACACATATACACACATATACACACATATACACACATATACACACATATACACACACACATAAACACACATAAACACACATAAACACATATATACACATATACACACATATACACACATATACACACATATACACACACACATAAACACACATAAACACACACATATACACACATATACACACATATACACACACATATACACACATATACACACATATACACACATATACACACATATATACACACATATACACACATATACACACACATAAACACACATATACACACACATAAACACATATATACACACATATACACACATATACACACATATACACACATATACACACATATACACACACATAAACACACATATACACACATATAAACACATATATACACGCATATACACACATATACACACACATAAACACACATAAACACATATATACACATAAACACACCTATACACACACATAAACACACATAAACACACATAAACACATATATACACATAAACACACATATACACACATATACACACACATAAACACACATATACACACATATACACACATATACACACACATATACACACATATACACACATATACACACATATACACACATATACACACACATAAACACACATAAACACATATATACACATAAACACACATATACACACATATACACACATATACACACACATAAACACACATATACACATATATACACATAAACACACATATACACACATATACACACACATAAACACACATATACACACATATACACACATATACACACACATATACACACATATACACACATATACACATACACACACATATACACACATATACACACATATACACACACATATACACACATATATACACACATATACACACATATACACACACATATACACATATATACACACACATATACACACATATACACACATATACACACACATATACACATATATACACACATATACACACATATACACACATATACACACATATACACACACATATACACACATATACACACACATATACACATATATACACACATATACACACACATAAACACACATAAACACATATATACACATAAACACACATATACACACATATACACACACATAAACACACATAAACACACATAAACACACATATACACACATATACACACATATACACACACATAAACACATATATACACATATACACACATATACACACACATAAACACACATAAACACACATAAACACATATATACACATATACACACACATAAACACATATATACACATATACACACATATACACACATATACACACACATATACACACATAAACACACATATAAACACACATAAACACACATAAACACATATATACACATATACACACACATAAACACACATACACACACATACACACACATATACACACACATAAACACACATACACACATACAGACACATACACACATATTCACATATACACACACATATACACACATACAGACATATACACATATACACATATACACATACACACATATTCACATATACACACATACAGACATACACACATATACACATATACACACATATACACATACACACATATACACACATATAAACACACAGAGAATATCTCCACTAACATAAATATTTACATACATGTCATATATATAAACACAGTGTTTAAACAGACGCTTCAAACACACTGACGAGGTGTTTTAATGACCAACAGGAAATACTCTACTGTGTGTGTGTGCGCGTGCGTGTGTGTGTGTGTGCGCGTGCGCGTGCGCGTGTGTGTGTGCGCGTGCGCGTGCGTGTGTGTGTGTGTGTTTGTGCGTGTGCGTGTCTGTGTGTGCGTGTGTGTGTGTGCGTGTCTGTGTGTGCGTGTGTGTGTGTGTGTGTGCGTGTGTGTGTGCGCGTGTTTGTGTGTGTGTGCTGCAGGGTGGAGATTTCCTCTGAGAGCAGCCGAGGAAGAAAACGGAAAAACTCATTTTGAAGCTGTAGAAAGTTTACAGATTATAGGCCTTAAAGAGACAGGAGCTGTTTCAGACAGAGACTGAACTGAGGGGCTGCATAAAGGACCAGTAGAAGATAAATAAGGAGTTTTTAACTGGAAATCATGCAAAGATATTCCAGTAGAGCCCCAGAATATAAATATAGAGCTGGAACTGTCCTCTGGCTGTGTGTCGGGTGATTGACAGCTGCATCTGCCTGTCCTGAGCAGGTAAACAGATGAAGGCAGGCAGAGTTTTACAGCTTCATAAATCACAGAGAGGAAGAACAGCTGCTCATCAGAGAGAACAGGGAACATCCAGGAATTAGACTGAACCAGGAGCCGCTTTCATTCATCTAGTTTATATAAGTCTACGTATAGATTCAGACAGTATATCTGCTGTACAACTGTGTGTATTTATACTGTTTATACACACTGTGTGTCGGAGCCTCAGCCAAAGAACACACCCGAACATTTCCTGTGAATCCACAATCACTACCACATGTTACCACACACACACACACACACACATACACACACACACACACACACACACACACACACACACACACACACACACACACGAACACACATACACACACACACACACACACACACACACACACACACACACACACACACACACACACACGAACACACACACACACACACACACCCTCCTGCTTCCTGTTTAAACGTTCAGATCCTCTCAGCTTTAAAAACAAACCTCACATGTTCAGACGAGAGCAGCACAGAAACTCAACATTTCCTTTGTTTTTTACTCTCGTTTTGTTTCTCAGACAAACTGTAACTGTTTATTTTAACAAGTAAAATCTCCCTAAAAACCTTTAAAAGTTCCAAAAAACACAAAAGTCAAGTTTCATAAATAAAAACGAAGGTGTAAATTTGGAGATTGATCCCAGATTTGGGGTAAATTAGTAAATAAATTAAATTATATATTAAGATATAATCAGGTTTGTTTTTAATGTTTTATCTGCATGATTTGAAGAGTTTTAAAGAGGTAAAAATTCCTGTAAAACTCCTTTAAATTGCACAACAGCTGAAACTAAAAACTGAACGCTGCTTCTCCAGGTTTAGTTTGGACTCTGGGGACAGAAAGCAGACCTGATCCAGACCTGATCCAGACCTGATCCAGACCTGATCCAGATCACCTGAGAGGTCTGGATGGTTCATAACGTAGCAACAGATCAGAAACCATTCAGTACTTTATAAACCAACAGCAGTATCTTTGACAGACAGGAAGCCAGTGTAAAGATCTGAGAACTGGACTGATTTGATCCACTTTCTTGGTCTTAGTGACTCGAGCAGCAGCGTCTGGATCAGCTGCAGCTGTCTGAGGGATTGTTTAGGGAGACCTGTGAAGATGGCGTTACAGTAGTCGAGTCCACTGAAGATAAATATGAGACATAAGTCCTTTAATCCTTGATATATTCTTCAGGTGATAGTCGGCTGACTTTGTAACTGTCTTAATGTGGATGTTGAAGTTCAGGTCTGAGTCCATGACGACGCCAAGATTTCTGGTTTTTAACATTATCGATTGAAGCTGAGTGCTGACTTTTAAACGTTCTCCAAAAACAATGACTTCAGTTTTATCTGAAGTAAAATTCTGGTAAAAATAGAAAGTTCTGTCACATCCAATCATTGGTTTGTTCAGTGCTTGTACTCAGTGCTTGTACTGGACCAGAGTCCCCTGATGATACGGTTACGTAAATGTGTGTGTCATCTGCATAACTGAGTTAACATATTTTATTGTTTTCCATAATCTGAGCCAGTGGGAGCATGTAGATGTTGAACAGAAGAGGCCCCAGAATGGAGCCTTGGGGCAAATTAGTAATAATTTGTGTAATTAATGGAAGTAATTAATGGGTTATTATATATTAAAGGGTTTTCAGTGGGTTATGTTTACAGTTTGAGAGGTTAAATCTCTTAAAACACCAGAAAGCAATTCTTTAATTTTCACCTCTGTTGAAACATTACTTACAGAGATAATCCATTAAAATAAAACATAAACCTACAAACTTTAATTACATCAGTAAAGGTGAAAGTTCAGAGTTTGACCACAGATTTACTTTATGGATTAAAGATTTTAAAAAAAACTCAAAATTAGCTCAACAACGTGAAAGCATCCCTGAATTTCCACCTTTATTAAAAAATGAAGGCCTTTTAAAACATTAAGAGTTTTTAGCCCTGAAAAGACCTTAAAGTGTGCAGATAATCATTTAAAACCTCTTAATATATTATAAACCGTCAATCATCACCTTAAAGTCAAATTCATTTAATTGAAGGATCAATTATTGGGAATTTAAGGTAAAATTTTAAGGGATTCAGATGTTTGATCAGATCATTTATAAATAAATTTCAACCAATCAGGATCAGTCAGAGCGTCTCTAGCGTCCTCTTAGGTGTGACTTCCTGTCTGTTTCCATGGTTACAGGTGTGAGTGGGTGGAGCCTGCTGCTGTGTCTGAGCAGCTCGGAGAGAAGCTGTCTGAGGAGAGTCTCCTTCTCTCACCTGCAGCATCAGCAGAGGGTGAGACACCTGCACAGCTGCTGCAGCCAATCACAGACTGACTGAGGGTCACCTGAGCTCACCTGTGTGTGTATGTGTGTGTGTGTGTGTGTGTCCTCAGGTGAACTTGTTACCTGGTCTGATGGAGGCCTTCTCTGACGCAGGTTCTGGTCTCTGTCAACTCTTCACTCACCTGTCAGGTGAGTCTGAATGTTTCCAGCATATTATTAGAGCTCTAATCTTCTTCTTCTTCTTCTACACTTAAGTGTTCACGCAGCAAAAACCGTGACAGCAAAAGTCACCAAAATTGGCAGGTGGGTTGCAAATTCCAGCCAATACTGAGGCACATAAAATGACACTTACTGACCTCAAGGTGGCACTGTAATAATCATCTTCATTATCTTGAACGGTTTACAGTCAAAACTCTTTCATCATTTTAATCTCTCAATTCATCTTAATGCATCTTCCCTCCGATGGTCTAAAAATGTCAACTTTTGCAATTTTTCGCAATCTGCTTGGACCTCGATCATTGCTGCTTGCAGATATATTTTATCATCATTAGGGACCGAGCCCAAAGGGCAGAGGACTAGTTCTTGCCTAAAGACGAGGACTCTATTGTTTTTCATGTGTTTGTTTGTTTGTTTCTTTCTTTATTATTATGGGACATCAGACTTAAATTTGACCCCCTAAACATGCTCAAAAATTCACCAAATTTGGCACACACATCAGTTCTGGTGAAAAATTAGATAAAATGTAAAAATAAACCCCCAAAGTGCCGAAATGTGCTCTCTAGCGCCACCTATGTAACTAAAATGGCCGCCACGGCCCGTAGGAATGTCGTAGAGAGATCAAACCAAAACTCAATTATTCGTCTCATCAAGACCTACAAATCACACACTGACACCCCTGACCTAAATCCAACAGGAAGTCCACAATCGGACTTTCAAAATAAGACTTTGCCCCAACTTTGGCCCCCGAACAAATGCTATCTCCTCCGAGGGTGTTAATGGTATCTGCCTCAAACTTTAATACCTGACTTATGACACTGTGCTGAAAAAAGTTGTTAAAAACTTTGTAATAACTCGAACGGTTTGGATTTAATAAGCCCTGAAAGTTGCAGTGCCACATCACACTTACAATGTAAACCAATGGGGAGGCAATCTATGGGGATGAACTTTGTGTCAAACAGAGGCTTCTGACGTCTAAACTATAAGTCTGACCACTTTCAAACCTGTATCAATGGATTCGCAATGAAATTTCCTACTAAAATATGATTTTTAATGTTAGATTTGGCCAAAGTCATGGGATTTATGAGGAGATTTCACAAGAAGCGTACTCTAAAATCCTCCTCTCCAACTGCTCCTGGTGATGTCACTCCCTCAGTGCTGTGAAACATTCTGCAATACACACTCATTATAAAATCACAGGAAGAGCAAGAAAAGACTTTAAAACTCACACTCTAATATCTCAAAAACAATAAAAGATAGAAAACACATGTAAATTCAAGATTTGTAGGTCAAAGTCTCGTGACTCATTTAAAGTTCAAATGAAGTTTGTATCTAAAACTATGGGAAGCAGTAAATGTTCAAATTTATTTTTCTGTGTCCAGCTGCAGTTACTTATTGTCTCTACACAGCTGACAGTACACATGTCAATCAAACTTTGACCAGGTCATGTGGGTTAAAAGTCTTTTTCCTTTTCTAAAAATAGACTTGATGAAAATTAGGAAATTAATTAGTTTTACACACAAACTCATCAAGAGTTTTCAATTTACTAATTGAAATTCAAGTGAATGGGCCCAAAACTTGCATGATTTTGATGACACAGGTGTGAGCAAGACAGACATGTCTCACCCTGCAGAAAATTCTCATCCTGTCAATTGATCTTTCAAAATAAAAGCACACCACACTTGTAAGAAATATCCCTTATTTTTAAAAAGCAAAATGATATGATCCCGACGGACCAGAGTGCGAGGTCCCGACCAACGCTGCTTACAGCTTTAATTATTATTTTTGTTATTATTATTATTGTCTTTTAAAAATCTATTTTATTATTATTATATTTTCATATTTTTTATCTCTCGTTTGCTTTAGTCTCAAATTGTTTTAGTGTCTACATTTGTTCTGTCTTATTATTGTCTTGAGTTGAGCTACACTCACCTTTATGAAACCTGCTGTACTAATAAAGTTTGGTTTATAGATTTAAAGACAACAACAGTTTGCACAATCTGAGAAACCTGCAACAGATTTCAGAAACAAGACTTTAAGATGTAGACGACTCATCTTTTCATATTTTCTCATATTTTCATTTTATTAATAAAGTTTCTTTAATAGAAATAAATTAAGATAATTAGAGAACAAACATCCACTTCATGTTGGATTAGTTGGATCAATAAACAGATCATATTATCACATTAGAGGCAAAAAGCAAATACTAAATACATTCATACATATATGTACACATGAATATATATAAAATATAAAATATAAATATATATATATATATAAACAATTGAAAGTTTACACTGAACACATGAATCAGCTCATCAGTCAGATGTCACATGTTTCTGTCTGTCAGGATCTGAATTACCCATGAGGTCACACGCCTGTGGATCGACCAATCACAAGCTAGAGTTTCCTCACGAGTCAACGGGATCCAACAGGTGTGTGTCAGTTGTGTGTCGGGTGTGTATCAGGTGTGTATCAGGTGTGTATCAGGTGTGTGTCAGTTGTGTGTCGGGTGTGTATCAGGTGTGTATCAGGTGTGTATCAGTTGTGTATCGGGTGTGTATCAAGTGTGTATCAGGTGTGTATCAGGTGTGTATCAGTTGTGTATCGGGTGTGTATCAAGTGTGTATCAGGTGTGTATCAGTTGTGTATCGGGTGTGTATCAAGTGTGTATCAGGTGTGTATCAGGTGTGTATCAGGTGTGTATCAGTTGTGTATCGGGTGTGTATCAAGTGTGTATCAGGTGTGTATCAGTTGTGTATCGGGTGTGTATCAAGTGTGTATCAGGTGTGTATCAGTTGTGTATCGGGTGTGTATCAAGTGTGTATCAGGTGTGTATCAGGTGTGTATCAGGTGTGTATCGGGTGTGTATCGGGTGTGTGTCGGGTGTGTGTCGGGTGTGTATCGGGTGTGTGTCGGGTGTGTATCGGGTGTGTATCGGGTGTGTATCGGGTGTGTATCAGTTGTGTGTCGGGTGTGTGTCGGGTGTGTATCAGGTGTGTATCAGGTGTGTGTCGGGTGTGTATCACGTGTGTGTCGGGTGTGTGTCGGGTGTGTGTCGGGTGTGTATCGGGTGTGTGTCGGGTGTGTATCACGTGTGTATCGGGTGTGTATCGGGTGTGTATCACGTGTGTATCGGGTGTGTATCGGGTGTGTATCGGGTGTGTGTCGGGTGTGTATCAGGTGTGTATCAGGTGTGTGTCGGGTGTGTGTCGGGTGTGTGTCGGGTGTGTATCGGGTGTGTGTCGGGTGTGTATCGGGTGTGTATCACGTGTGTGTCAGGTGTGTGTCAGGTGTGTATCGGGTGTGTATCGGGTGTGTGTCGGGTGTGTGTCGGGTGTGTATCGGGTGTGTATCACGTGTGTATCACGTGTGTGTCGGGTGTGTATCACGTGTGTGTCGGGTGTGTATCGGGTGTGTGTCGGGTGTGTGTCGGGTGTGTATCGGGTGTGTGTCGGGTGTGTATCGGGTGTGTATCGGGTGTGTATCGGGTGTGTATCGGGTGTGTATCAAGTGTGTATCGGGTGTGTATCAGGTGTGTATCGGGTGTGTATCACGTGTGTGTCGGGTGTGTATCAGGTGTGTATCAGGTGTGTATCGGGTGTGTATCGGGTGTGTATCAGGTGTGTATCAGGTGTGTATCAGGTGTGTATCGGGTGTGTATCACGTGTGTGTCGGGTGTGTATCAGGTGTGTATCGGGTGTGTATCACGTGTGTGTCGGGTGTGTATCAGGTGTGTATCAGGTGTGTATCGGGTGTGTATCAGGTGTGTATCGGGTGTGTATCGGGTGTGTATCAGGTGTGTATCGGGTGTGTATCGGGTGTGTATCAGGTGTGTATCGGGTGTGTATCAGGTGTGTATCAGGTGTGTATCGGGTGTGTATCAGGTGTGTATCGGGTGTGTATCGGGTGTGTATCAGGTGTGTATCGGGTGTGTATCAGGTGTGTATCGGGTGTGTATCGGGTGTGTATCAGGTGTGTATCGGGTGTGTATCGGGTGTGTATCAAGTGTGTATCAGGTGTGTATCGGGTGTGTATCAAGTGTGTATCAGGTGTGTATCGGGTGTGTATCAGGTGTGTATCAGGTGTGTATCAGGTGTGTATCAAGTGTGTATCAGGTGTGTATCAGGTGTGTATCGGGTGTGTATCGGGTGTGTATCGGGTGTGTATCGGGTGTGTGTCGGGTGTGTGTCGGGTGTGTATCAGGTGTGTATCGGGTGTGTATCAGGTGTGTATCAGGTGTGTATCGTCACCTATCAGATCGTTGTTTTACTTCACTCTGACAGTCAGTCACCTGTCGGAGCCCCGCCTCTTGGCCTGGTTGCCATGGTGAATGTTTACGTTCTGGTGACCTCACTGAGACCACTGACTTCCTTCCTGCATGACATCAGCGTAGTGACGACCAATCAGGAGCAGAGGGGCCGGCCCACTCAGGTAACCCACCTGTCCATCATCTCAAATCTTTGTTTTTAATATATTTTCTCCACATTCTGTATGTTATTATCGATGTTTCTTATTTGTTCATTTATTGATTACCCTTTGATCCTCTGATAACTGACAGATTTATGTAGTTTTACTCGCAGAGATACAAATAAAATGAGTCAGATTTTATGGAGCGAATAATGAGTCAGAAAAAAAAAGATTTTTGCACACATTTTACAAAACCAAGAGAATAAATCAATAATCACATTAATAATATTTTTAAAGCACAAAATTATGATAATAAACTGAACTGTTGAATGATGAATATCTACAAACTTTATTTACACTCAGATGAAACAGAAACAGAAAATCAACTCTGATCTGATGATCTGATTTAAATGAGTACAGAAAATCTTTATTAAGTTACATTTCTGCCAAAACAAAATTACACAACATAAAATCTGATAAAAGACAAAAAGATCAATATGTTTTGTTGTTTGATGCATATATGGACCCTCTGTCTGTGTGATGCTGCCCCCTGCTGGTTAACCTTCTCGTGTCTGTGTGATGCTGCCCCCTGCTGGTTAACCCTCTCCCGTCTGTGTGATGCTGCCCCCTGCTGGTTAACCCTCTCCCGTCTGTGTGATGCTGCCCCCTGTTGGTTAACCCTCTCCTGTCTGTGTGATGCTGCCCCCTGTTGGTTAACCCTCTCCTGTCTGTGTGATGCTGCCCCCTGCTGGTTAACCCTCTCCTGTCTGTGTGATGCTGCCCCCTGTTGGTTAACCCTCTCCTGTCTGTGTGATGCTGCCCCCTGCTGGTTAACCCTCTCTTGTCTGTGTGATGCTGCCCCCTGCTGGTTAACCTCTCCCGTCTGTGTGATGCTGCCTCCTGCTGGTTAATCCTCTCCTGTGTGTGTGATGCTGCCTCCTGCTGGTTAACCTCTCGTGTCTGTGTGATGCTGCCCCCTGTTGGTTAACCCTCTCCTGTCTGTGTGATGCTGCCCCCTGCTGGTTAACCCTCTCCTGTCTGTGTGATGCTGCCCCCTGTTGGTTAACCCTCTCCTGTCTGTGTGATGCTGCCCCCTGCTGGTTAACCCTCTCTTGTCTGTGTGATGCTGCCCCCCGCTGGTTAACCCTCTCTTGTCTGTGTGATGCTGCCCCCTGCTGGTTAACCCTCTCTTGTCTGTGTGATGCTGCCTCCTGCTGGTTAACCCTCTCCCGTCTGTGTGATGCTGCCCCCTGCTGGTTAACCCTCTCCCGTCTGTGTGATGCTGCCCCCTGCTGGTTAACCCTCTACTCTCCTCTCAGCTCAGGAACTTCCTTCTGCACCAGCTTGGACAAACAGCCTCCCATGATGCTTTGGGGCAGGTGAAGCAGGCAATAGGTGAGGTGCTGCAAGCTGCAGCGTCAACCAATCAGAGGGAGGAAACGCTGAACAGGTAAAAATCCCTGAACAGACTCTTCATGTCTGACTGAATCATAAAAACATAATTCTGAAAGAATATTTTAACCTGTTCCCAACGGAAATACTTTTTAAAATATAAGTACATTATAGTATAAATATTTCCAAAGTATAGGTATACTAGTATATAATAGCAGTCATAGTATATTAGTATAAATGTTTCTAAAGTTTGAATATAGAATTAAGTGTCTGTATGCTGAAACAAGACTGAATGTCTTCTACTTCATTTGTGTTTAATAACCAAACTCCATACAGTTTCTGCCTGTTTTTAAACTCACTCTGCTGAATTTTAATCA
This sequence comes from Thunnus maccoyii, assembly GCF_910596095.1. Lineage (NCBI taxonomy): Eukaryota > Metazoa > Chordata > Actinopteri > Scombriformes > Scombridae > Thunnus > Thunnus maccoyii. The sequence continues at coordinate 26,002,527 of NC_056555.1, forward strand.
CTCTCAAACATCCTCATATTTAATTTTTTCTGTGTTTTCTGTCTCTTTTTAAATTTTTTGTTTGTTTGTTTTGTTGTGACTTTTTGTCTTTTTACCTTCTTAAAAAATGTGTTCGAATTAGATTTGTTGTATTAATGAAATGTTGACTGAACGTTTGTGTGGAAAATAATGGAAACAATAAATCAGTTTGTTGCAGTTAAGCAGAAAAAAATGAAACTTGATTTAATGATAAAATAGCTGAATTGATAATGACGCAGTTTGAAATCTAAAAAGGTGACTTTTCTCAGTCAGAGGTAAACTAACCAGTGTTTATTTATAAAGTCACATCTCTGATTTCCTTTTTGGTTTTCTTCATGATGTCATCATCAGTTACCTGTTCACACCTGAGTCAAGCTTTTGTCTTTAAACTCTCTGATCTTTTGATCATCACTAAACTGTGTGCTGATTGATTATTGATTGGTGATGTGTTTCAGGTGTGTGTTGTGTTACCAGCTGCTCACCTTCACTCTGCTGTTCAGCGGCTCTGTCACACCTGTCATCGTCCAGGTGAGACTCACACCTGTTTATCCAGCACACGGTCACTTTGACCTTCTCAGCTTGTCTAGTTTAAAAGCACAGATAAGATAAATGTGATGTAGCAGAAATATGTTTGTTTACCTCGTTCACCATCTTGTGAGCAGCGGTCAGGTAAAGATCACAGGTGTGACTCAACATGCTCACTTCTTCTCTGAACAACAAACTGATGTAAACAGAAATATCTTATTATCCAATTTGTGCATAATTTATTTATTTCTCTTTAATTCCTCCATTTCTTTTTCCACTTTCTTTTTCCATCCTCCTCTTTTCTTTCTTCGTCTCCTCTTTTCCTTCCCTACTCCCTTCTGTCCTCTTTCCTTTCCTTTACCACTTCCTCCTCTCCTTTCCTTCCTCTTTCACTTATCAGCGCCTCTCCTTTTCCACTTTTTCCTTCCCTTCTTCACCTTTCTCAGTCCTTCCCTACCTCTTCCCTTACTTTTCTTTTCCACATTCGTTTTCCTTTCCTACCCCCTTATTTTCTTCATCTCTTTTCCTTCCTCTTCTCATTTCCTTGCCCTACTTTATCCTGTTCTTTTTCACATCGGCCTTTCCTTCCCTGCCTCCTCACATTCTTTCCTTTCCTCATCTTTTCCTGATATTTCCTTCTCCTCTGTTGTCTTTTTTGGTAGATTAACCTCCTCTCTGTCTCTCAGCTGTGAGTGTGTTTCAGGTGAACGTCCAGCAGAGGTCAGCGTGTCCTCAGCTGCTCTCTGATTGGTCAGCAGCTCCTCTCTTTGTCTGTCTTCAGGTGGATACTGATTTAACCTTCTCTGCTCTGAGCGACGACACGTTCGACCGACAGATTACCAAAGACCTGATCCTGGAGGACTCGCTCCACTTCCTGCTGTCCTCAGAGACGCACCTGTCCTCAGAGACCGGCAGGGGGCAGGTGAGACTCCTACGCTATAAACATTTTAACTGTCCTGACAGAGTTTCAATGTGAAATAAGTGAATCACAACAGCTGATCGTCCAGTTTAGACTCACAATGTCGAATCAGGACAAAATCTTCTTTATAACAAGTTTCAGTTGTTCTTTAAGATTCTTGAAATTTCTACATACATGAACTCATTCTTTTGTTAATCAGGATCAGTTATTTCGTCCGATATGATTGCCAATTAAATACATAAATTTAATACTTTGAATACATTTAAAGTTATATGTCAAAAGTGAATATTCCTCCATATTTGTGCAAGAGGTGTTATTGGGACATAAGTTAAATAAGTCATTTAACAATAAAATAAAACTAATATGTAAAATAATAAATAAACATAACATATATTAAAAGTAGATTTTTATAATCAAAATTAAATGATCAAATAACAACAAATTTATTTCCAAGAACTGGAACATGACATCGTCAAGGTGTCTGAGGTAGTCAAACAGCTCCTCGGTAGAAAGGTGCCAGGTGTGATGAGACTGGATGAGATCAGAGGTGTGTCATGGCTGAGACACCTCTTCAGTGTCGCATGGAGATCGGGAACCGTGCCTTTGGACTGGCAGACCGGGTTGGTGGTTCCCATTTTCAAAAAAGGGGACTGGAGGGTTTGGTCCAACTATCAGGGGATCACACTACTCAGCTTCCTGGGAAAAGCTTATGCCAGGATGCTGGAGAGGAGACTCTGGCTGACTGTCGAACCTCAGATTCAGGAGGAACAGTGCGGATTCCGTCCTGGCGATGGAACAGTGGAGCAGCTAGTCCAGTCTACATGTGCTTTGTGGACTTGGAGAAGGCTTATGACTGTGTCCTTTGGGGCACCTAGTGGGTGGTGCAGCGGGAGTATGGGGTACCATGGCTCAGCCTTAGAGATCGGGTGAGGAGTTCGGACATCCGGGGGGAGCTCGGAGCCAGCTGAGGTGGTTCGAGCACCTGGTTAGGATCCTCCTGGATGCCTCCCTCTGGAGGTGTTCCAGGCTCGTCCAACTGGTAGAGCTGGTTAGGGTTATGGTTATGGGGGCAGACCCAGAACACGCTGGAGGGACTACATATCTCTCGTGGCCTGGAAACACCTTGGGACCCCCCAGGAACAGCTGGACGGTGTTGCTAGGGTGAAGGATGTGACCTGGTCCCAGATAAGCAGCAGAAAATGGATGGATGGAACAAATTTATTTATTCATTTTTACAGAAAAAAAACTGTCAGGAAGACAATTACTTATTTTTTATTTATTTAATATTCATCGTAGTTTATGTTTATAATAAATATATTGTGAAATGTTTTCCAGTATTTCATTAAATGTGTTTAAACTCTTTTAAAGGGAGGTTTCTGTTAACTTTAAATTTTGACACTAAAATTTTCAACAATAATTACTAATAATCAAAAAACAGATGAGTCAAGCTGTTGACATGAACAGAAGAATGTGATAAAAGCCACTTGAAATGAAAGAACTGTTCCATGTGTTTTCTGTCTCTCTGTCTGTCTCAGTACGGTGGCTGCAGAGGGACACTCGGCGTCTGTCTGTCAGAGGACGAACTTCTTCTTCTGCTTCAGTTTCACCAGCAGATGATGAAGCCTTCAGCTTTTCAGCTGGTAATAAATCCATCCTTTAATATTTTAATAAGATACAGAGAAGCAGGGCTGCAGTCACTTTAGTTATATTTGGTTTGTTTTAATGTTTTTCTCTTACATTTAAATACTCGTTTATTCTTAACTTCCTACATAAAGCTCTGAATTCTGTTTTAAAGAATTCTCCACATTGTCAGGAATAAGATTCTCATGAAAAAAATACTAAATCACCTTTCTTTTATTGAAAATTGACTAAATGTATTTCACTTTTTTGTCACAATGTCGTAAAATAAATCAGAATCATCCTTAAAACCCCATCATGAGTAATTCGTGATTGTAGCTTTATTATTTGAAGCCTCTAGTCTACTGATGTAATACAGAAACTATGGTCCTAAATTAATGGAATGGATTTTTTGAATGTTAAAACCCAACATCAGGCCCCTGAGATGTGTCGCCTCCTTTTCAAAGGCCGTAAATGTTTTAAACTTTAATGTTTAATAAGAATTAGATTTATTTCTTTGTTGGATCGTGATGTTTTCATTCTGACTCCACCTGTGATCTACACTATATCTGGAAAAATAATGGTGTGTCAGTTCACCTGTTTTGTGGAAACACTGGAAATTAAACAAAAAGTCTGAATCTCTTGAAAGAAAAACAGTTTCCTGCTGTCTGACGTGTAACAGTAGCCGTGTGCATAAAAAGTTTAGTGAGTAAATGATGACATACGTGAACCATGTGACTGAAACATCACTGAAGAGCTGAAAACATCAGATCTGTGTGGAGCGATGAAGAGACTGTAACCGTCCTCAAATGAATACATGAAGCTAACAGAAATGTCTTATTTCCATATAAGAAATGTCCTCTTCTTCTACAACAGTTTAATGGCACCGACTGGAGAATTAGCGCCACTTGCTGTTTATCTGCTAATATTCACACAACAGGAGTAGATGGAAACAAACATTCACTACATTTTATACTGAACATCCTCTTGAAATTTTATTAAAATTTGAGACACATTTGATTGGAAACTTGTGACATCTGATCACATGACTTTGCATTTACATCTGGCCTTCTTGTTATCTCTGTTCTGCTCACATTGTGATCAAATGTCATTACAGAAAATATCTGGATGATATGATAGTGAAACAAAAATATCCAGGGCCACTCATGATTTGGTGGGTCTTAAACTCATGACCCTAGTATTTGTAAAACTCTTGCTACTCTTATTTTATCTGTAAAACAAACAAACAAAGAAGCACAGATCCTGGCAATATTCCTGAGATGGTAAAAACTAGATCAGACGACTGTGCTAACAAGGATCTCAAATTTAAAGTTGGATTCAAACACACCTCTGTTTTTACAGGTTTAGTGTTGCTCAGAGATGATGCTTTATCAGAATTTAATTACAGAAAGTTATCAGATATCCAGTTTCTCTTCAGGTTAAATTGTGACATAGAGCTGTGTATCATCAGCATAAAGACAGATAGAAACATCTCTAAATGATGCGACCAAGCAGCAGGATGTACAATGAAAACAAAAGTGGTCCCAAAGTGGATCCCTGATGTACTCTAAAGTATCTCACAGTCACAACAGAAGCTAAATATTTATAGTTTGGTTACCTGCACGGTTCAACACTGAGTCTTCAGTCTTCAAAACTCTTCACATAGTCAATACAACAGCAACAAGTATGGAGCAAACTGCGTCACATTCGCATTGTTTGCACACAGCAAAGCATTCAGTGACTACAACCTTCAAATTTCCTCAATACTTTTCTCACTCAAACACAAACAAGCAATAAAACTCTGTGGATTTGCAGCACATTTGACATGTTTACATCCTCACTTCCAAACTCTTCAGTTTATGTTCAAACACTAACATGTATTCATACGGATCAGAACCACACTGAAAAACATCTACATTCAACAAAAAAAAACAAGACGTGCTGTCTGAAATAAAGCCCACTGAAAGCTTCCTGCTGCATTTCTATGACTCATTCCTGTAGATACACTGTAGTACGTTCTAAAGAGAGCTACACATCTGACTGTATTTACACTATATACACATTTATACACTATCAACCATTAAACTACATAAACACAATATACACATTTATACACTATCAACCATTAAACTACATAAACACAATAAAACAATGATGTAACTTCACAGACGGTCATAAAAAGATCCTCATGTGCTGCCTGTTGTCAGTGTTTTTATCTCAGTGTGTCTGATTGACACATGAGTTGTTGTGTTTGTTTCAGCTGGAAGGATTTTCTTTTGTGTGTAAAATGAGCTGCTGTGTGAAGCTTTTAGTGTTTTCCCGGTGTGATGATATTTGTTCTCCGTCTGTAGTTGTATCCGAGCGTCTCCTCTTCTTCCTCTTCCTCTGGTCCCCTGAGTGTCTCTGACCTCCTGCTCAGAATCAGCCGTTACTACGAGCTCCAGAGGAACCACAGCAACAGGTGAGACATGTATTCACTTGGTAAAAACGTCTGCAAACATCACATCATTAACAAACTTCTCTCCACATGATGATGTTTGAATGTTTCCTGCAGGAGTGACCGAACAGAGGCTTCGACCAATCAGGAGTCTTCTTCACAGGATGCAGCTGAGGGTAAAGGTGAGACACTTTTGACAACATCTGTCACAATATTCATATCAAAAATATAACCAGCAGTAAATAAACAAACATAAATCAACTAAATGAAATAAGGTCAATGCTGTGAAGCGCTGTGATTGGCTGGTGTCTTCAGGTCAGTGTGTGGACCCCCACCTGAGACAGATCTACACCGACCCCCCCCTCATGCTGACCCCACCCTTCAGCCCCCGGGTGAAGGAGTACCGCGCCGAGGTGACCTTTGACACGGTGACGGTTCGGATCCGACCAGAGCCCGTCAGCTCGGCCTGCAGGGTTCACCTGGACGAGCACCAAGGACCCAGGTGAGACCTCGGACCTCTGACCTCACACCTTTGACCTCTGACATCACAGATTTTTAACGTTTTTGTGTCTTCAGGATGGCGAACGTCCCCGTTGGCCTTGGCAACAGCAGGATCAGCATCCTGGTGACAGACGGTGGCACGCTGGAGCCCGTTGTCATGACGATCTACACGGTGCACATGTACCGTGAGAGCCGGCCCAGCCTGCCAATGTTCGGAGATCATGTGATGTGCAGCTTTCTGCAGGTGCGTGAGCTGTTTTCCTATTGGGTGGGGGGGCAGGATGTGATGACACGCTCAGGTGGTGAGAGATGCTGATAAAAGGTTTGATCTGTCTACTCTCACGTATCACTGGTAGTGTTGTCTAAATGAGGAGGATGATTGGCTATCGTCTTGGCAACCTCAGAGTTTAATTTGGTCAAATATTTGACGTCTGTCGCCGGTAGACTTTGTGACACCACAGAAGACATGTATGACATAATACGACACTATATGATGCGAGCTGACACAGCACGATACAAGACCAGACACAAGAAAACACAAGACGACATGAGACAGCTCTCTGGTTACCTCAGCCGTCCCTCAACATCAGCAGTTCTTCTCTCTCTGACATGTTTCTGCTGTATTTGTGTGTATGTATTAACCCAGTGACTACTGGGGCAGCTGAAGTCCAGGGAAGACTGGATGACAGCAGGAAAGATCCCAGTGGGCAGCTGGTAACCAAACCCACTAGTTTCTAAGGGACACACCCAATACTCACCACAAAGTTTACAAAGAGAAGACAACCCACAGGACCTCTGGGAGGCGGGGTGAAAGATGGGCCTACGGATCACACAGAAATGACAGGAAAGCACATGGACAATGAGAAGAGATTGCACATATGTGGGTGCAGTAGGGACTACGAATCCACCAGGCAAGAGCGAGGTGTGGAGGGAATCACCAGCAGCAACCTTGCACTGCAACGTCACATCAGACAAGAGGGACCAAAGGCCAGGTTGAAAACCACAGTGCAGACAAACCCATTGTTGCTGTGGGAAGGCAGTCAGTTGAGGAGAAAGACCCTTCAGTGGAAAGTGACCCACCTTGTGAGCACCAAGGAGATGCACCCACCTGTCCTGAAAGACCAGAACCAAGAAGCACAGAGAAGGAGGCACTCGCTGGGGGGAACAAAATCAAGTGGCCAAAGGTTAGCAAGGCAATGGCGGTAATGGTAAAAACTAGACTCAGATTTCAGGGAGATACTGGAGAGGTCACTGTGAGGGGGTGTGGAGTCTATGCTCACCCTGATTGAGGACATTCTCTACCAGGAGTGTAAAGCCAGGACAGAATAATTACCACCAAGAAAACCACTGTGCCAAGACAAAAAGGGAAGTGAGAAAGAGAGATCGAGCATCTGGTGCAAAGGCAACGACAACTCTGAAAGACCTGGAGGAGGGCAACACCAAGTGAGAGAGAAGGCCTAAAAGTGCTATGGGAGGAGATCAGGCAGAGGCTAACAAGCCTGCAGAGTGCTGAGTGCATCCAAAAGCCCAGGAAGTGGAAGGAGAAGGAACAAGCCAAATTCTGCAAGAACCCCTTCAAGTATGCCAGGCAGCTGCTGCAGGAAGCAAAGAATGGGAGGCTGGAGATCACCAGAGAGGAGCTGTAAGAGCACACCAGGAGGCAGTACAGTGACCCAGCGAGGAATGAGCCTTTAGGTACGCCAGGACACTTGCCCCACCTAGCCTCAGCCATATCCCAGTTTAAGCTCAGGAAAGGGGTCTGGAATGACAGCACTATCTTTGTGGTGGGCTGTGAGGAAATCCTGAACAGTCCATCAAAAGCCTCGGGAGGCAATACAGATCCAGACGGATCCATGGCGGAGGGCCCTAAAAGACCTGGCTGCAGTGGCTGAGAAGAGCAGCTTTGGGCTCTTTTTGAGGAGGAAGGACAAGTGTTGGAGTAACACTTAGCACAAGGGCTGACTGCAGGGGGGGGGGGGAGCAGGGAGACGTCCCTGCCACTGCTCCGCCACCAGGAGATGTTCCGGGTTTAAATGAGTGAAATATTGTAGATCGGTGGTATCCAGCTGACGACCCTGCAGCTAGCTGACCTATGGGCACCGGAGGAGGTGCGACAGGCAATAATGCAGATCAACACCTACCTGTATAGTCAATGCTGGCACCTTTTATACTTTAACTGACAAAATGAAAAGTTAGATTTACAGCTGAGTTTGTGCTGAAATAAAAATCATACATGTAATTTAAGGACAGTTTTAAAACTGCTAAACAAGGACAAAAGTCTATAAAAATGAACCAGAATGAAGCTGGACTGTGGAGGGTTAAGTCGGCAGCTTGTTGTTATTTTGCACATTTGCATTTTGAGTTTATTTCCCTCCAGCTCTGCTGTTATTAACTTTATAATGAGATGTGACTCTGAATGCAGAAGTGAAGTTTAACTGCTGCTTTGTTTCCAGACAGACAGCCTGAATAATGCTGCTGTTAGTTCGTGATCTCAGAATAAATGTTCATCACTTTCCGTTGGATATAAAGGAAACTGTGTCTTGTTGGATAAACAACTGTGTGAATTAGATTCTGATGTGAAACATATCTTCTCCTCCTCGTCTCCTTTGTGTTGATGATGTGAAGCTGGAAGGAGCTGAAACCGTTAAAGTCAGATTCTTCTGGTTCGAATTGATCTGCATTCCTGCTGCTCTTTGGGGAGGAACGATTGTTGGAGTTGAATTCTTTCCTTCTGTGTGTTCCAGCTGCTGCGTGTTTTATTGCAACACATTCACACTGAAACCGAGCCGAGTGTTTCACTGCTGGAAGCTCTCAGACATGCCGAAATAAATAATGAACCTCCGAAAATGTGGTTCTAATGTTTGGAGAGAGAAGCTTGAGCTGCAGGAACAACATTTAGTGTTACAGGTGTTGAGTAATACAGTATAATGTACTGACATTATGACGTTTTAATGTATACGAGGAGATCATCTGCATATAATTAGATTGTCCTTGATTTTTATGTTCATTATATTTAAATGAACGTTTGCAGAGATGGCTCCATAGCTGCTACAGATATCATTGGTGACAGTGAGCACTCCTGCCTTGTTGCTCAGCTGAGACAGAAATACAAACAACAGTGGTGTTGATGATTGATATATTGTACTGTATATGAATCATTTAAAAGACACCTTTAAAGCAGCTCTAATGTATATTTATAGTTTTCCTTGTTGTGGTGAGAAAGTACGATTGTAGCTACAATGAAAATCTGTGATTCAGTTTTCATGAAAGTCACCAAAAAAAGTGCAAAAGTTGAAAAACATCAACATTTTTGGCGTGTAATTGCCTCTGATCATCTGCAGCATGACAACAAGCCCAAAGGAACTATTGTCAGTCATGCAACAGATGGTCTCTGATCTCAACATCATGGACTCAGTCTGGGATTAACATGAAGAGACAGAAGAACTGCGACAACTTCTCCAAGACGCAGGAACAACCGAGCTGCCGAGAACCTGAAACACTGAGAACTGCTGCTGGTTTAAAGACAAAGCTGCTCACAACAGACATCGATTTACTTTCTACTGTTTAATCAAGTTAACTGATCAATAACAACTATTCATGAGAGATCCTCACTTTCATTTTACTGCCAATAACTCAGTATATATGCTAACAGACACTTCAGACTATCTTTACATTCGTCAGAACTTCCTCTCATTATATAAACAAAATCAACTTTTTAAAGAAAATCATGTAATGACTCTATTTTTAATAACTTTCAACTCAACTTTATTTACACAGCACGTTACACACAACACAGCTGATCTGCAGCACACAGACAGAAACATAATAATAAAGAGTTAAACAGCTTTAGACTCAGTTTACATTAATTTTTGAATATTTTTAAGTGGGGTTCAAATATATTTATTGTCAGATGAATCCAGGTAAACGTTATACTATTTATGCTGTCTAAACATATAAATATAAGTATTAAGAGCATTAGTTTACTCTGAACAGATGTTTTAGTGACATAAACAGATACAGACAGAAGCTTTGTTTTATTAATCCAGTTCACATATCAAACATGAAATAATTCCTTATAATAATGCTTTATGGTCAAAGCTGTGTTTTATTACCTTTATCAGATCTTCAGTCCAGTTTGTAAAGTTAACACTTCAAAACTTTAATAAAGTAAATAAAATATTGTATAAAAGACAGAAGATATGAATAGAATATCACAGTAAAAATGTAGATTCTTTCAACTTCATCCCTCTTGTTGTAGTTTTGGGCTGCAGGTAAAATAATAATCATGCTGTGAAGCAGCTGCTTCTTGTGTTTCATATTCTCATATCCTCCCTCACCTGTCCTCTGTCATCTACCTGTCGGCCTCAATTAGAGACACATGAAGAGAGTGGGTGTTCCCTCGGCCTGTTGGGGGGTCATGGGGGGCCCCTGATCGGGCCCCCTGGAGAACAGAGGGGCCATTGATGCGGCGTGGCGTCGAGTCTTTTGATGTTCTGTCATGTGAAGCTTTAATGTCTGCTGAGGAGGAGGAGGACAGGTAGAGCAGCAGGTGTTTCCATCTTCTTCATTACTGCTGCTTTTCTCTCAAACTGAGTCTGAAGCGTCTCGTCGGCTCATCGGTTCAGTTTATAAGAGACGAATTAAAGACAGAAACACCTGAATCTGACCTGTGATCAGTTCCTATCAATCAAAGTCTTGATGGGAGAAATGATGATGATGATGATGATGATGATGATGATGATGATGTTGTTGTTGTTGAGGGATGTTTACATTTCTGGAGGTTTGATGTCTGTTGGTTCAGTGACGGATCCTGTCACGTCTCTGCTTCAACCTGTGATGTCGCACATCCAGCAGTGGAAAGTAAATAAGTACATTCACTCAAGTACTGCACTGAAGTACAGTTTAGAGGTACTTGTACTTTACTTGAGTATTTCCATGTGATGCTACTTTCTACATTTCAGAGGGAAATATTGTACTTTCTACTCCACTACATTTATTTGACAGCTTTAGTTACTTTTCAGATGAAGATTTGACACAATGGATAATATAACAAGCTTTTAAAATACAACACATTGTTAAAGATGAAACCAGTGGTTTCCAACCTTTTTGTCTTTTGACGTCTTACAAAAAGCAGTGTGTAGTCGGGGTCACATTTCACATGTCTATGAGTTGTTAACAGCTCCACCAAATAGTGATTTTTCCCTCTAAACTTCTCACATGCTTTCATTTCAATAAATGTTCAAATGATCCAATATTTCAGCAAAAATCAAAGATTAGAGAAAAAGTCCAAAAACTGAAAACAGATTTGTGTATCAGAACTTTGTTTTTTCTTCTTTCCTCTCCCATTAATCATCTCACCACCCCTCAGATTTATCTGCTGACCCTTTGGAGGGGCCCCACCCCTAGGTTGGGAACCACTGGACTAAACTAGCTAACTGTATATAAAGTAGTGTAAACTAGCTTCACCTCCAGCAGCTACAACAGTAACATGCTGCTCTAACACTGATGCTTCACTATTAATAATCTAATGATGTCATATATAATAATATATCAGTCAGAGGGACCAAACCACTACTTTTACTGCAATACTTTAACTACATCAAGCTCATAATACTTATGTACTTTTACTGCAATACTTTAACTACATCAAGCTCATAATACTTATGTACTTTTACTGCAATACTTTAACTACATCAAGCTCATAATACTTATGTACTTTTACTGCAATACTTTAACTACATCAAGCTCATAATACTTATGTACTTTTACTGTAATGTAGTATTTTTGCATTGCTGTATTTTTACTTTTACTGCAGTAAGTCACATGTGACGCCACCATGTTGGTTTACATAGAAAACAATCAGCAGCAGTTTAACATCTTTAACAGGATCAAAGTCCTCCAAACATGTTCTTATCTGAGAAAACTGTTATAAATGACTATTAGTAGTAGTAGAAGTATTACCATTATTATTAGTAGTAGTATAATTATTGTTATTATCTGCTTTCCTTGCGAGGCAGCTGGATCGGTGAGATCATGTGAGAATCCATCTCGTCAGGCTTCCAGTTCTGCGCTTTGTGTCTGAACCACCGGTAGTTTGGACCAGTCAGCGTCCTTTGAGGATTCTCACGTTATTTCCTGAATCCAGCTGCTTCACAAGGTACGACGGTGATAAGACGGATGGTTCGTCCAATCACCTGCCAAGTGTTTTTTTAGAAAGTGCTGCTGAAAGAGTTTCCAGGGACGATTCTCAGCTGGTTCTGTGTAACAAACCATCTGGAGCATCAGGTTAATAATCTGCCACCTGTGTGTTAAACGTTTGGTTACATTTAGGTATAAAAACTACTTGTTTCGAGTTAAACGTTTCTAGTCTGTTAATGACTCATTGGCTGTTCTTAATTATATTTATATTTATTTTAGTCTCCTCTCTCATTTGAAGTTCACTATTAAAAATCCAAACTTGATCAAACCAGATTTACAGAAGCACAAACACGCAGAAACATTTTTACTGTTGTGTTTATCCTCCTCACAGCAGCTCAGAAGTCGAAAATATTACTTACATTTCTCTCTTTTGTAACGAGAAAATGTATTTTCCTGTTACGAGCAGAGAAACAAATGGCAGTAAAAGTGTTGTGATTAGGTCAGAACGACACAAACACGCGTTCAGAGACATTTTATTGGAGCTTCGACTCCAAACAGACTGAGATTTCCTTCAGTTTCAAACCTCACGGTGAGAAATAACGTCTCATTAACGTTCAGCTGGAGGACGTCAGAGAGCCGCGGTGCAGCAGGATGGTTTGGTGCAGCATTGTAGCTCAGGTCCAGTGAAAGAACTAAACCAGTAAACAGACATGATGAACCATTACAGCACACACACAGAGAAAACACATGAAAATAACATTATTACATTTATTATTGCACAATATATAAAATAATCATGATGTTTATCCACCAGACTCTTCAAAAATATAACAAAACAACACTGTCATGCTCTAAGCGTGACCAATCTCATCACCTCCCCCCCCGGTTACTGATGTTGCCATGGTAACCCAGAGACTGTCCAGTGTGGGGTAGAGACAGTTAATGAGGCGTGGTTGCCATGGCAACAACATCGAGTCTGCTGGTTTTACCCAGAGAGCTAATGTCGTCTTCAAACTGTGAGGCAGTTTGCTGTTTTCTGAGAGACGATGGTCTGCGTGTGCTGCTGTTAGCAGTTAGCATTTAGCATTTAGCATTTAGCGTGGCCAGCACAAAGCGGGACTGTGCTTTTTTAAACCATAGCTTAATATTAAGTGCAGAAGAATTTTGTCTTGTTTGTGCATCCTCAACCACTGTCGACACAAAAGGACACTAAGTGATTTGTAAAGTAATGTGATTACATTTTTCAAGTATCTCGTCCAACACTGGTGTCAAACAGATATTCAGTTCATTCAGAGGAAGATGAGTGTTTGTATTCAGTCTTCGTCAGGTTTTTCTAACTAACTCTTCATGTTGATCTGATGGTTTCTGGTGGATTCAGGATCCTGGAAACTCATCTTCAGTGTTTGGAGAGAGAAGGTTCGATGTGTTAAAGGCGTCCAGGACATATCAGACTGACTGTATGGACTTAATGCAGAGGAGGTTACATAGAGGTATAAGAGGAGATCATCTGCATATAGTTACATACTCGTCCGTGATATGTCATTAACCCTTGAGGAGAAGCTGCAGAGCTGCTTCAGATATTACTGGTGACAGTGAGCAGCTGCCTTCAGCCTCAGCTGAGAGGGAAACATGAAGAATATAAGTCTAGAAATGTTTCCATGTTTTCTTCATGATTATTTCATGATTGTAAAACATTAAAGACAGATTCAGGTTCTTCAGATCAGCAGCAACAAGAAATAAAGTCAGAAACAATCTGAACAATTTTCCTGCAGCTGATAATAAACTGCTCTCTGTTCATTTATGACGTCTATTAATGAATCAACACAGAAACAATAATAATAATGATAATAATAATAATAATTGAGATTCTTTATCTTGCTGAAAGTTGCAGGTTTGTTTGCTGTGCGTCTGTTTGTAACGTGTTGAAATGTTAATGTTGTAATGTGTGAATGTGCAGCAGCTCTCATTCCTCTGTGAAACAGAACAAAATGTTTTGGCAGAGACTGCGTGACCTTTGACCTCCTCTGATGTCAGCAGGTGTGAGTGATGCACAGTAAACATCAGCGTGACGCTGATGTTTATATTCAAACTAACTGAGTAAATCATAAAATCATATTTCTGACTCAGTCGTGTTTCAACTGAAACGTCAAACTGCAAATAAAAAGAAAGAAAAGGAAGAAAAGACAAGTGAACGCAGGAAACTTTATACGTCTGTTATTTATTTATTTATTTATTTATTGTTAAGTGTTGTTATGACGACTGAAGTTATATTATATTGTTTTATTGTTTTAAAATGAGAAGCATTTTATGATGTTTGTCATATTTTCAGACAGACGTCAGGAGGAAACAAAACGCTTCACAGGAAGCTGCAGCCGCCAAAATAAATAAACAAACAAACAAATAAACAAATAAACAAACAAATAAATAAATAACAACCGTTAAAAAGTCAAAATAATTCTTATTATTTGATAATTCATAACAGAGCAGAAACCTCGACTTCACAGTTTAAACAGGGACGTTTAGTCTTCATGTGTCCTCATGTGTCCTCATGTGTCCTTCATGTGTCTTCATGTGTCCTTCATGTGTCCTTCATGTGTCTTCATGTGTCCTCATGTGTCCTTCATGTGTCTTCATGTGTCCTTCATGTGTCCTTCATGTGTCTTCATGTGTCCTTCATGTGTCCTTCATGTGTCCTTCATGTGTCTTCATGTGTCCTCATGTGTCTTCATGTGTCTTCATGTGTCCTTCATGTGTCCTTCATGTGTCCTCATGTGTCCTCATGTGTCCTTCATGTGTCTTCATGTGTCCTTCATGTGTCCTCATGTGTCCTCATGTGTCCTTCATGTGTCTTCATGTGTCCTTCATGTGTCCTTCATGTGTCTTCATGTGTCCTTCATGTGTCCTTCATGTGTCTTCATGTGTCCTCATGTGTCCTCATGTGTCCTTCATGTGTCCTCATGTGTCCTTCATGTGTCCTTCATGTGTCTTCATGTGTCCTTCATGTGTCTTCATGTGTCTTCATGTGTCCTTCATGTGTCTTCATGTGTCCTTCATGTGTCCTTCATGTGTCTTCATGTGTCCTCATGTGTCCTCATGTGTCCTTCATGTGTCCTCATGTGTCCTTCATGTGTCCTTCATGTGTCTTCATGTGTCTTCATGTGTCTTCATGTGTCCTCATGTGTCCTCATGTGTCCTTCATGTGTCTTCATGTGTCCTCATGTGTCTTCATGTGTCCTTCATGTGTCCTTCATGTGTCTTCATGTGTCTTCATGTGTCTTCATGTGTCCTCATGTGTCCTAATGTGTCCTCATGTGTCTTCATGTGTCCTTCATGTGTCTTCATGTGTCCTTCATGTGTCCTTCATGTGTCTTCATGTGTCTTCATGTGTCCTCATGTGTCCTCATGTGTCTTCATGTGTCCTTCATGTGTCCTTCATGTGTCCTCATGTGTCCTCATGTGTCCTTCATGTGTCTTCATGTGTCCTCATGTGTCCTTCATGTGTCCTTCATGTGTCTTCATGTGTCTTCATGTGTCTTCATGTGTCCTTCATGTGTCCTTCATGTGTCTTCATGTGTCCTTCATGTGTCCTTCATGTGTCTTCATGTGTCTTCATGTGTCCTTCATGTGTCTTCATGTGTCTTCATGTGTCCTTCATGTGTCTTCATGTGTCTTCATGTGTCCTTCATGTGTCCTTCATGTGTCTTCATGTGTCTTCATGTGTCTTCATGTGTCCTTCATGTGTCTTCATGTGTCTTCATGTGTCCTTCATGTGTCCTTCATGTGTCTTCATGTGTCCTCATGTGTCCTCATGTGTCTTCATGTGTCTTCATGTGTCCTTCATGTGTCCTCATGTGTCTTCATGTGTCTTCATGTGTCCTTCATGTGTCCTTCATGTGTCTTCATGTGTCTTCATGTGTCCTTCATGTGTCTTCATGTGTCTTCATGTGTCCTTCATGTGTCCTTCATGTGTCTTCATGTGTCCTCATGTGTCCTCATGTGTCTTCATGTGTCCTCATGTGTCTTCATGTGTCCTCATGTGTCCTTCATGTGTCCTTCATGTGTCCTTCATGTGTCTTCATGTGTCCTTCATGTGTCCTCATGTGTCTTCATGTGTCCTTCATGTGTCTTCATGTGTCCTTCATGTGTCCTTCATGTGTCTTCATGTGTCCTTCATGTGTCCTTCATGTGTCCTTCATGTGTCTTCATGTGTCCTTCATGTGTCTTCATGTGTCTTCATGTGTCCTTCATGTGTCTTCATGTGTCTTCATGTGTCCTTCATGTGTCTTCATGTGTCCTTCATGTGTCTTCATGTGTCTTCATGTGTCCTTCATGTGTCTTCATGTGTCCTTCATGTGTCTTCATGTGTCCTTCATGTGTCCTCATGTGTCTTCATGTGTCTTCATGTGTCCTTCATGTGTCCTCATGTGTCCTTCATGTGTCTTCATGTGTCCTTCATGTGTCCTTCATGTGTCTTCATGTGTCCTCATGTGTCCTTCATGTGTCTTCATGTGTCCTTCATGTGTCCTTCATGTGTCTTCATGTGTCCTCATGTGTCCTTCATGTGTCTTCATGTGTCCTTCATGTGTCCTTCATGTGTCCTTCATGTGTCTTCATGTGTCCTCATGTGTCTTCATGTGTCTTCATGTGTCCTTCATGTGTCCTTCATGTGTCCTCATGTGTCCTCATGTGTCCTTCATGTGTCTTCATGTGTCCTTCATGTGTCCTCATGTGTCCTCATGTGTCCTTCATGTGTCTTCATGTGTCCTTCATGTGTCCTTCATGTGTCTTCATGTGTCCTTCATGTGTCCTTCATGTGTCTTCATGTGTCCTTCATGTGTCTTCATGTGTCTTCATGTGTCCTTCATGTGTCTTCATGTGTCTTCATGTGTCCTTCATGTGTCTTCATGTGTCCTCATGTGTCCTCATGTGTCCTTCATGTGTCCTCATGTGTCCTTCATGTGTCCTTCATGTGTCTTCATGTGTCTTCATGTGTCTTCATGTGTCCTCATGTGTCCTCATGTGTCCTTCATGTGTCTTCATGTGTCTTCATGTGTCCTCATGTGTCTTCATGTGTCCTTCATGTGTCCTTCATGTGTCTTCATGTGTCCTCATGTGTCCTCATGTGTCCTCATGTGTCCTCATGTGTCTTCATGTGTCCTTCATGTGTCTTCATGTGTCCTTCATGTGTCTTCATGTGTCCTTCATGTGTCCTTCATGTGTCTTCATGTGTCTTCATGTGTCCTCATGTGTCCTCATGTGTCTTCATGTGTCCTTCATGTGTCCTCATGTGTCCTCATGTGTCCTTCATGTGTCTTCATGTGTCCTCATGTGTCTTCATGTGTCCTTCATGTGTCCTTCATGTGTCCTTCATGTGTCCTCATGTGTCTTCATGTGTCCTTCATGTGTCTTCATGTGTCCTTCATGTGTCCTTCATGTGTCTTCATGTGTCCTTCATGTGTCCTTCATGTGTCCTTCATGTGTCCTTCATGTGTCTTCATGTGTCTTCATGTGTCCTTCATGTGTCTTCATGTGTCTTCATGTGTCCTTCATGTGTCTTCATGTGTCTTCATGTGTCCTTCATGTGTCTTCATGTGTCTTCATGTGTCTTCATGTGTCCTTCATGCGTCCTCGTGTGTCTTCATGTGTCCTTCATGTGTCTCGTGTGTCCTCGTGTGTCCTCGTGCGTCCTTGTGCGTCCTCGTGTGTCCTCGTGTGTCCTTGATGTCCTTGTGTGTCTCTCAGGTCTCTAAGGAGGTTTTAGTGTTTTCTTCCTGCGGTCTCTATGATCTGATGACCGTGTTGATCCGGATTAAGCAGCGTTTATACAGGAAGTCAGATGAGATCAGATCTGGATCAGATCAGCTCTTCGATCACATGTCAGGATTATTTCTGCTTTAATACTCAGGAAACTAAATCTGCTCTCAGCTTCACTTAATGTTTGATTATTATTTCATCTCTCTGTGAGGTGGTGAATATTAACACTTATATTACACTAATATTAATAATTATATATTACACTAATATTAATAATTATATATTACACTAATATTAATTATATATTACACTAATATTAATACTCTTTCCATATTTATTAAGGTTTGTTTTTGTTTATTTATATCAGCTTTAGCTTCTTTGCGTTATTTGGGGTAAAAATCATTTTATTTGTTAGATGTTGAAGTGAACATCAGAGCTGCAGCTTTATTGACATGATAAACATGATTCATCCAGTCACAGGAAATGAATCAGCAACAGTTTGGATCATTGATTAATCGTTGAAGTCTTTTTTTAACACAAACATTTGTCTGTCGGTGTGTTCCTGTTTCCTGTTCGGCGTGTTTTGGTGTCTCGGCGGCGGCCCTCAGAGCAGCGCTCCGGCTGTTTGAACGTTTACACTGAGTTTAGGTACGAACAAGAAAATCCCTGTTAAGTTTTCTTGTGTCACTTTGTTGTGAGCTGCGACGCCGGCGTGCAGAATGTGACGCCTCCGCGCTGAAACCTCGCCGCAGCAGCAGAAGAAGAAGAGGAGTGTGTGTCTGAAGGGAGGAGAGTGTGTGTGTTGTTACGGTGTGTGTGTGTGTGTGTGTGTGTGTGTGTGTGACGAGGGCGGCGGCTCTGAAGTCGGGGCCAGACGTGGCGGCTCCCACGGGGCCTCGGCGCTGAGCTGGTCGGGTTTATTTGACCTCTGACCTCCGAGCGGCCGAGGACGACGCTCGCTGACACAACAGAGGAGAGAAGAAGAAGAAGGGAGGATGAAAGAAGAACAAAGCTTTGATTTAAAAGTGAGAACAGAAGAAGAGACGAGAGAGGTCAGAGAGGGAAACACGCTTCTAATCAGGACAGGAAGTCAAGAAGAAGAAGCAGCTGACATGATGTAACTTCTGTCCTGAGCTCACACGGCGTTTTATCCACATTTTTCATTTGCACAGAAACAAAAATGTTTCTCTGAACCTGTAAAAAGCTGCTGGAAACTATGAGACAGCAGCGTCAGACGTCTCTGTGCAGGTCGCTCGTTTAAGGATCAATAACAGTGATGATGAGAGAAACTAAATCTAGTTAATTAGTTATTCATTGATCTCTTCTTACATGACAGAGACGTGTCAAAAAACCTTTTATAACAGAGTCTCTCTTTCATTTCTCTGTTTATAGAAAGGTTTATTTCATCAGGATAAACTGAATGATTCAGATCCTGCTGAGTGTTTCTGAGCTGCTGCTGCTGCGTGATGAGGCGTTCGGACTGTCAGGTGTTGCGGGGCGGGTCTACTTCCTGTCCAGATGCACCTGGAGGAGCAGCGTCCACACATCTGAACACAAACTGCTGCTGCAGCTCTTTCACATCTTTTCAGTTTGACTTTTATTAAATCTAATTTGAGGCTTTTGATTCATATCTCACACCGCACTGTAGCTTCTATTCTCCAGCTTTATCTCTTTCTATTCTAGCTTGTTTTTATTTTACGTGTCTTTTTATATTGTTGCCTTTTATATTTCATATAAAGCACTTTGACGCCTCGTTGTCAATGTGCTGCACAAATAAACTTGTCTTTTCTAAACAAAACAGGAAAGATGATCATCAGAGTTGCAGCTTCTTGCAGATACTTTTTGGATTTTTAAAGGTGCAGTGTGTAGACGGGAATATAATATTCATAAGTATATTTAATTAGTGACCTTAGAATGAGTCTTTATATCTACAGAGGGGGCGGGTCCTCGTCCACGGAGCCGCCATGTTTCTACAGTAGCCCAGAACGGACAAACCAAACACTGACTCTAGAGAGGGACTTTCACGTTTTTCACAAGTTTCATGGCCACCGTAGATTCTCCTACACGCTTGGGGGGGGGGGGGGGGCTCACCACTAGATGCCACTAAATCCTAAACACTGGTCCTTTAACTCTTTTAATTCCAGCATGCTAATGCTAATGCTAACTCCAGGCTGTTAGCATTAGCTAACTCCAGGCTGTTAGCATTAGCATTAGCACAGAACATACAAGCAAACTTACCCAACAGTTTTATTTCTGCACATGGATGATAAAATGATGAAGATGTGTGACTCAATAATAAATCCTTCCTTCCTCTTATTAACACAAATAAAAATCACTAAAATATTAAAAACATTTAATGCCTGATGAAGTTTATTCTTCTGCTCTCAACCAGTCAAAGACTAAATGAAACGTTTCTGTATGAAAACTAAACTCCAGAACATGCAGAGATGTTGTGTGTGTTCTGCAGACACGTCCTCTAAAACGCAGCTTGACTTGATTCTCATGGTTTCAGTTCTGGGTTTGTCTGTCTGACTGTTATCACGTCTTCATCATCAAACACCTGCCACGTCACGACATGTTGTTTGCTTTTGTTCATTTTGTTGTGAGTCCTCACCTGTCCTCACCTGTCCTCACCTGTCTGTCTGTGCCTCTTTCAGGACTGTGGTCTGCTGGTTCAGCCGGGTCGGTCTTGTGGTCTGGAGTCTTTCATCATGTCTCAGAGTCCACTTCAGACCTGCAGCTCAGGACATGAACCAGGTCTGTCTCCAACTGTTCTACACCACCTGTTTCACTATCTCATCTGTCTCTGTCTCACCTGTCTCACTATCTCACCTGTCTCTGTCTCACCTGTCTCACTATCTCACCTGTCTCACTATCTCACCTGTCTCTGTCTCACTATCTCACCTGTCTCACCTGTCTCTGTCTCACCTGTCTCTCTGTCTCTGTCTCACCTGTCTCTGTCTCACCTGTCTCTCTGTCTCTGACTCACCTGTCCCAGGTCGGTGGGTGGTGCCATGTCTCAGCTGTTCTGACAACAGGACGTGTGATTGGAGGGAGGTTGCCTGGCAACCAGACGGCTGTTACCACCCACTAGTGGACCGCCCGCTGCTGCAGGACTGTATGATGGACAGGAAGGTGAGGTCATGTGATGACGGTTGAGGTCATGTGATGACGTTTTCTTCACCTTCAGCTCATCAGACTCTTTATGTTTCCTGTTTCGTCTCCTGCTCAGCTGTTGTTCATCGGCGACTCGACCAATCGCGGGATGATGTACTTCCTGATGGAGCGGGTGAACTCCAGCCTGGAGGACTGGGGGAAGGCTCACGACACGCTGGTCTACAGGAACCTGAACGGGGGTCGGACGCTGGTCGGATACTCGTATTATCCTCAGTTCTGGTTGGAGAAGAAGCGGCGACCGACGTTCAGACAGGCGCTGCAGCAGCTGCTGCACAGGTGAGATCACCACGCGCCGTTACGGGTGGCTTCACCTGAAGGTCATGTGATGTATGATGTTTTACGTCTCTGCAGGTCACGACCTCTGCAGAACTCTCACCTGACTGTGCTGGTGGTGGGCGGAGTCCAGTGGCTCAACACCAACCACCTGGCGACGGTCAGAGAGGTGCTGGACAGGTGAGCACGCACGCACACACACACACGCACACACACACACAATAGATACTATACAATTTAAACTATAAATACAGTAAGTTAACGTATTTAGGTGTCGTTAACTTTGCTGGTCAAAGATGAAAGAGAAGGACAATATTTTATAAACATAAAATTCATTTGTGTTCAATTAAATCTTATTATAGTTTAATGCTTTGAACCAGTTTGTGGGTTAAAATTTGACCCAGTTTGGGTCGATATAGCAGCAACAACAACAGGTTAACTGTGTTACACACAACAAGCTTCAGCTACAAACTGTCACAGATGAATTCTTCTTGTACGAAACGATGTGCAGATGACAAGTTATTAACAATCAATAACAAACTGTGACATGAGCAGAGTAGATTATAACAAGCTTTAGTTTGGTTCAATAATAAAAACATTTCACACATTTCACATTTAAACCCAGTGATTTTTACTGGAAACCAGAGAAACCAGAGCACAAACCAACAATCAGCATAAGATCCTCGATACAAAGACAATCTGTTCAGGATCATAACACGACATTGACTTTTTACACTTTTGTTCCATAAAAAGTCTCACATGCTAAATAAAGACATTTCTGAAAAGCTCAACTTGTCGTCTGGTGACTCATGTAGAGACGAGCATAAACATCCTCAACGGTTCATTTCGAGGAGCCTGAACTGATAAATTTCTTCGTCTTTAGATCAGAAACATGTTAAAACAGTTTAGTTGAGACACTCTGGAGGTTTACTGACTGTTTCTCCAGCCGGCTGCTCTCAAGATTCAACACAAACGTGAGAAAAGGATCCATAAATATCTTCAGCTCATCCAGGAAAGATGAAATCAAAATAACATTTCAGTTTAGAGGAACTCCAAGATATTAACATTCAGTTTCTGTTGCAGGTTTTTAAAGTTCTGTTTGTGTTTTACACTGAATGCATCACACAGACTTCAGAGGCGTTCAGGGTGAATTTTGGGATGTTTTATGTTTTGGATCTCGATATGAAGTCTTCTTGGAGTCTCGTACTGCTGTGAACTTCACATCAGCCGACACAAATCCCCTCTGAAATTGTATTTATTGAGATATTTCACTAAAACCCAAATATTTCAACCTCATGGTGGCGCTAGAGAGACCAAAGTCAGTAAGAAACATCGTCTGAAGAGCAGGAAATAATTGTTGAGATATTTCAGTCAGTGGTGGACTGCAGTGTTCACTCTGGCACTTAACTGAGTCTTTTTTAATTATTTTTATTTTTTCTTAGTACAATGACAACATGAAAAACTCAACAAGTGACATTAAACACAAATAAAACGGACAGAAGAGCTAAATAACAGAGGACCTAACACGGTTCCCTGTGGAACACCTTTGTCCGTCCGTGACCTTTTTATTCCTTAATAGTCCCAAATATATCCTCAGGAGTTCATCTTCATCACAGTACTCCTTTCTGTATACTTGTTTTAGTCTTTGGTGAGACTTTCATCCAGTTTAATGGCAACCATTAAAGAATACATCAGATATATCTTACTGGACGTTTTTCTGCCCTCGGCCAGGTCTTACAGGCAGCTTTATTCACCAGTGTCGTGGTTTGGATTAATCACAGATTAACTGACGAGACAAAACTCATTTTTCACTGCTATCAAAGTCTGATTTGTGGTCTGACGACACTTTGATCTTCCTCAGAGAGTCCCTCAGTGAGATCCTGGTGGTGGTGAAGTCTTTGGGGATGGGCTTCCATCTTCCTGTGAACGGGATCCGGTCTCTCAGTCTGGTAGGTTTCCTGTTCCTGCTGCATGTCGGAGTTAAAAACATCCCATCATGTTAACTTTAATGCCAACAGTATATGAAATAATGCAGCTCAAAGTTCTTTACAACAAAAGACATAAAAGACAGAAAAATAAAAGATAGAAAATAAAACTCTTTTGATAACGTTAATAAAACACAAGATAAAATAAAGTGAATGCGTACTTCAGTGGTTTTAATTTGAGACTTAATACGTGAAAACTCAGGAAGTATTTCACCATCCTCGCCTCGCTCTCTGATTCAACAAAGGTCTCAATTAACTGAAATAAGCCTCTTTGAGTTTACCCCGAACATCTTCCCACAGGTTTAACCTCACTGTGGGTTTTATCTGTGTCGGGCGCAACCTAAAGCTGCCCCGGAAAAAAAAAAACACACTTAGTGACGATGTGGGGGTTTAAAATACACACTGCAGTCTTTTTTGTCAAACCTAAGATGTATGTAAAATATTCTGCTTTGAATAATAATGTGTCTGATATAGTTTTTCCACAAAAAAAGTTAAATTATCTTGTTAAAATCCTTAAAATGACATCTCCTTCTCAGTATGTTTGAACTGGAGGCTTCAAGTTTCCACATCACACTTGTGTAAGTTGAATACTGAACCACGATTGGCTCCAAACTAGCGGTGATGTCATAAATCCTGCTTGTAGGTACACGCCTTAAAATTGGATTTTCAATGAGCTCAGAAAAAACTTTCAGCAGACGAATGTGAAAACAAACTCGACACTGCGCACACATCATCCTGCACAGAGACGCTCAAACATCCAACTGTCAGAACAAGAAGAAAGTAAAAGTATATAAGTATTATGAGCTTGATGTAGTTAAAGTATTGCAGTAAAAGTACATAAGTATTATGAGCTTGATGTAGTTAAAGTATTGCAGTAAAAGTACATAAGTATTATGAGCTTGATGTAGTTAAAGTATTGCAGTAAAAGTAGTGGTTTGGTCCCTCTGACTGATATATTATTATATATGACATCATTAGATTATTAATAGTGAAGCATCAGTGTTAGAGCAGCATGTTACTGTTGTAGCTGCTGGAGGTGGAGCTAGTTTACACTACTTTATATACAGTTAGCTAGTTTAGTCCAGTGGTTCCCAACCTAGGGGTCGGGCCCCTCCAAAGGGTCAGCAGATAAATCTGAGGGGTGGTGAGATGATTAATGGGAGAGAAAAGAAGAAAAAACAAAGTTCTGATACACAAATCTGTTTTCAGTTTTTGGACTTTTTCTCTAATCTTTGATTTTTGCTGAAATATTGGATCATTTGAACATTTATTGAAATGAAAGCATGTGAGAAGTTTAGAGGGAAAAATCACTATTTGGTGGAGCTGTTAACAACTCATAGACATGTGAAATGTGACCCCGACTACACACTGCTTTTTGTAAGACGTCAAAAGACAAAAAGGTTGGAAACCACTGGTTTCATCTTTAACAATGTGTTGTATTTTAAAAGCTTGTTATATTATCCATTGTGTCAAATCTTCATCTGAAAAGTAACTAAAGCTGTCAAATAAATGTAGTGGAGTAGAAAGTACAATATTTCCCTCTGAAATGTAGAAAGTAGCATCACATGGAAATACTCAAGTAAAGTACAAGTACCTCTAAACTGTACTTCAGTTCAGTACTTGAGTAAATGTACTTTGTTACTTTCCAACACTGAGTGCAGACCTATTTTTTTAAAAATAGTCTTTGTCTTCTGTTTATTTTTAACTTTTACTGCTCATCTGCTCTTTTTCTGAGACTGTAAATGAGGTTTTTATAAGAAGATAATCACACAGAGCTTCCTGTAGAGAGACGTTAGTAACCTCGAGTTCTTCTGAGACAAAACATCAGCATCATTATCTGAAAACTGTGGAAGTTCAGTTCATTCAGAAAAAGAAAAAAACAGATGAAATGTTAAAATGCTAAAAAAAAACATACAAAAAACTCACAGTCAAAGGTTTGACTAATGTCAGAATTATGTATTTAAATTAGAATTGTGACTTTTTATCCCATAATTTTGAGTATTTTCATCATTTCTAACTTTTTTATGTTTGTGATGCATTAATTTCTTCTTCAGCTGAATCTGATCCTGTTTTGTGGTTTGTTGTTTGGTTATTGATCTCTCAGAGAGAAATCCAAGATCTGTACCAAGAGAACCGCAACATCATCACCACAGCAAAGCATCATGGGTATGAGGTGATCGACACGTTTGGCATCACGATGGGTCGATACAAAGAGTTCCTGCAGGGACGATGCGCCTGCCACTTTCATGAGGTGACACACTAAATCATGTTTATTGATTTTTTCCCTCAGATTGTCGTTAAAGGAACAGTCACAGTTATTTTGTTCTCCTTCAGGAGCGAGACGAACATTCAGAGGATCTTTGTTCAGATTTAAATATCATTGTGGAGTTCCTCAGGGCGCCATTCTCAGTCCTCTTCTGTTCTATCCCAAAATGCTTGTAAGAGATAAACCTGACAGTTTCTGATGCTCAGATATTAAAAAACTGAATAAATAAGGGCTCACTGAATGATTAAAGAGCTGTGTGGTGTAAACTGATGGTGGGGATGGATCAGGGTGATGGTGGGGATGGATCAGGGTGACGGTGGGGATGGATCAGGGTGATGGTGGGGATGGATCAGGGTGACGGTGGGGATGGATCAGGGTGACGGTGGGGATGGATCAGGGTGATGGGGATGGATCAGGGTGACGGTGGGGATGGATCAGGGTGACGGTGGGGATGGATCAGGGTGATGGTTGGGATGGATCAGGGTGATGTCGGGGATGGATCAGGGTGACGGTGGGGATGGATCAGGGTGACGGTGGGGATGGATCAGGGTGATGGGGATGGATCAGGGTGGTGATGGGGATGGATCAGGGTGGTGATGGGGATGGATCAGGGTGACGGTGGGGATGGATCAGGGTGACGGTGGGGATGGATCAGGGTGATGGTGGGGATGGATCAGGGTGACGGTGGGGATGGATCAGGGTGACGGTGGGGATGGATCAGGGTGACGGTGGGGATGGATCAGGGTGACGGTGGGGATGGATCAGGGTGACGGTGGGGATGGATCAGGGTGACGGTGGGGATGGATCAGGGTGACGGTGGGGATGGATCAGGGTGGTGATGGGGATGGATCAGGGTGACGGTGGGGATGGATCAGGGTGACGGTGGGGATGGATCAGGGTGACGGTGGGGATGGATCAGGGTGGTGATGGGGATGGATCAGGGTGGTGATGGGGATGGATCAGGGTGACGGTGGGGATGGATCAGGGTGACGGTGGGGATGGATCAGGGTGACGGTGGGGATGGATCAGGGTGACGGTGGGGATGGATCAGGGTGGTGATGGGGATGGATCAGGGTGATGTCGGGGATGGATCAGGGTGACGGTGGGGATGGATCAGGGTGACGGTGGGGATGGATCAGGGTGACGGTGGGGATGGATCAGGGTGACGGTGGGGATGGATCAGGGTGACGGTGGGGATGGATCAGGGTGATGGTGGGGATGGATCAGGGTGACGGTGGGGATGGATCAGGGTGATGGTGGGGATGGATCAGGGTGACGGTGGGGATGGATCAGGGTGATGGTGGGGATGGATCAGGGTGATGGGGATGGATCAGGGTGACGGTGGGGATGGATCAGGGTGACGGTGGGGATGGATCAGGGTGACGGTGGGGATGGATCAGGGTGGTGATGGGGATGGATCAGGGTGGTGATGGGGATGGATCAGGGTGATGTCGGGGATGGATCAGGGTGATGTCGGGGATGGATCAGGGTGGTGATGGGGATGGATCAGGGTGACGGTGGGGATGGATCAGGGTGATGTCGGGGATGGATCAGGGTGATGGTGGGGATGGATCAGGGTGACGGTGGGGATGGATCAGGGTGGTGATGGGGATGGATCAGGGTGACGGTGGGGATGGATCAGGGTGGTGATGGGGATGGATCAGGGTGATGGTGGGGATGGATCAGGGTGACGGTGGGGATGGATCAGGGTGACGGTGGGGATGGATCAGGGTGATGGTGGGGATGGATCAGGGTGACGGTGGGGATGGATCAGGGTGATGTCGGGGATGGATCAGGGTGATGGTGGGGATGGATCAGGGTGATGTTGGAGCCTCCTGCGCTGTAAAATGACTCAATTCTATCTGCTCACTAGTTTAAATTATTTGTAATGTTGAAATTAGCGGCTGCAGAGCGAGCGGCGTTGAGGCGGTACTACGTCACACCAGAAAGTCAAATCAGATCTGCAGGAAGCTTTAACCTGAGCCCGCCGCCGCCGCCGCCGCCGCCGCCACCGCCCAGCGCTGCGCCGCCCAGCGCTGCGCCGAGTGTTTACGTGTAACGTCTGTAGTTGCAGTTTGCGTCACTGAAAAAAATGAAAGCAGGACACTGGAAAGGTTGCTGGTTGTACAGCAGCTAAACAGTTTTTACAGCTTTCCAGAGGATGGACGTTTACAATCATGTCTGGAGTCGATCTTCCTCCGTCATCAGCCGACCGTCTGCTTAACGAGACTCAGCTGCAGGATTTTCTACTGTTTCATCTTCAATCCGTGATGAAGTTTTCAAACATGATTCTTCCTTCTGTTACTCAGCTGAAGGAGTATAATAAAGCTAAGCTAATGAGCTAACCCAATCACAGTAGAAGCTCATTAATAATGCAGAAGCAGCCTGCTGGAGGACAGACGGGGAGAAATCACTAATGTCACAGATATGTTTAAAATACACCCAGAGAGAGAGAGTATTTTTAACTTTTTCCTCATTTCTGTGGCTGATGGTACTCTTTAAAATATAACTGTTTCACCAGAAAATAAAACAAAATCAATCTGGAAATACACGGCCAAAGACCGTTTCAAGTTGAATTGAATTTGTAATGTACTTTAGAGAGAAAATGTGTTTCACCGGCTTGTAAAGTTCAGACTGTGAGCAGCTGCTGAACATGTGGCTGTTTTAATGATGAACGCAGGTAAATCAAATACAGATATTCTCACACAGAAACGTTAAACCACAAAGAAGCATCAATAATCCTAAAAATAGATATTTATTCTCATTTTCCACCTGGAAGTTTATTGAAAAGCTATTTTAAATAATGATTTTGGTTCCAACTCTGGTCTTAATTTGGGATTTATCCGTCATTTCTCTCAGTAATAATAGTAACAAAAGACGAACGGTTGTGTTAGAAAATATCTGCTTCTTTAGTAAAAGTCAAAGCTAGAAGACTGGACATAAAAACTGAAGGAACTCGAGTCAACTACGAATCCCAAGATGCATTTCAGTGATTATGATTCGTTACAGGAACTCTGATACGACGTGAACGCAGCGTTTTAATGCGTTCATGTTGAGGAAACTGATTTCACTGCAACTTAAATTATGAATTCAACAACACTTACTCCAGAGCTTTTTCATGGTCTTTGTCAGCTGGTGAATATCTGTTATGGGTTTTATTGTTTAATTATTTATTTTTTGAGTCAAACTGATTTTTTTTTAAATGTTTTTTTTTTTTATCTTAGAGGTTTTAAGAGTTTTATCTTTTATCATTTTCTGGTTCAGACTCAGAAACCACAGTTTAAACTTTTACATCAGATTGATTATTTGTATAAATGGACGACATTTATTTAATCATCATGGATTAAATGTCGAATCAGCAGATAAATATTCCAACAGGTGATGTTGATCTCACCAGCAGCTTCTATCGATTAATAAAATGTTTAAACTTTAGTTCCGGTGAGTTTCTGAGTGTTGAACTGACAGATGTTTGGTCCTCTTGTGTTCACCAGGTGGAGAAGTTATCTTCCTCCGAGTCTTCAGGCGACACAACGTCCACGACCAACAGAACCAGATTCACCAGACCTGGACCCGCACTCAGCAGCCAATCAGCCACCCTGAACACTAATCAGGAGGCGGGGTCTAATGCCTCGTCCTATCACGTGAGAGGACCAGTGAACCAGGTGTACTCTGAGATCCTGCTGAGCCGCCTGTGTCCCAGAAATACCTGAGAGAGTGTGTGTGTGTGTGTGTGTGTGTGTGTGTGTGTGTGTGTGTGTGTATGTGTGTGTGTGTGTGTGTGTGTGTGAGTGTGTGTGTGTGTGAGTGTGTGTGTGAGTGTGTGTGTGTGTGTGTGTGTGTGTGTGTGTGTATGTGTGTGTGTGTGTGTGAGTGTGTGTGAGTGTGTGTGTGTGTGAGTGTGTGTGTGAGTGTGTGTGTGTGAGTGTGTGTGTGTGTGTGTGTGTATGTGTGTATGTATGTATGTATGTGTGTGTGTGTGTGTGTGTGTGTGTGTGTGTGTGTGTGTGTGTGACCTGAACTTGAAAGGTCATGAGGTCATGAGGTCGCCGTCTGCAGGGAGGAGAGATGAAAGAAGAAAGAAACGATGCCAGCTGAACATTTTGAAGAACTCATTTGTGTTTTTCTGTTTTTCTGCAGGACGACAGAAATGTGACTTTTCTTTAGTTTTCTCAGAAACTAAACTAACGAGCCCTCAAACACACGAGAAAATATGTCTTTACCCACCTGTGAATCAGAACAAAGACAGAAAATCATCAGAAATCTAATGCTGCTCAAGTTTAGAAGCCAAATATTGAAAACTGAATGAAGATATTCTTCAGCATCAGCATCAGCAGCTCTCCAGTTTCCACCTGACAGATTCTGATTATCTGACTTTTTGTAATCTGCAACAAAGATTTTCTAATTAAACTGCTGATTTTCTAAAGTTCAGTAGCGACAGTTTACTGCAGCAGCAACTTCCTGCTGTTAACTGCAAACTGTGTAATGTGTAGAAGCTGCTTTATAATGTAGAGAAACAAGATGTTACATTCTGCTGTTTATCAGCTGGTTTCTAATCACAGCAGCTAGTTTCCAGTGTTGTTGTTGTTGCTTTCTGCTGTGTAGTAATAACTCTTTAATGCACAGCAGCTAGTTTTTCATTTGGAAAATATAGTTGTAAATAATTTCAGCTACATTCTAGTTGCTAATGAAACCGGCTAGTTTTTAATGTTCACCTGCTGGTTACTGAGATGCAGCAGCTGCTTGCTGCTGTGTAGCAGCTCTGTAATGTGCACCAACTTCTTAATGTGAAAAAAACAGTTCAAAGACTTCAGCTACAGTTCAGTGTTGGTGTCTAATGTGTTCTAACCAGCTGCTAAAGCTCACCAGATACTCTGTTATGCACATAAATAGTTTCTAATCAAACCAGCTAGTTTTAGTGTTCACCTCTAGTTCTTAAGACGCAGCAGCTACCAAAGAAAGCCATCTTTAAAAGTGGAAAACTAGTTTCAAATGCAGCTGAGCTGCATTCTAGTGTTCACCACCAGCTAGTGTCTCTAATGCGTTTATGTTGCACATCAGCTAGTTTCTGATGCTACTACAGTAATAACTAATACTGCAGTAGCTAAAGAGCGGCTAGTTTCTGATGCTACTACAGTAATAACTAATACTGCAGTAGCTAAAGAGCGGCTAGTTTCTAATGCTACTACAGTAATAACTAATACTGCAGTAGCTAAAGAGCGGCTAGTTTCTGATGCTACTACAGTAATAACTAATACTGCAGTAGCTAAAGAGAGGCTAGTTTCTGATGCTACTACAGTAATAACTAATACTACAGTAGCTAAAGAGAGGCTAGTTTCTGATGCTACTACAGTAATAACTAATACTGCAGTAGCTAAAGAGCGGCTAGTTTCTGATGCTACTACAGTAATAACTAATACTGCAGTAGCTAAAGAGCGGCTAGTTCCTGATGCTACTACAGTAATAACTAATACTGCAGTAGCTAAAGAGCGGCTAGTTTCTGATGCTACTACAGTAATAACTAATACTGCAGTAGCTAAAGAGCGGCTAGTTCCTGATGCTACTACAGTAATAACTAATACTGCAGTAGCTAAAGAGCGGCTAGTTCCTGATGCTACTACAGTAATAACTAATACTGCAGTAGCTAAAGAGCGGCTAGTTTCTAATGCTACTACAGTAATAACTAATACTGCAGTAGCTAAAGAGCGGCTAGTTTCTGATGCTACTACAGTAATAACTAATACTGCAGTAGCTAAAGAGAGGCTAGTTTCTGATGCTACTACAGTAATAACTAATACTACAGTAGCTAAAGAGAGGCTAGTTTCTGATGCTACTACAGTAATAACTAATACTGCAGTAGCTAAAGAGCGGCTAGTTTCTGATGCTACTACAGTAATAACTAATACTGCAGTAGCTAAAGAGCGGCTAGTTCCTGATGCTACTACAGTAATAACTAATACTGCAGTAGCTAAAGAGAGGCTAGTTTCTGATGTGCAGCTGATCTCTTCAGGTTTTAAACAGTAACATCAGGATGAACATCTGTGTTGGGCTGTCCTCTCAGGCCTGTTTCACCTGTAACCACACCCACCAGTGATGTCACAGTGTCCTGGAGTACACCTGTGTGTCACAGCAGCAGGTTACTGGAGGTCAGCGGAGAGAAGATGTTCATGTCTGTCTTTAATGTGAGAGTTTAAAATGCAGCGTTGGAGTTTAACATCTGATAATGAATCAAACACTAATGTCGCTCTCTCTGTCTGCTCCACATATACAGTATATATATAGTATATATATATATATATATATATTTCTGTTTATACCTCAGTCTGTGACTTTGTGAGACGACGTCTGAAACCAAAGACTCGATGAAAACTTGTTTCGTCTTATATATGAAAGATTCTCTGCTTATATTTCTATATTTTTCTACAGATGTATATTGTGCCTTTTATCTCTGAACATGTTTACATGCTGGAAAACAGAATATATGAATATTTATATGAATGTTATGACTCTTCTTCTGCTCTTTAAAGTATAACATGTTTATTAATAACAAATCAATCTGAAGAAATTAGTTTATTTTATTCTGTTTATTTCATGATCATCAGAATCTGTTTCTTCAAACTTTCACTAATGCACATTTTCAACTGTTAGATTTTCTTTATATATTTTAATAAATCTTTACCATGAAAATGATGTTTCATGAATCGGACTTGTTAATCAGCTGCATGTTTTTGTTCTGTTGAGTTGATGAAGTTTTATCTGCGGACGACAGGAACTCTTCACATCATCAAAATCTGCAAAAGACCAGCATGAAAAGTTTTCACACACAAACTAAGTTCTAAACTCAAAGTCCACTTACTCCAGAGCTTTTTGATGGATTCTCCCTCCACTGATGAGCTGAAAGCTCCAGAAACAGTTGAGTGAAGTTTTGTTCAATAAAACTGATAAAAAATATGTTTTAAAATGTTTTTAAATATGTTGCCTATAACCTTTTATCTTTAATGTGATTTTTTAAAATTTCAACTAACATTCACACCAAACTGCATTAAAAACTCATGCAGTTCCACTGCATATTAATTAGTTGATAAATCTGTTAATTCATAAAATGTCTTAATATTTCAGTGTTAAATAGTGTTTAATTGACAGAAATTGATTAATGATTCCACTTTAGATCCAAACAGAACTGATTATGATTAAAATAACCACAAAACCAAACTATTAAACATCAGACAGCAGCTCCTCGGTTATAACTTTTATAACTTTTATAACTTTTAACTTTTGTTATAAGTGATGTTTTTCAGTGTCAGACTGTTAAATTAGCGGATATCTGAATGGAGTTCGGTCTGTGATTAATCATCAGGTTCTTTGCAGAAGTTCACTGCAGGATCAGATATCACCTCGGTGCATAAATAACCCAGCTGTCAGTCTCTCTGCTCCGTCCAATCAGCGTCCAGCTCTGACGTCAGCTGTGACTATGAAGCCTCTGCTGCTCCAATCAGGATCCTGCAGGACCCAGACTGGTCCGGTCGGTCCCGCTTCCTCTGCTGCAGAATAAGAAGCGGTCTGCGGGCTGAACGGGATCCTCCAGCAGGGACTCACATCACTCATCCTCCCGGCAGTCAGAGCGGGATCCTCCGCGCGGACTGAGACCAGGATTTACCCACCTGCTCCCGACCCGGGTTTTAGTATGAGACTGGTGGACAGACTGATGAGGAGGTCATGGAGACACGGAGCTGCGGAGTCCGACACATGTGCACCCTGACCCTGCTGCTGGCCTCCGTGTGTCCGCTGTGCTGCAGAGCCAGCTGGGTGTGAGTATGAGACCAGACTCCGTTAACAGAACCGTGAATCTGAGGCTCACCTGCTCCGGGCTCCGAGCTCCCGGGCTCCGGGTTCCGGGCTCCCGGGCTCCGGGCTCCGGGCTCCGGGCCCCGGGCTCCGGGCTCCGGGACGCACCGCCTCACATGAGTCTATAATCCACATAATAAGATGTTTGATGCTATAAATATAAAGTTGTTTATTCTGTTAAAACACGTCGAGCGTCGCGTCTTCAGAATTATATTTCATGGAAACAAAAGCAGATTTTTTTAGCAGTTTTCCAGGGTTGGATGTCTGTATTTAAACTGTTTTGACGCTTTTATTACGCAATTCAGTCTGGAGATCCAATAAAACCAAATTCCATTTAAAACATCTGATTTATAGATTTTATTCAGGAGCTGCAGCTTCTGGGACAAAATATCACTTAAACACAACATATTAAACACAACATATTAAACTCAGCTGAAGGATGAAGCTAAATTAACTCTAAAATGTAGAATTTTCTGGACATGAAAGCAGAGTTTGTCCAGCTGCGTTCAGGCCTCTGTGTCTGTTTGGAATCCGCCTAATTTCATTAACAGAGCAGTGAATTGAAGGCTCTTCTGTCTGTTTCTACGAGCAAACATCATTTCAGATATTATCCAGTAAAGTGTCTGAAACGCCGGCGGTAAAAAAAAAAGTCCATAAAATATCAGTTTTGTAAATAAAACACCAACATTTTTGGGATTAATTGTGCGCGCGCTGGTTTGACGCAGAAACTTTGTGCGTCCAATAAAGTGAAATTCCAGTGAAGAAAAGCGGTGATTTCACGGCTGAGCGCGAAGTTT
This sequence comes from Thunnus maccoyii, assembly GCF_910596095.1. Taxonomy (NCBI): domain Eukaryota; kingdom Metazoa; phylum Chordata; class Actinopteri; order Scombriformes; family Scombridae; genus Thunnus; species Thunnus maccoyii. Next base: position 26,036,776 of record NC_056555.1, read on the forward strand.
GATCCTCAGTGACCCAGCAGACGTGTTCACCTGGTTTTCATTCACTATTCAGTGTTTTACTTCTAACAGCTGTGATTTAACGCGCGAGACACTTATCTGAAATTTAAATCAGTCAGCTGTGGGAATAATTCTGTAAAAAAAATAAAATAAGCGACACATCTGTTCTGTTATTCATTCACTGTTTAATAAAAGCAGAATAAATCACCTGAGGGACTCTGTGCGCTGTTAACGCGCATGCGCACCGCTCCAGTAATTATGACAGTATCAGTTTCAGCAGTCAGAGCTTCACAAGTGGATCATTTTTAAATTTGACATTTTATTAAAATAAATATCAATCAGCAGTTTATACACCGTTTGACCTTTGACCTTCACATGTGCAGATTTGTTATTTATTTCAGTGTATAAACGCAGTTCAGAGGTTGTAAAAAACTGCTCAGTGTGATGATGATGATGATGGTGGTGGTGATGATGGTGATGATGATGATGATGATGGTGGTGGTGATGGTGATGATGATGATGATGATGATGGTGATGATGATGATGATGGTGATGGTGATGGTGATGGTGATGATGATGATGGTGGTGGTGATGGTGATGATGATGATGATGGTGATGATGGTGATGATGATGTTGGTGCCGGTGTCGCCTGCAGGCGGTTGGGTCTGACCCCGGCGGGAGTCCCGGAGAAGTTGGGCTGCAGCTCGCCCCCGCTCAGCCCCAAACAGCGCGAGCTGTGCCGGAAGAAGCCGTTCCTGCTGCCCAGCATCCAGGACGGAGCCCGGCTGGCCGTCACCGAGTGTCAGAGCCAGTTCAGACACGAGAGGTGGAACTGCTCCACCGGAGACCGGCAGTCCGTGTTCGGCCACGAGCTCACGAGCGGTGAGCACTGATCAGTTCATTCATGAACCTTAATGAACCTTTAATTACAGTTCACTAATTCACTAATCCCTTCAACTGCTCATTAGTCTGAAAACTGAAATCTCATTTCATCTCATTTAATCTCATTTCATCTCATTTCTCGTGTTTTAAGGGTTAAAAACAAGAACCGGAAGTCTCATATCAATTTAGCTTCAGAAGCTCTTAATTAACTAATGAAGCAGATTTTAAATAAATGACTTTGCATCTTAATTCACACATTAATTCTCATCAGTTTACATTAAATCTGAAACATGTTCAGCTGCCAGTTGATGATGTTTTAAAAGATTTGAACAGTTTAATCAGATATAAAACATATTTATGGACACATTATGAAACATGTGAAGGGTTTTACTGAGTGGATTAATTAATGTGGTTTTAACATATAAACAATAATAATAATAATAATAGAGGCAAAGACTTTGTGGTTAATTAAAAGATAAATGAAGAAGTTAAAAACCTTTAAACGGCATAAAAATCTTCCTCAAATGTTTTCCTTGATTAAAAGAAATAACAGATTAGTTTATATGATATTTTACAGGATTTAATCCCTTCAAACCCATTAAACCCATTAAACAAGGACCAGAAAGAGTCTTTATTTGTTCAGATGAAAGAATCTCTGCGTGTGTCTTCAGGGATCATTTAAGATTTAATTTAAGGATATTTTCTTTCCTCCACAATCATCATGAAGCTGATTCAGCAGCAGTTTAACGTCTCCGAGCCTCTGAAGTTGTGAATCGTTGTAGTTGTGAATAGTTGTAGTTGTGAATCGTTGTAGTTGTGAATCGTTGTAGTTGTGAATAGTTGTAGTTGTGAATCGTTGTAGTTGTGAATCGTTGTAGTTGTGAATAGTCGTAGTTGTGAATAGTTGTAGTTGTGAATCGTTGTAGTTGTGAATAGTTGTAGTTGTGAATCGTTGTAGTTGTGAATAGTTGTAGTTGTGAATCGTTGTAGTTGTGAATCGTTGTAGTTGTGAATAGTTGTAGTTGTGAATCGTTGTAGTTGTGAATCGTTGTAGTTGTGAATAGTCGTAGTTGTGAATAGTTGTAGTTGTGAATCGTTGTAGTTGTGAATAGTTGTAGTTGTGAATCGTTGTAGTTGTGAATAGTTGTAGTTGTGAATCGTTGTAGTTGTGAATAGTTGTAGTTGTGAATCGTTGTAGTTGTGAATAGTCGTAGTTGTGAATAGTTGTAGTTGTGAATCGTTGTAGTTGTGAATCGTTGTAGTTGTGAATAGTCGTAGTTGTGAATAGTTGTAGTTGTGAATCGTTGTAGTTGTGAATAGTTGTAGTTGTGAATCGTTGTAGTTGTGAATAGTTGTAGTTGTGAATCGTTGTAGTTGTGAATCGTTGTAGTTGTGAATAGTCGTAGTTGTGAATAGTTGTAGTTGTGAATCGTTGTAGTTGTGAATAGTTGTAGTTGTGAATCGTTGTAGTTGTGAATAGTTGTAGTTGTGAATCGTTGTAGTTGTGAATAGTTGTAGTTGTGAATCGTTGTAGTTGTGAATAGTCGTAGTTGTGAATAGTTGTAGTTGTGAATCGTTGTAGTTGTGAATCGTTGTAGTTGTGAATAGTCGTAGTTGTGAATAGTTGTAGTTGTGAATCGTTGTAGTTGTGAATAGTTGTAGTTGTGAATCGTTGTAGTTGTGAATCGTTGTAGTTGTGAATAGTTGTAGTTGTGAACCAGAGTTGCAGCGTTTGTCTCGTGACGTCTCTTCAGTTCTTAAAGCTGAACTTTAATCCAATCAGCAGCGTTTTATCGGAGGGTTTATTATATATATATATATATACGTTCAGAGCTTGACTCAGAAAGGTGATTTTAATGGAGGTTCAGACGCTGCAGATTATATCTGAGAGTCATGTTAGATAACAAATGTTTCTGTGTGGGTCACATGTTTCCTGTCAGGACATTAAAAGCATGTGAGGCGTCTGTAAGTGGCTGTAATGAGTTCAGCGTCTTCATGCTGACAGAGAAGTCGCTGTTCGCAGATCGAGGCTTTAAAACGGCCAAAATCCAAATAATAAAAAAGGTGAATGAATGTTTATCTTCAGGATGTGTTTCACTCTTTCACACACACACATCCTGGTAAATTAGTGGGAAAACCTGTCAGGCAGTTTTCACTGTTCACACCTGCAGCTGCGTTCAGGAACATTTCCAGCTTGAACCTTTTCACACGTGACGAGGGAACGCAGGAGCAGGTGAGACGAAGGAGAAGAAGAAGATGTGGCGAGGCCGGATGTATGAGGATGTATGAAGATGTATGAGGATGTACGAGGATGTATGAGGATGTACGAGGATGTATGAGGATGTACGAGGATGTATGAGGATGTATGAGGATGTACGAGGATGTATGAGGATGTACGAGGATGTACGAGGATGTATGAGGATGTATGAGGATGTACGAGGATGTATGAGGATGTACGAGGATGTATGAGGATGTACGAGGATGTATGAGGATGTATGAGGATGTACGAGGATGTATGAGGATGTACGAGGATGTACGAGGATGTATGAGGATGTATGAGGATGTACGAGGATGTACGAGGATGTATGAGGATGTATGAGGATGTATGAGGATGTACGAGGATGTACGAGGATGTACGAGGATGTATGAGGATGTACGAGGATGTACGAGGATGTATGAGGATGTATGAGGATGTACGAAGATGTATGAGGATGTATGAGGATGTATGAGGATGTATGAGGATGTATGAGGATGTATGAGGATGTATGAGGATGTATGAGGATGTATGAGGATGTATGAGGATGTACGAGGATGTATGAGGATGTATGAGGATGTACGAGGATGTACGAGGATGTACGAGGATGTATGAGGATGTATGAGGATGTACGAAGATGTATGAGGATGTATGAGGATGTATGAGGATGTATGAGGATGTATGAGGATGTATGAGGATGTACGAGGATGTACGAGGATGTATGAGGATGTATGAAGATGTATGAGGATGTATGAGGATGTATGAGGATGTATGAGGATGTATGAAGATGTATGAGGATGTATGAGGATGTACGAGGATGTATGAGGATGTACGAGGATGTATGAGGATGTATGAGGATGTATGAGGATGTATGAGGATGTATGAGGATGTATGAGGATGTACGAGGATCTATGAGGATGTATGAGGATGTATGAGGATGTACGAAGATGTATGAGGATGTATGAGGATGTATGAGGATGTATGAGGATGTATGAGGATGTATGAGGATGTACGAGGATGTATGAGGATGTATGAGGATGTATGAGGATGTATGAAGATGTATGAGGATGTATGAGGATGTACGAGGATCTATGAGGATGTATGAGGATGTATGAGGATGTACGAGGATGTACGAGGATGTATGAGGATGTATGAGGATGTATGAGGATGTACGAGGATGTACGAGGATGTACGAGGATGTATGAGGATGTATGAGGATGTATGAGGATGTATGAGGATGTATGAGGATGTACGAGGATGTATGAGGATGTATGAGGATGTACGAAGATGTATGAGGATGTATGAGGATGTATGAGGATGTACGAGGATGTATGAGGATGTATGAGGATGTATGAGGATGTATGGCGGGCGGCGAGGAGCTGCTCGTGTCCCGTCAGTGTTAATACGCAACGTAAACAAGTCACAGATGTAAATACATCAGCAGAGGAGTCCGTTTTCTTCAGGGTTAGAGTCATATGGAAGAGAAGAGTCTGTTTCTGAACAGATCATAACTCAACAATCATGAAGAGAAAACACAAGCAGAGAAAACTGAACCATTTAAATAATAATTAAATAAGAATTAATAACTGATCGATGGGAGAGTTTACTGACATTAACACTTTGACCTTTTTCACACATTTGTATAAGAGATAAAATTCATTCTGTGCTCAGCAAAGCAACATTAGTGAATCTAATATGTTGTTATGATGATGACATTATTAACTAGAAATTCAGTTGTTCTTTAATAATATAATATAATAATAAAACTTCTCGCTGGAAAGTTCTGAAAGAGAATAAATCTGTTTTTATTTTATTTTATTATACAGCTGCTGTGTTGATATTTATCTACATCCAGTTTAAATCTTAAATAAATAAATTCATCTGAAGGATAAATTAACAGGTTTTAAAATGTATTTCTTTGTGTTTAGGAGGAAGCGGCTGTTAATCCAGAGTTCATTATATTTACCAAGTATTGTAAATATAATGTATATATATATATATATAACATCCACATTGTTTATATTAATCTGCTGTAACTGTTATTGATTCTACAGTCTGAACATTATTCAAAAACATTTCATTTATATAACCTTTAATAACTTTTAATAACCTTTAATAACCTTTAATAACCTTTATAAGTTCTATTAGTTTTGTTAGTTTCAAATTGATTATACAGTGATCATTTAAGGGCTATTTGAAATATTGATTATTAAATATCGATCTCTGATATCTATCTATCAGTCTGTCAGGAGTCAGACTGACATCACCTCCAACCAGTATGTAACCAGTATGTAACCAGTATGTAACCAGTATGTAACCAGTATGTAACCAGTAGGAAGACTGAGTTTAGTTTAGTGTTGATGCAACACATTTCTATTTTATGATCATTGTTTTATCCATAAACATGAACCAAATCAATAATAAGACAATAAATCTGGAGAAGACGTCCAGTGATGATCAAACACCTGCTGGAACAGACGGCGACTCGTAGCTGAACATCTGACGTATCCGTTAGTCTTTAAGCTCTTTACGTCTAATAGTCTTTAAGTTCCTTTCAATTAAAAGACGAGCAGCAAATATCACAGAAGCTGAAGCTGAAGCTGATCTTAATAAAGGTTTAAGGAGGCGGAGTGAAAACCTCGAGGTACGACCATCATCAGAACTTTTACACTGTTTGTGTTCAATGTTCAACCTGCAGATGAAGCTGTGAAGTGCTGCTTCGCCTTCTTTCCTCGCCTGCTCTTCTTTGCAGATTAGCGGTTTCTGTTCGCTTTCAGATGTCTTCCCTCACTGGCGGTGCGCCCGAATACAAATACGTTATTCAGCAAAGCACAAATAGTGAATTTAATATGAATATTTGTTTCATACATATACTAGCTCGCAGGTCGGTTACATCACTATCTCAGTGTCTCTCCTCTGCTCCGCTGTGACGTCTATCAGCAGGTCTCAGTGAGGGGAGTCACATCCACCTGCTGCATGACGCACATTTCCTTATTATGACATCAGTCCTGGAGTTGGGGGTGTTACCAAGAGACTCTCCATAACCTGTTGTTCCTCTTCTCCTTTCCACAAAGTTAGGTTGTAAAAAAATAGGCAATAAATGAAAAGAGCAAAACAAGAATCACCTTTGAAGTTCTTCTACATGTTCCAGGCTGTGCTGTCTGTGTGTTATGGGTGTATAAACAGGTAGAGGTCTGTCTGCAGGGAGGTGATGAGTAAAGTTTTATCTCAGTAGTCAGCGCAGTCGTCTCTCCAGTTAGAGACCCGGTGTGGGGACGTCGTCCTTCATAAGGTAGTTTATTCATGAACACTTATTTAACTTATTTAATATCCTAAAATTAAAGCGTAATTTGCGTAAACGCCTATTTCCACTTTTATTCCAATAAAAATATGAATAAAATGCTGTCTCAACAGATACAAACACAAATAGTGGTCTCTGCACATCCCGTACTACTAGTTTAGTGAAGAGGATTATGATGATTGACTCTTTCTTTTTCAAACTTTTAGATGAAGACACCATCTTCTCTTGTATGTTTCTTGGTTCAGTATGTGTCCCTTCATGTCATCGTTTTCCTTTCTGCACTCTTAACTGCACTGTTTTAGCTGTCGCAGCTAGCATGTTGCTGTGCTGCTGCTAGCATGTTGCTGTGCTGCTGCTAGCATGTTGCTGTGCTGCAGCTAGCATGTTGCTATGCTGCTGCCAGCATGTTGCTGTGCTGCTGCCAGCATGTTGCTGTGCTGCTGCTAGCATGTTGCTGTGCTGCTGCCAGCATGTTGCTGTGCTGCTGCTAGCATGTTGCTGTGCTGCTGCTAGCATGTTGCTGTGCTGCTGCCAGCATGTTGCTGTGCTGCTGCTAGCATGTTGCTATGCTGCTGCCAGCATGTTGCTGTGCTGCTGCCAGCATGTTGCTGTGCTGCTGCTAGCATGTTGCTATGCTGCTGCATCTGACCACTAACTTCCTCCGTGTGGTCGTCCACACACGTTTTCCAAATGAGTCGATAACTTTCAATATCGTTTCCACTGATGTGTTTGTAGCCTCCTCTGAAACGAACCTTTTGCTTTCTTCTCCATGTGGTATCTGTCGGCGTCTCGTCATAACTCTGCCCTGAACCGTCTTTGAACGGGAGGGTTTAAGAGACTGAAGGCTTCGTATTTTTTATCATACTTTGGGCAGAGTTGTGTTGTCGATAAGTATTATGTCGGGACTCTTTGCGGAGCACGGAGGGATGTGACTGCTCAGCACGCCATCCAACCAGACGCCATTTTCCCTGAAATGATACAAGGTCTTGAGGTGGGAAACTGGCGCTACAGATTTTCCTGAACATGGATCCCTGCTCCCGTTCACACATGACCCCAGGCAGGACTGCCTGTAGAAATACTGGATTCAGCTTTGGATCTGCTAAAAGTTTGAGTCAAAACGTTTGAAGACGCTGACGTGTAAAATCTGATGTTAACGTTCGCTTTGTTGTTTCTGGTCGTGCAGGAACTAAAGAGACGGCGTTCTTGTATGCGGTGATGGCGGCAGGGCTGGTCCACGCCGTCACGCGCTCCTGCAGTCAGGGCAACCTGACGGAGTGCGGCTGCGACGCCCGGCGGCAGGGCGGCGGCTCGCCGGCCGAGGGCTGGCACTGGGGCGGCTGCTCCGACCACATCCAGTACGGAACCTGGTTCAGCAGGAAATTCATCGACGGCGCCCCCAAAAACACGTCGACAGCTCGAGGAGGATACACGCTGCTGACCATGAACCAGCACAACAGCGAGGCCGGACGACAGGTCAGGTTACACATGCTTCCTGCAGGAGTTTCACATTAAAAGCCTGCCTAAATCTGACAGCATTATTTAAACTTACATTTTACCACCGAACGCTGCAGATGATAAATTGACGTCTGTAGCAATCTCTTCTTCTTCTTCTTCTTCTTCTTCTTCTTCTTCTTCTTCTTCTTCTTCTTCTTCTCTGTGTCTCAGGCCATCGACCGGACGATGTCCACTGACTGTCGCTGTCACGGCGTCTCCGGCTCCTGTGCGGTGAAGACGTGTTGGAGGACGATGGCGGCGTTTGAGCGTGTCGGCGTGTATCTGAAGGAGCGGTACGAGCACAGTGTCCAGGTGTCTGACAGATCGAGGAGGAAGACGAGGAGGAAGGAGCAGCGCCGCCTCCCCGTTGACAAACACCAGCTCATCTTCATCAACAAGTCTCCAAACTACTGCCTGGAGGACCGGCGCGTCGGCGTGTTCGGCACCAGAGGGCGCCGCTGCAACCGGACATCCAGCGGCTCCGATGGCTGCAACCTGCTCTGCTGCGGCCGCGGATACAACACGCACCTGGTCAGACACGTCCAGCGCTGCGAGTGCAAGTTCGTCTGGTGCTGCTACGTCCACTGCAGGCGCTGCGAGAGCATGAACGACATGCACACCTGCAAATAGACACGAGTCACACCTGCAACTAAACACGAGTCACACCTGCAGATAAACACGAGTCACACCTGCAACTAAACACGAGTCACACCTGCAGATAAACACGAGTCACACCTGCAACTAAACACGAGTCACACCTGCAGATAAACACGAGTCACACCTGCAGATAAACACGAGTCACACCTGCAGATAAACACGAGTCACACCTGCAACTAAACACGAGTCACACCTGCAGATAAACACGAGTCACACCTGCAACTAAACACGAGTCACACCTGCAGATAAACACGAGTCACACCTGCAGATAAACACGAGTCACACCTGCAGATAAACACGAGTCACACCTGCAGATAAACACGAGTCACACCTGCAGATAAACACGAGTCACACCTGCAGATAAACACGAGTCACACCTGCAGATAAACACGAGTCACACCTGCAACTAAACACGAGTCACACCTGCAGATAAACACGAGTCACACCTGCAACTAAACACGAGTCACACCTGCAGATAAACACGAGTCACACCTGCAGCTAAACACGAGTCACACCTGCAGATAAACACGAGTCACACCTGCAGATAAACACGAGTCACACCTGCAGATAAACACGAGTCACACCTGCAACTAAACACGAGTCACACCTGCAGATAAACACGAGTCACACCTGCAGATAAACACGAGTCACACCTGCAGATAAACACGAGTCACACCTGCAACTAAACACGAGTCACACCTGCAGATAAACACGAGTCACACCTGCAACTAAACACGAGTCACACCTGCAGATAAACACGAGTCACACCTGCAACTAAACACGAGTCACACCTGCAGATAAACACGAGTCACACCTGCAACTAAACACGAGTCACACCTGCAGATAAACACGAGTCACACCTGCAGATAAACACGAGTCACACCTGCAGATAAACACGAGTCACACCTGCAACTAAACACGAGTCACACCTGCAGATAAACACGAGTCACACCTGCAACTAAACACGAGTCACACCTGCAGATAAACACGAGTCACACCTGCAGATAAACACGAGTCACACCTGCAGATAAACACGAGTCACACCTGCAACTAACCACGAGTCACACCTGCAACTAAACACGAGTCACACCTGCAACTAAACACGAGTCACACCTGCAACTAAACACGAGTCACACCTGCAGATAAACACGAGTCACACCTGCAGATAAACACGAGTCACACCTGCAACTAAACACGAGTCACACCTGCAGATAAACACGAGTCACACCTGCAACTAAACACGAGTCACACCTGCAGATAAACACGAGTCACACCTGCAACTAAACACGAGTCACACCTGCAGATAAACACGAGTCACACCTGCAGATAAACACGAGTCACACCTGCAGATAAACACGAGTCACACCTGCAACTAAACACGAGTCACACCTGCAGATAAACACGAGTCACACCTGCAGATAAACACGAGTCACACCTGCAGATAAACACGAGTCACACCTGCAACTAAACACGAGTCACACCTGCAGATAAACACGAGTCACACCTGCAACTAAACACGAGTCACACCTGCAGATAAACACGAGTCACACCTGCAACTAAACACGAGTCACACCTGCAACTAAACACGAGTCACACCTGCAACTAAACACGAGTCACACCTGCAACTAAACACGAGTCACACCTGCAGATAAACACGAGTCACACCTGTAAATAAAGAAAATATTATTAAAAACAGACGAGCTGCAGAGACAAACTCATCAGATTCTCCTTCGACCAATCAGGAACCTTCGTACAACCTCAGACTGTGATTGGTGGTAAAATGACTTTATATAAACTGACGAACGAAGAGGAAATCCTTCAGTTTGGTGTTTGTGTGACGTTTAAACTGTAGTGAACTTCCTGTTGAGGACGTTCGGCGTCTGCGGCGCCACCAGCAGCAGAATTCAAACTTCAGAATCTTTAATCAGAAGAAACAAAATAACAAACGTTTCAGTAAAAAGAATCAAAACGTCTGAAACATCAATAATATAAAAAATGATGAAATGTTTTTGTATTTTTTGCAATAAATGATTATTTATATATAAATATTTGTGTTTGATTTTTACTGCAGTCTGTAATATTCTGAACAAAAAACACAATATTTTATATTTACAGTTTTGTAAACGTTTAGTTTTATTCTGTCGTGAATATTTATAATCCTGAAAAAACAGATTAATGTAACAAAACAAACAACATGAAAACCATAAAAATCAAAGAACAACTCAGTAAAAATGAAATTATTTCAACAGTTTGCTGAAAAACAGAAGCAGATTTTGGTTGTTTATTAAATATTAAAGAACTTTAACGATTAATTGATTAACAAAAAAAAAAACAATCAGCAACTATTTTGATAATTGATTTATCATTTAAGTCTTTATTTCAAGCAAAAATATTTAATATTTTATTTATTTTATTCTATTTATGTATTTATTTATTTGTTTATGTAAATACAAACAACATAAAAACAGTTTGTATGAAGACAAAATACAAACAAGAGAAAACAAACAACATGAAACAGTTTCCTGAAAAACAGACTTTGGTTTTCCTGTTTTTGAAGCTTTCAGCCACATCTCATGGCCTTCTCAGTGGATGCAGTTGTCATGGCAACGGTCACTTTTTATAGTTTCAGCTTTCATCTTCTCACTAAAATCTCTCATTTCTTCATTTCCAGCTACAATAATCCAACAGAGAGAAGAGAGAGAGTGACACCATCTGTTTATTGTTTCAGCTGTGACTTCCTGTCTGTGATGTCATCACTCTGCTGCCCCCTGCTGGACAAACCAGACAAAAAAACTACAAAAAACTACAAAGACCAACTTTACTGAGAGATGAATAAAAAAAATACACAGAAGATTAAAACATGTTTAATATTCTCACTTATAAAAACATGTTTGTTATTATAATTATCATTCATGAGTTTAATTATAACCTTTCACAGGGTTTAATTACAAAATGCATTTGTAATCAAATAATAATTGATACATTTTAAAATTGAAAAAAGATGAATATAATTAGTACGTAAAACTATATATTTCAATTAAAAAATTAAATGCAATAAAGGGATAAAAGTCAACTTTAAAATTAAACGTCCAAAAAATCAATTTTCTATTTACAATTTAAAATATTTGAAATATAATCTTACTGAAAATATTGATTAAACAATTGATTAACTTTCCTTCTTGTGCCTGAGCCAATAGGAGGCTCTTTCCACTGCAGAAATGACTTCCTGTGATGGTCTTTGGCCCTCTGGACTCTTTGCTGGCTGATGTAATAATTAGGTTCGTTCCCATGACGAACAAGATGTGAGATATGGTGCATCCCATCATGAAGCCTTTCTCAACAAGCCGCCACTCTGCTGTGAACCTGGCGGACTGAAGTCGACCCATACGCAGTAACACAGTCGAGCCTTTTCTCTTGGCTTCCTGGATGAGTCAGCAGAGATGGTCCTGTGTGCTCCAACCACCCAGAGAACCCTTCAACACCACCCATCGGAGTAGATGTGTCAACATGAAGGTGAGTATAGAAAAGAAGATCTTTCCCTGCACACCGAGCAGAGAGATGGTCCAGAACTGGCTGATCTGTGTGGAGTCCAGCGCTTTGGGGACAAAGCACCTTCTGGTCTTTAGCAGCTCGCTGGAGCAGCGTCCCTGGACCAAATTCTCCATATAAGCTTCCAAAGCCTTCGGAGGAAATCGGGGCATTTCTTGTGTACTTTGTACGGTATACTGCTGAGACCCGGAGCAGATGATGATCTTCTGGACCTTTCTCCGGGATGGGGGTTCTGTGCTGAGGGGTATTGTTGGTTTATCGATGGTGCGAAGGTTATTTTCTTGATGAATCGCTGAAGGTTTCCTTGACAAAATCATCCACTTCCTCCTTTGAGCTTGTAAGACTGCCAGACTTCCCCAAGGAGAGATCTGGTGAAGCGATACGATACGTCTTACCTCTTCAGTCTCTTCTTGTTCCGATCAGCTGCTCTCTGAGGCTGTTAGTTATTTTATTTCTTCTTTTTCCTCAGTTCTGGCCATTTTAAACTGTTAGTTTAGGTTTTGGTCTTAGTTGTTTGTTTTTCCAGTCTGACTCCTTCTGTTCTGAAGCTTTCTTTGGTCAGTCAGTGAGTCGAATATAATAATGCTCAAAGTGCTTATTAGTAAAATATAAAAGTTTAAATCATTAGAAACAAAAAAACAGACAATTTAAACAACCATCAAAATATTAAAACACACTGAAAAAGAAGGTAGAAATTAAATTAATAATGAGTAATAATAAAGGTGTAATACAATGAATATAACACATTAAAATAGAAATACAAGATTTAAAACATCAACAGAATTAGTTTGATTCTAAAAACTGACAGAACTCAAATCTGTCTTTGACTTTTGGTGAAATGTGTTTAAAATGAAGCAGCAGACATGTGGAATAATATTTAATAATAATATTTATTTATGTATTTAAGAACAGAGTCGAGCTGCTAGAAGAACATGTGACACAGTAGACGTAAAGAAATATAAGTTGAGTTTGGTTCGTCCTGTTTAATGCTGCTCAGCAGAAAACAGTGTGTGTGTGTGTGTGTGTGTGTGTGTGTGTGTGTGTGTGTGTGTGTGTGTGTGTGTGTGTGTGTGTGTGTGTTATCAGCAGTGTGTGATGACAGAGCAGAAAGTTTCAGGAAAGAGAAAACAGCGACAGGTTCTTAGTTACAGTCCAGGATTTCCTGCTATTCTCTGTCTCTGCACACACACACACACACACACACACACACACACACACACACACACACACACACACACACACACACACACACACACACACACACACACACACACACATACACACACACCAGCTGATTGACAGTAAAAACTAAAATTAAAACAAGCAGAAATAAACTGACACATTTAATGAGCCCAGACAGATTTATTCATATTTATTCATATTTGACTTTTATTACCTCGTTAAAGCTTCTGAACCTTTAATCTGTAAATATTGTCGATGTTTCCTGCGTCGCTGTAAAGTTCTCAGTGTTTCGATTGGCTCCAAACTAGCTGTGATGTCATGAATCCTGCAGGTACGTCCAGGTGTTATTAGAGGGCAGATATCACAATAATAACCAGCGTCTTCTTTCTTTTCTTTGTTTGTTTTTTGAAGATTTAATTGCGTCACTTTGACTTTTGAACCCAAAGAACACAGATAAATCCTCTTCAGTCAGATGGAAATTACAAATGTTTAACTACTAAAACACTCCATCAGTCACACCAGAAGATTAGTTCTCAACCTTTGCAGTGACTGAAGAGAATTTGTTGCATTTTTATTAGATTCTATCAGGATTTCCTCTTCAGTACGGATGAGATCTTCATCTCCTCTAATACGATGATGCTGATGATGACGTCTCAGCTGACCTTCATCAGGCTGAAAACACAGATTTACAAAGAGTTTAAGACAGTTTGTCACATTAACAGAGTTTATTGCAACAAACCTCAAAGTTCTTGCATTAAATGTTAAATTTGTAAATCTTAATATTTTTCACGTATTTATTCATTTAATGTTGTTGTTTCCAACCTGTAGATTGTGAGATTTAATCCTGTAAACTAGAATATTTGTCACAGTAACACAGCCAGTAACGAGGAGTCACATGTCGTCATCTGACTGAACGTTAGACCAGAATCAGCCTTTCAAACCGCAGCACGGCAGGTTTATTTAGTCTCGTGTCCTTAAAACAGCTCCAATAATTCAACGTTCAACAAAGTCTGAATCTGTGATTTAATGTCGTCTGCATGAAAGTTACATCAGTGTGTAAAAAAAACATGAGTCAGCGGTTTGCTTTGAGCTCTTCAGGAAGCACATGGAGGGGGGGCTGAAAGTGCCGGGAGGAGGAGGAGGAGGAGGAGGAGGAGGAGGAGGAGGAGGAGGAGGAGGAGGAGGAGGAACAACCAGACGCTGAAAAGGACGAGAGACTCTGAGAGCAGATCAGACAGACGAGGACAGAAGACATGGAGACGAGTCAGCTGCTGCTCATCTCTCTGATGATGACGATGATGATGATGATGAAGGAACCGACGATGACCTCAGCTGCTTCTCAACAGGTAACATCATCCATCTATTCATTCATTTATGTCATGTTTCATTAACTTTCACCTTTAAAAATAACTTTAAATGAAAACTTCACACTTATTAAATAAAGACTGTAAAGTCTGATTTTGTCTGTAATTGATCGTGTAAATTCTGATCACATTGATCAGCTCAGTTGAAAGTGATGATAAAATGCATCAGATCTCTTTTAGACGTTAATGATGGAACTTGTGATAAAATTGATCAAACTGATCAGATCACTTTTAAATGTGAAAAAAGCTAAAAAAAAAAAACACCTGTAGTTATTGATGAGGATGAGGATGATGAAGATGATCAGGTTCTGTATTCTAACAGATTTCTGATCATTGAGGAGTTACAGTATGAGATGTAACAGTCGACACTGAAAGTGATCAATAAGTTTACATATATATACATGAGAAACATCATGTTCAGTCATATTATTTTAATGAGCAGGTGAATAATGAAGCATGAAGTCATGTGATGAGTGTTTGAAGCCTGACGGTGAGTTTCTGTGTGTGTGTGAGGTCTAACGAAGCGCCGCGCTCGCCGTTTGTTTCCTGGGTGGATCAGATGCAGCTGATAGTCGCCGCAGCAGCAGCCATTACAGTCATTACGCTCACTTCCTGTTCCAGTCCTCACACACTTTCTCCTCTTTGATGTTTGAAAACTTTCTGCTGTCGAATAATTCTCCCCGTAACCGAGGTCTCTTAAAACGTTCAGTAGATTTAAAGGGTCACGTGACGTTCGTCTTAATTTACTCATAATTCACTTCATTATCTTTTCAAGGTGTTATTATGGGATATAAGAGACTCTCAAGAGGCAAAAGTAATTTCCCCATATCTTAATTATCAAATTAAATAGATTTTAAGATGTTTTTAATGTGTAAAAATCCTTAAAATGTACAAAATAACAGTTATTGTTTAATTTTTATCTCCAGAATATCTTAAATTCAGCTTCACCGCAGCTTTGAAGTTAACTAACTGATAAAATTAATGGGTTGGAACATATTAATGAGTTTTTAATTGGTTATCTGCAACTTTTAAATGTTTTTGAGCTAAAATAGGTTCATTTACACCTGAACATCACGTTACAAACACCTTCATTAAATCGTTATTAATGGGACTTGTTTGGTCTCCTGAACCAGCGTTTGCCTCCACGCCGTCGCAGCTGTGAATCTTAAATGACAGCGTGTGTCGTGTTTCTTCTTCTGTCAGAACTTCTGCTCCAACTCGACGGTGTTGAGGACTCGGACGGCGTGTCACTCCTGCAGCATCAGTGCGTTGATTCCGTGTCCGTCCGGATACAAACAGACGCCCGGATCCACCGCCAAGGACTGCAGGTGAGACTCTTCACCTTGTTTCACTGCTCGAACACAACTGAGTACATTTACTCTGATTCTCTACTTACATACAACTTTGAAGTATTTCTATATTCTGTTACTGTACTTTATACTTCTACTCACCACATTTCAGAAGGAAATATTGAACTTTTGCCTCCACTGCTTGTGTTTCAGCTTCGGCTGCTGGTATTTAGTCTCGTTAAGTCTCCATCAGATTAACATAACGGCTGAAACAATGTGATGATCTGATTTCACTTTGTTTCACAGATAAACATTCATTTGTGATTTTGTCTCCTTGTAGTGTCAAATAACAACTTGCACCACCTCAGTAAGAGTCAGTTTCCTACCAGTATATTTAACTGGAACTCTTCCAGCTGCCAGCAGGAGAACGTTCAGCAGCACAATCAGTAGTGAAACAACAGTTTTATATTCATCATTAAATCAGACCAGATCTGTTTTCACTTTGACATTAAAGGGTTTGATTTTAATAAAGCAACAGATTCCAGGTTATCAGACAATAAAACACGTACGGATCAAACATCTCCTCACAGCTTCTCGACACAAATATAATAAAATAAACAACGAGTGAAGACGTTTTACAGAACGAGTCATTTAGATCAAAAACGACCTTTAGTCACGTTTTAGTGACAGACGCCATCTGGTGGCCGCAGTGATTATGGATAGATAGATAGATAGATTGATTGATTGATTGATTGATTGATTGATTGATTGATTGATTGATAGATACCGCTGTTCACTTCCTGTTTCCAACGGTGAGTCAGGACAGTTTTTTTAAAACTACCATTGTCATGATGTTGACTGTTGCCATGACAACGAAGGAGGTTGCCTAACTTTGAGGAAGTAGTTCCTTGAACCCAAACCAGGACCAGACCTGAACCGCATCGCGACAGTGATGATGTTTGACGGTTTGGAAGTCTCCAGATTAGAAAACGTTCCTACAGGTCGTTCTGGAGTCACATGGTACAATCGACCTCTGTGGTCGTTTCATCACGAGGACGTGTTGGTTATTTTATTTTCATGTGTGGTTTGACTTCAGTACTTTTAGTGCTTCTGCTTCTGCTGCTTGTTTTAAACAAATGTGTTTAGATTTTATAAAATATTTCAGCAACATACGAACACTTTGAGTGAGAATATAACGAACACAAAGCAGTAAAGATACAGGAATCAGTTTTATCATAACATCTAATTATTTTATAATTTGTTGATTTTGAAATGTTACAGATGATTTTTATTATATCATAAAGGAGCTCCACATCTCCTGTTCGGTCGAGTCTTTTACCTTCATCATTTGGGGATAAAGAGGTAAACAGATGTGCACTGTGTGTGTTCAGGTACTACATCAGGACGGCCAGTCTGCAGTTACCCATCAGCGGCTGCTCCTTCGAGTGCTACAGCGAGGTGGAGATGAAGAGCTGCTGTCCGGGTTTCTGGGGCCCCGACTGCATCGGTGAGAAACACGTTTACACAAAACATCCACAGAACCCTAAACTATAAATGTCCAGTTTATTAGTTATTACAGAGAATCTGCTGCTCATTTATCAAACTGTTTGCTGGCTGCAACCTTTTTATTCAGAATTTTACCTAAAACACAGCAGTGACCTGTTTTATGACAGTTATTGATCACAGGAGGTAAAAATATAAGATGTTTAAAGTCACTTTGCATATTTAACTGTCATTCGTGCTATTTATATATAAACATCACAAAGTGTACAGTAAGTGTTGTAATAATATTCCAATAATATAATCTGAATAATAATCAGCTGTAACATAAATACTCTGAAATCTGCAAATGTTTTTCATCATTTAAGATTTTGATGTTTTATCTATTAAAGTGTTTCAGAGCATGAAACTGTTGCTGAATCATTTTCTGAATGTCTTGGTCTAAAAATAGTCACATAGTGTATATATCAGTCAACCTGTCTCTAAGTCTTCAAACTATTAATGAGGTCGATATCTTTTCTCAGGTTTTGACATGTTTAAACAGTCTGTGCAGCTTCATAACAAAACTCTAAACTTAATCCAGACGTTTCTTCCTGAATGTGTGTGAACAAAACAGAAGAGTGGAACATTAAGCTCTCTTGTGACGCAGTGGGAGGGGGGGGGGGCGGGGGGGCGGGGGGGGGGGGGGTTGAGTGTCTGAGGCCTCCAGGTGACTCGCGTCACATGTTCGGTCCTGCAGGATGCAGCTCGTCCTGCACAGATCAGAACTTCCTTCCTGCCTGCAGATCTCTGAGTCAGCAGGACGAGAATCTGCTGACCATCAAACATGAAGCTGGACTGACCGGACCCTCAGTGTTCAACCCCCCCAACGCCCCCCCAACGCCCCCCGACACACACATACATGTCCTCGTAGTCCAGGGGTTCATGTTTGCCTCTCTGTGTTTTGCTGTGTTAAGAGATGAACAGCTGAACTCTCAGTGACAGTTTGAACTTCAGTGAAAGATGAAAGTAAAAATTCTTCACTTTTACCGTCAAACTTGAGGATAAAAACTGTTGATCAACTGGTTCTGAGGGTAAAATCCGGTCAGATGTCAGAGAGCTGCTGACTGCAGGACACAAACTGGTTCCTGTCTGACTGGACTCAATTACAATGAAACAATCAATCGATAAACTAATCGATCAACAGAAGATTCATCAGCAAACATTTTGATAATCAATTAATTGTTTCATTAATTTCACTGATTCTAACTTTTAACTGAACTGTGACTATTTGGTGGTTTTCTCATAAATGATAATAAACAGAATATTTGGGGGCTTTGGATTTACTCCCTCTTACTATCAGCCTGCTGGATTATAAACTGTTAGCAAAAACACTCAAACATATATGTGAGGAAGCCTGACCAGAGTAGCGAGGAAGGTGGCAGGAGGCCAATGAATACAATCAAATCAAATGTAACTGGCTTAACTCAGGATAACTCAAACTAAGGCATGATCACATTCACACCTACACTGTCATTCTCTTATTTCTGTTCTCGCCTGAACCCACATTTCTCCCCTTAAACAGACCCTCCAGTCTATAAGGCAGAGCCATGTTTCTTGCAGGGGGCATCAGTTCCCTTTTTATTGACAACTTGGCATATAACAATATTGCTAACAGTCAACACCGTTTACAACAAATTGCATCATCTGCAACATAATCCTCATCACAAACCAAAATACGTACAAATCATACAGATACTAAACCAAACGTTTCAATAAGTAAAGTAAATCCCCCGTATTTGGTCTAACCCATGACATCACTGGTGTGATGTCAGTGAGTTTAAAAACAGGAAGTGATGTGTCTCCTGGAAAGCACTGTGAGTATGTTAACACAAGCTAATCTATAACTCAAGAGACTCAGAACTTAAATCAATAAACAATAAGTGAGCTTGAATACTTCCATAAATGAAGGTGTAAATGTAACAATGATAAACACCAACAAAACTCAGGATAATATGTAAAGCAATGCTACATATACTGGTTAAACAAACAAATAACAAAGTATAATGGGGAATAATGGTGTGGACTCACTAACTTTGTCACAATATACTGAAAAGAATATTTAATTAAAGAATAATTAATTCAGATCAAAGGACAGGTATGACGTCTGAATGTGATCTGCTTCTTCGCTTCAGAGGAACTTTGTCTTCTTAGTTTTGTTCACATATAATGTTGCTCTGATTAAATTGGTTGGATTAAAGTCATATATGAAACCTCCAAGACGGCAGTCATCCCTTGTTGGTCCTCAGATTTATCTTCTTCAGGCAGAGACACAGATCAGAGCTGTCCTCTGTCACGATACATAAAATATCCCTCTACGCAGATGATATACTTTTATTTATAACTGAGTCAGATAATACCACATTAATTTAATACAATACAGTAATTTGGGAGGTGAAATACACTTTGATTCATAAAGGTTTTATTCTTTTATTTCTCAGTTTTTAAATAAATACATGAGCTGATGTTCTCAGTTCTCAGAGAGAAGCCGGAGTGGAAAGAAGGAAACAGTTACAGTTTGAGTTGTTTCAGGGAGGTGATGACATGTTGAGATAAGAGAGGAGCAAAGATAAAGACTGAAGAGAGGGAAGATAAGAAGGAAGGAAGTAGACAGATGGAGGGGGGGGGGGTCTGTTTCCTCACAGAAAACCAAACAGCAACGCTGTCACAACTCTCCACGAACCTCCATCGTCAGCTTCCTGTTTGTGTTGCAGAGTGTCCAGAAGAAGCCGACAGACCCTGCAGCAACAAAGGAGTCTGTTCAGATGGCCTGGGAGGAAACGGGACCTGCACCTGTCAGGTAACACACCTGCTGACAGGTAACACACCTGCTGACAGGTAACACACCTGCTGTCAGGTAACACACCTGCTGACAGGTAGCATACCTGCTGACAGGTAACATACCTGCTGTCAGGTAACACACCTGCTGACAGGTAGCACACCTGCTGACAGGTAACACACCTGCTGTCAGGTAACACACCTGCTGTCAGGTAACACACCTGCTGTCAGGTAACACACCTGCTGACAGGTAACACACCTGCTGTCAGGTAACACACCTGCTGACAGGTAACACACCTGCTGACAGTTAACACACCTGCTGACAGTTAACACACCTGCTGTCAGGTAACACACCTGCTGACAGGTAACACACCTGCTGACAGGTAACACACCTGCTGACAGTTAACACACCTGCTGTCAGGTAACACACCTGCTGTCAGGTAACACACCTGCTGACAGGTAACACACCTGCTGACAGGTAACACACCTGCTGTCAGGTAACACACCTGCTGACAGGTAACACACCTGCTGTCAGGTAACACACCTGCTGTCAGGTAACACACCTGCTGACAGGTAACACACCTGCTGACAGTTAACACACCTGCTGACAGGTAACACACCTGCTGTCAGGTAACACACCTGCTGTCAGGTAACACACCTGCTGACAGGTAACACACCTGCTGTCAGGTAACACACCTGCTGACAGGTAACACACCTGCTGTCAGGTAACACACCTGCTGTCA